>NC_059083.1:46383970-46753897 GCF_020497125.1 Mauremys mutica
GCTAGGCTGATTGGGGAAGCAGCCACAGCTGTCGGCCAGCTTAATTGGGGCCCAGCTGGCCGATAAGTAGGGCCTGGTGGGCCCAGAAGCTGAAGGAGTCTCACTCTAGCCTGGGGAGCTGGGGATAAGGCGGTAAGCTGTCTAAGGGCGTGAGTACCTGAAGTGGAACAGTGCTGGGGTATAGGACAAAGGGAGCTGTGGGAACTCCAGCCTGGGTGAAGGCCCTACAAAAGGTTACTGGTGCGGCTGCAGAGAGGCAGCCTCTTTAAGGGATAGGCAGAGGCAGCTGATCCTACTCACCTCTTGCCTCAAAGTGACTGAGCGGACTTTACAGGACCTTGCCCAGTCTGCCCCAGTGACGCGCGGGGCTAGATGATGCACTGGCAGTAGCCACTGAGGCAAGGGTGGGTTTAGTGGTTGAGGGGTTTCCCTGGGAGGGGGAGTGAGAACGAGCCAGATTGTGTGGGTATGCTGGGGGGCAGAAACCCAAGGGTAAGGAGGCACTGGGGTCCAAGAGGGGACTCTGGGCCAGCAGCAGGCAAGACATGGTCTGCATGAGGGCACTCAATATTGCTGGAAAAGGAGAATTCCCAGCAACGACCAGCAGGAGGCACCGCACCGAATAGGAGTCTTGAACACTATGCGAACACAGGGGAATTGAGGGCAGGGCACTGTCTTTGTGTTCTGTTTTCTGCACACTGTCTAGCACGAGCTGTGACTGAAGTCCCTAGCTGCTATGATAATATGAATAAATAAAGATTTATACAGTAAAAGCTTTGTTATCTGGCATGTTGGGGGAATGGAGGTGCTAGTTAGTCAAAAATTCCAATTAACTAAGTGTTATACTTACCAATGGAATACCAATTTTCAAATAATACAATAAAATGAATACAGTATAAAATAGTAGACAGGTACTCACCAATCCAGTCGTAGTATTGCACGGCAGAGTGGTTGGTTTCTTGAAGCACTTAGGTGTATACAGAGAGTTTTCTATACAGTAGGTTATCTTATGACACTGCATGTCACTATGGGCAACGCATGGTGTACACCCAGATCACTAAAAATACACTAAAGCTACACTGAACATAATTTAGTCTTTCTTTCATGATTCAGAAGGCACTTCAGGATCTTGCAGTGCCTCTGGGTCAGCATTATCAATACCAATTATTGTACAGTAGATGTAGAAGGTGTAAGATTGGGCTGAATCTATACTGAACCTATAACACACCCTGTCAGCTGCTTTTCTGAATAAATCCCTGATATCACCTTGCTTACTTGTCTTCTGCCTCTTTTGCATAAACGCAGAGTGCAGAATGTGCAATTTCATGACCTCCTGGGCAGTATACTAGTCCCGCTTACTAGATTGAAGATTTGTATTGGGAGATACCAGAAATGCTGGTTAATAGAGCTTTCCGGTTCATAAAGTGCCAGATAATACAGCTTTTACTGTACTATTAACATTAATAATATGAATAATCTTTCTCACGTATCCTGCCTTGAACCCAGTAGACATGGCAGGGAAAAGAAAGCACCACCCCAGTTTATAAAAGAGTGTTTATTTCTGTCGTTTTTACCCAGCGCAACAGACAAGAGCTCCTTTTGCGATACACTAAATCGTACTTCAACCCCTGCCCCCGTCTCATTCTTTGCAGAAACGTACAGCCCTCTGGGATCATAGAGAACAGGGACCAATAGGCCAGTCAAAGTCATTCTCGCATCTAGACGGATCGCTCCAGTCTCGAGGTTGCTTTGGCAGGCCAGAAATGCACTTCAGAGGGGGGCTGGCAGAGCAGGACAGCTGTCCCGCCCTGCGCCTCAGGGACACAGCTGGAGCAGCATGTCCTCCCCACAGAGACGGAACCAAGGGCGGACTCTCTCCCCGCCGAAGGAGGCCGGCGGGAAAGTGAAGATGGGTTTCTCGTTGTCCGCGTCGAAAAAAGACACCCGCCCCACTTCGTATTGTCCAGCAAAAGCCCGATCCTCCTGGGGTCCCAGCTCAGATAGAGGGTGGTCAGAGGGGAGGTATGAGCCCAGTATTCACCCACGCTCTGGACAAAATCCAGATCCCTCCTCAGGGTTATGGCTGATCTCTTCCTTCCACCTCACAGACTCTCTGGCCACCCCCAAGGCCCAGCATCCCCCATCCCCCACCTCCACCTCCCAGTAGTGTCTCCCCGAGGTGAATCCCTCACAGCCCAGCACACAGGGCTGAGTGTCAAATCTCTTGGGATTGTCAGGCACTTTCCGCTGCGTGTCTCCCCATCTCACGCTTTTCCGATCCTCAGACACCGTGAGTTCGGGGTGAGCCGTGTCTGGATCCAGAGTCACATTCACTGGGGGGAGAGAGAATCAGAGGGTTGGAAGCAGAGCTCAGTTTTGGGGGATGCTGGGACCATTTCTCACACGCCCCAGCAGCCCCATCCTCGCTGGGATGCTCCCTGATTTCCTGCCTCGCTGTTCTGGGTCCCAGGCAGCTGCCTCCGTGCTGGTGTTGAGCCGGGATTTCACTGCAGCCCCCTCCTGCCAGAATCTAGAAGGGTGATGTTATGGCTGCCCCTCTGCCTTCTCCCCCACTCCCATCATCAGGGACGGAGCAGGGGAGGATGCCCGGATGTAGGCATCAGCTTTAGTTGCAGTTTGGGAACCCACTTCACCCCCCCATGCAAGGAAAGAGAAGGGGGCAGCACACGGACAAGAAATCTGGCAGTGGGAGGAGTCAGAGGCACCAGCTGGAGAGACCCCTCCCCACCCAGCCATGGGGAGAGGGGACAACCCCCACCACATCTGGACGATCCCGGTGACATGCCCGGCTCCCGACACAGCAGTGCCTTCTGCTTACAGGGCTCTGCAAGAGTCACTCCAACCGCCTCTGCCTTATTTTTAACAGGGGAGCTGCTATTTCTCTTCATTCATAACTATTTCTTAAACCCTCCCTCCCTCCCCTCCTTCCCCCAACCCGCCCCCCCCACAGACAATGCAAACAGATCTTCTGCCACCACATACACATATTCCGCAATATGGACAATATGAACCTGTTCCTAGAGCAATCTAGTCCCGTGGCCTTAGAGAGGCAGCACCTGGGGACACAGGCACCAACTTTATCATTTCCCAAGGAGTGCTCGACCCCTGCTCCACCCCAGGCCCTGCCCCCACTCCACTCCTTCCTCCAAGGCCCCACCCACTCCTGCAAGTGCCCCTACCCCCGCTCCTCCCTGCCCCCAGCGCCTCCTGCACACTGCTGAACAGCTGATCGCGGTGGGTGGGAGGCACTGGGGGAAGAGGGAGGAGCTGATTGGCAGGGCCCACCTGTAGGTGGGAGGCACTGGCGGGGAGGGGGTGGAACTGATCGGGGCGGGGGGCTGCTGGTGGGTGCTGCACAGCCCTGGAGCACCCATGGAGTCGGCACCTATGCCTGGGGAGATTCCCTCCTCACCCCTAAGAACAGGGCACAGAGGCCTCCGAGTCCGGGGAAAAGAGAGAGGGGGAGAACTGTGGTTTAATTATGGGAAAGATGCAGAGGTACCCAGAGAGAGAGGAAAAGCCCTTGGGTTGGTCACTCTGTTTGGGGTGAATTGCATCTAGAGAAAACTTCTACGAAAGCCAGACTGAAATTAAACAGAATCCAGAACACAACATGGGCCCTCGGCGTCAACAATAGAGTTTAAGTCCTCCAAAAGCCTTTACATCCCTCAATAATTAGCATAAGCAGGTTCTTGACCAAGGAATCACATTCATGTCATTCCTGCTAAGTTATAAGGATAATTCCCCAGAATCTTCACTTGATTCAGATATTGTACCAGCTGCCTGTCCTCTTTGGGTGTTTGGTTTTACCTTATCAGCTGATCAGGCAGAGCCCGCCCCCTCTCACATTCAGAGTTACTGCTCCATTTCCTGCCTCAGTACCTTTGGATTCCTTCAGCGTCTTCCTGACACTGTTCCCCTGAGAGAATTCTCTGAGGAACAACTCCAGCTCAAGAGGAATCTCCACCTGCTGCTGGGACTTCCCCTTCTTGCACCTAGAGAGACAGACTGCAGTCAACCTGTGGAACTCTTTGCCAAAGGATGTTGTGAAGGCCAAGACTATAACAGGGTTCAAAAAAGAACTAGATAAATTCACTGCTTCTCTGAAACCTGTCATGGAGGATAGGTCCATCAATGGCTAGTAGCCAGGGACGGTGTCCCTAGCCTCTGTTTGCCAGAAGCTGGGAATGGATCACTTGATGATCACCTGTTCTGTTCATTCCCTCTGAAACACCTGGCATTGGCCACTGTCGGAAGACAGGATACTGGGTTAGATGAACCTTTGGTCTGACCCAATCTGGCCGTTCTTATGTTCTAATTCATTGTTTTATAACATATAATGTATCACATCACCTGTCAGTACGAATTTCGGATAGTGAAGACTGCTGGATTGAGGGGCCAGGTGACTGAATTGCTCTGTGGCTCCCAGCCTCAGAACACTGTCAGTCAAGGCACCAATTTCCCCTACAGGTCCAGTTAACATGCTTCAGTTGCGACGTGAAGAAAGACCAGCTCCAGGGAGTGGAAAGGAGTTATTTTTGGGTGAATAATCCAGCCTTTAGGATGATTAATCACAGGGCCTTAAATAACGGGCACCAAGCCCAGGATTTTGTTCAGCCGAGGAAGGCTGGGCTCTGAATTTTAATCCTCCCCCATGCATTTGGCTGGAACCCTTCCCAGCACGGTGAAGCCCGAGGGAGGAGTGAGAAGGCAGCACATACCTGCTCAAGGTGCTTCTGACACCCTGGATGGGACGGGGGAAGAGAGAGGGAGAAATAGAAAGAGAGAGAAGTTCAGTCCTACAGTGCTAATAATGAGAACTGACACTACATAAACCTCTGTACCTGGTTACACTTTTTCATAGATTCCTAGGTCTGAAGGGACCATCATGATCTTCTTGTCTGACCTCCTGCATGTTGCAGGCCACAGACCCTCGCCCACCCACTCCTGTAATAGACCCCTAACCTCTGGCTGAGGTACTGACGTCCTCAAATCATGGTTTAAAGACTCCAAGTTACAGAGAATCCACCATTGACACTAGTTTAAACCTGCGAGTGACCCGTGCCCCATGCTGCAGAGGAAGGCGAAACCCCCCCAGAGTCTCTGCCAATCTGACCCAGGGAAAAATTCCTTCCCGACCCCAAATCTGATGATCAGTTAGACCCTGAGCATGTGGGCGAGACCCACCAGCCAGACACCTGGGAAAGAATTCGCTGTGGCAGCTCAGAGCCCTCCCCATCTTCTGTCCCATCACCAGCCTATGTTAAATAGCATACGGCCAGAACCAATCCTCGAGGGTCCCCACTAGAAACACACATGTTCAGTGATGATTCCCTGTCTACAACTACACTGAGACCTGTCAGTTAGCCAGATTTAAGTCCGTGTCATGTGTGCCAGGTTAATTTTATGTCGCTCTAGTTTTTTTAATCAAAAAGTGAAAATTAACAGTGTAACCTCAGGTGTATTTACTGCACCTTCATTAATTCTGCCCCTCATTGTCACTGTCCCTTTGAAGCACAAAGCAGTGAATGTAAACTAATAATGAATAAATGTGCTCTGGACCATGATTAAAGGGGTAGGCCTTTAGCCACACTGCAATCCCAGTGCAGACCTCTTGACGGGTTAGCACAGCGGTTCTCAAACCCGAGGACCCCCATTTTGATTAAAAAATTTTTGTGGACCCCCAAGCCTCCCCACCCCTGCTCAGTCCCAGGCCCTGCCCTACTCCATCCCTTCCCCCAAGTCCCCACCCCACCCCTCCTCTTCCCGCCCCCTCTCCCGAGCACTCCATGTCCCCACTCCTCGCCCTCCCTCCCAGCAGGAAGCGCTGGGAGGGAGGGGAGGAGCTGAGGGAAGGAGCAGGAGGAGTTGATCAGTGGGGCCGGCGGACTGGGGGTTTGTGGACCCCCATTTGAGAAACATTGGGTTAGCACAACTGCCTTGAAGCACTGACCCAAGACCCTTTCTTGGCCCACACAGAGCTGGAGAAAGAGGATGGCCTTGTGATGAAGGCACAGGAATGAGGTTCAAGAGACCCAGAGTCTGTTCTTGACATCGTCAGAGACTCTGGTACTGTGTCTTTAGGGAAATCACATAGTCTCTCTGGCCTCAGTTCCTCATCCATAAAATGGAGATGATAGAACGTACCTACTATAGACACTGGTGAGTAGATCTTCATTAATATTTGTGAGGTGCCCAGACATTGGACCAAAAGAGGTCTGATCACCAACTTCATAGAGTTTATCTATTTCAATTTGAAAGATTCAATGCCTCTCCTGCCACCCTGACAAATCACAGCACGAAAACAAACTACAATCAAGATCGATACAAAGCAATAGAAAACCCCATCTCCATTTCGTTGCAGAGACTGGAGTTCTCACCTGCGGGAATTCATTCGCTGCCTGCTGGCACTTCCGTTCCATCTCACTGATCTGCTCACTGAGATGGGAAATCTCCTCGGAGAGTTTGGTGACAGTTTCATTCTGTATCCTCACAATCGTCTTGTCCAACTCTTTTAGCCGGACCAGCAGGAGTCGCTCTTTTTCCTCCAGCATCTGGTGCAGTTGTTGAAATAGAGACACAATCTTCTGCCTCTCGGCTTGTGTCTGTTTCTGTAACAGACAGGGAAAAGGGAAGTTCAGGGACCCAGAGTGGATAAGAGTAATAATTAAAAAAACAAAACAAACCCAGATTTTATTTAATCTATTTGTTTTTTAATTTGGTGCTGCTAGATCTTTCTTCCCATTTTGTCCAGTGAAATTGCTCAAGCAGAGGTTTGTTCAGTTTCCTAGTTGTTGAGTGAATTTCAGATTTTAGAGATGTTTTCTTGGAAGAGGTTTTATAAGGAAAATGTTCGTCTGGGCTCAAAAAGGCAAGTTCAGGGTCTTATTAGCGGGGACATGAGGACAGTCAAGTGACATTTGATAAAGCTGTGTGGGAGCAGAGGGGAGACTTTAGACATCAATACATCTAAAAATGCAGCAGTTGAGATACTGAGAAATAAAAATGCTCTGCCCAATACTCTCCACAGGGTTCCTAGAACCTCACACTTGGCCCTGGTGGCTCTGACTGGTGCAGCCTCATATCTGACCTGATCCGTCTGGCCCTGGATAAAAGGGGGTCTTCACGTCTGAGTCCTTTCCAGTAGCAGGAAGGGCAGGACTCACAATGACCTTGGCAGAGGCTTGGTGAGAGCGGGCAGGAGAAGGGGAGAAAAGAATTCAGAAGTTCTGAGGAAAACTCTGATCTTCCGACACCCAAACACAGAGCCAGCCATGTGCAAATGGGGACCCTGGGACCCTGACTGAGACAGGTCCCAGCAGGGTGCATAAGGGGCATGTGATGGAGGAGAAAAATGGGCCTCTCTCTTATGTGTGGGACTGGCTGCACTTGCTGACCTGCCAGGACAGCTCCAGGCTGGTGGTCCTAGTGACAAGGGAAGAAGGAAGCAGGACCAGGGCCCTACACCTGCACTGTCCAGTGCCCACGGCCCCTCTCCTGGGTCTGCCCCAGCCTCAATGCAGGGCAGGGAGTTACTGCCACAATCCAGCCCTTGGAAAGGGACATACAAAGACATAGATACAAAGACCCCCCTTTTCTCCTCCTCCTCCCATAGCAGGGTCCACATTCTCACCAGGCCAGAGGCCCTATTTCCCCCCCACACACAGACGGCAGGGTCCCCCATTCTGGCCACCGTGCCAGGGGCCTTCCACCCCCCTCACAGAGCAGGGTCCTCAATTCACCCCACCATGCCAGGCCCCCTTTCCCCGCCCAGCAGAGTCCCCAATTCATCCCACCATACCAGGGGCCATTTCCCCACCCAGCAGGGTCCCCAATTCACCCCGTCATCCCAGGGATTCTTCCCCCCCCCCCCCCCCACCATGTGGGGTGGTGGTGATGTCTATGTCTCTCTCCTCCCTCTGGCTTCCCCTGCAGGCTAAGTACCCGCCCCATGTCTCCCCCCACCAGGGACTGCAATTATTCCTTTTATCAGAGGGGCAGCCGTGTTAGTCTGGATCTGTAAAAGGGACAGAGTTCTGTGGCACCTTATAGACTATAAGGTGCCACAGAACTCTTTGCCAATTATTCCTTTTGTAATTCAGGGTGCGAACACATTACCAGCTATTGGGAAGATGAGTGTGGCTATTGTTATACTGCAACGTGTTAACAGGGGCCATCCACAGATGAGGGTGGCTTCCATTTTGCCCCCTCTTTGAATGTCCCAGTTGTCGCCCAAATCTATAGGGCTCTGGCTGTTGAGGCCTAGAGCATCCCCTGAAATGTTGGCCTGGATCAGATGCAGTGTTCAGAAGTTACCACCTTACACACAGGCAGCCAAGCTCCACCAACAATTACCTCCCCCAGACACAGAGCCCCCCAAATCCATCTCCCTGCTTGCATAACAGGCACCTACCAGATGCTGCTGGCATCTCCCCTCTTCAGATTTTTTAAATCCCAGCAGCTTTTCTCTCTCTTCCTTCAGGGTCTGCAGGCGGGTCTGGATTTGTTCCTGAGCCAAGAAAAAGGCTTTGAGTGGGTTGAAGTTTTTTGGTGTGTGAGTTTTTCTTTGCTTTGGGGGGTTTAGTCTACACAAAGTCCTGTGTCTGAAGGACTATGTGACTCTTACTCTTTGTCCCCTGAAATAACAGTGCTATTAAAACAAATAAAAAGAGGCACGAACTCTCCAGCCCAAAGCTTCCTTACCTTGTAATCCAAGCCAGCCTCCTCTATGGGAACCACCGTGTGAGCTCTGTGAGCCTGGGACTCTCTGCAAACCACGCAGATGGGGGTTTGATCCTCTTCACAGAACAGTTTCAGAGCTTCCTGGTGTTTCTCACACCTTCCTAAGCCTTTGGCTGCCTGGAGACTCAGCCCTTTGGCTATTTCAATAACACTCGCCAGCTCCCTGTTGGGCCTGAAGTTTCTTTTCCGGGCAGTTTTTCTGCACTGGGGGCAGCAGAAGTTTCTAACCGATCCCTCCCAGCACTTAGTAATGCAGGCTCGGCAGAAATTGTGTCCGCATTGTATCGACACCGGGTCCTGAAAGTACTCCAGACAGATGGAGCAAGCCAGCTCCCTTTGAAGGGTCTCCACCCCAGACCTCTCTGTGGCCATGGCCAGGGCTCCGTGCAGCCAGCCAGCACCTTGCAAATGCAGCAGCAGCGATTTGAAATTTTCACGTGTTCAGTGTCTGTTACAGGAAAGGGGCGTTTCCATGCCTGGCTGGGCTGCAACATGAGCCCTGGTTGAACAGAGCCCTTCCCCCGTCCAGGGGGCTGGGCAGAAAAGTGCGCGCGTTACTCTCTGTGCAGGGAATAACACGCGATGCCCAGGGGTGGCGCTCAGTTACGCGCAGGGGAGAGAATAAATACGTGCCTGGCGTTTGAGATGGGGGGTTTACATGTCCTATGTCCCATCCTCACCTGCCAGCCCCTTGCCACCTGGGGTCCGGGCTGCAGGCCCCACTCAGCCCGCTGCTGGCCTAGGTGAATGGAACCCCAGGGGAGCACGGGGAGGGCCACCCGCAACGTAAGATCAGCAATTTAATTTAATTTAATTTTAAATGAAGCTTCTTAAACATTTTGAAAACCTTGTTTACTTTACATACTACAATAGTTTAGTTTATATAATATATAGACTTATAGAAACCTTCTAAAAACGTTAAAATATATTACCGGCACACAAAACTTTAAATGAAAGTGAATAAATGAAGACTCGGCACAGCACTTCTGAAAGGTTGCCGACCCGTTTTATACCCTCAGTCCCATGTGCTGGGAACACAAGTCCAGGCATGTCTGGGGGCATTGCTGAGTCTCCAGGCAAAGTTGAGCAATTCCCCTGGTGTGGCCTCATGCAGGTGAGTCATTGAATTGTAGCTCCCTCGCTGGGCAATGGTTGTTGATGGGTTGTTTGAAACCCCGCCTGGGTGTTCCGTCACTTTCCTTGCTGTTGCCTCTGGGGAGCTAATATCTGGCTGATTTCCCAACTTACCGCATGTTTCAGTGACCACCATACAACACAATTCTCATAACTTCATCTGCATTAATGATACACATATATGGATAGAGAAATGACTTTCAGCAGATCATAACCTTTCTCCTGATACATATAAAGCATGTCTTGTAAGGTAAGATCTCAGTTATATGAAAATGAGGAATATGGAGGTTACAGTACACTCCCCCAAGGTATAAAATGTTAGTTACTTTTAGTAAAAGTCAGGGACAGGCAGGGCTGGTGCAACCATTTAGGCGACCGGGCACTGGGATTTGGGGGGCACCATTTTATTTGGCAGTGACCGCGGCGGCCGGATCTTCGGCCGCCCCGGTCGCCGCCAGCATTTAGGCGGAGGGAGCTGGGGCAGGGGAGCACGGGGAGGGCCACCCGCAGCAAGTTCGGGAGGGGGGAGAGCGGTACACAGGGGAACTCCCCGCCCCAGCTCATCCCTGCCCCGCCTCCTCCCCGAGCACGCCATGGCTGCTTCACTTCTCCCGCCTCCCAGGCTTGCGGCGCCAATCAGCTTAGGCGCCGCAAGCCTGGGAGGCGGGAGAAGTGAAGCAGCCACGGCATGCTCGGGGTGCTTGTGCGCGGAGCAGGGGTGAGCTGGGGTGTGGGGGGGTGCCTCAGGGTGGAGGGTGGGGAGCTGCTGTGGGCGGGGAGGACGCCTCAGGGCAGGGGCATGGGGGGGCAAGGTGAAAGTTTCGCCTAGGGCGCGAAACATCCTTGCACCGGCCCTGGGGACAGGTCACAGGTGTCCGTGTATTTCTGTTTATTGCCCGTGACTTTTACTAAAAAGAAACGTGACAGAATCTTAACTTCTGTTATCACTGCCTGCTGTATGCTCCATCATTTCTGTGGAGCAAAGGGAGAGACGTTTCCATAGGGGTGGGGGCATGGCGGCGGATCAACTGTCTGCTAATTTTGAGCAGCCAGCTACCAGGGCTATCAGGAGCTCAGTGGGGAGCAATGCAGCTCCAGGTGGCTTTGAAAATCCATTTGATTAATGACTCACGGTAATGGGTGTTGCTTTTCTGCATTGTGCCTGCCAATAGTCTGAACCTTGCTTTGACGGCTGCATGTGTAGTAATGTAACCTTGGAAATACACCTCTTACTTTGCTCTGAAAATGACTCCTAGCCCCCACCTGCTGCAACCACTAGAGCCCCCTCCCTTGCTACAGCTGGGGAGACCACCCCACACTCCACTCAGCCCCTGACCCCTCCAAAGGCACTGCCAGTGACGGGGGAAACGATGCCCGGGGAATGGGCTGAGACCCTACAATACATACCTCACAGGGGCCACTCCAGTGGCTGTTGTGGGTGTGGGGAGTGTGGGCCAATGCTTAGAGCAAGAAGGGGATAGGAGCCAGGACTCCCGGGTTCTATCTACAGGTCCGGCTCTGTGTGACCTCATTCACCCGCCTTGAGTGCCTCAGTTTCCCTCCCCCCTTCACTTCAAAGTCATAAAGATGGTTTCGTTTTCAAGAAATGGACTTTTATTTCACACAGAAACAGAAATACGTGCCACGGAGGTAAAACCTGGAAACCCCAGGGGAATATACAACTGGGAGGGGGAATGCACATTCACCTTCTATTTAAAAGCGCAGGAGCCTGGCCTGTCACACGTCAGTGAACGGGCGGCTGGGATTCCACGCACCCTCCCCGGGGACTGAGCAGAAGGGATACTGCATCGGGTCCCTCCGCCAAGTGGAATGTGTGCGAGGAGGGGAGGGGAAGTAGGGCGATGTTAGAGTGTTGTTCTGGAGGGGCCGCAGAGGGAGTTGAGACTTAAAGTATCGCTCCTGAAGGTCAAGCAGACGCCTCAAAATGTCTGTTTGTTCCTTCAGAATCCCCAGCACCTCCTGCTGCATGCAACGCTCAGTCTCCTTGGCTTGCGCCCTGCTCATAACGGCCATTGTTTCCGAGACGGCGGTCCTTGGCTCGGTGTGCGCCCTCCCAGAGGCGTTCATTGTCTCATGCGGCACGTCATCACGTGTTCTCTTTGGCCTTCGTCTTATCTGGAAGAGCCCCGCCGATGGCGTGGAGGGAGAGCCCCAGGCCGCGCTCCTGGCTGTAAAAGCACAAAGGAACCATTGTCAGCGCAGAGCCAGGGTCCAGGGCAGACTTCCTGCATAAAAATCACCCCCTTGAATCCCCGCAAATGTACAGCAGAACATTTGCATTTCTGCAAGGTGTTCATTGGACCAGTTTGCTGTCTTAGCCATGAGGAGTACGGCCCAGGGACAGGGACGTTGGGGCTTCTGCAGAAGTGGGGGTGGGGGAACACAGACCCCTGCCACCCAAATTACAGCCATGTTCAACAGCGGGTGGCCATGCCCCCTCCCGCCCCGATTCTGGCACCCCTTCCCCATTGTGCCCCCGGGTTCTGGCGCCCCTGTCCGGTGATGGGGGTAGGGGCAAGCTATCACAAGGCAGCAGGGGGTGGGGGGAAGAGGAGGGAGAGAAGGGAAACCGGCACTAGTGTTTGCGGTTTGAGCAATTGAAATGACTACTAGCACTATCTCCCACAGGTGACCCTAGCTGATACCACCCTCCTGAGGGTAACAGAGGCGGAAAGGGGACAGTTGCTGCATGCGTTCAGGTACGGACCGGGTCCGTATGCTGCTATCCTGTGTACTGAGATGACGCCTGCCGAATCAATACTGGAGTGGCGCAGGAAAGTGTCCTACCGTGGTGGAAGAAATAAGGCAGCCCTCCCCAGAAACCTTCAACGGATTGCAGACTACCTCCAGGAAAGTTTCCTGAAGATCTCTGTGGAGGATTCCTGGGACATCCCCGTGTACATAAACAATCTCTTTCGCAGGGCACCTTCTGCCTAGCTGGTCCGGGCACTGAGAAGCAGAGAGCCATTCTACCTCCACCGATTATTTCAATAAAAAATAGCAAAGAAGAACATGTGTCCCCACAATATTAATGCTAAGTGCGTACTCACCAGAGGTACCCTCCCCAGCATCACGGTCAGCCATGCTGCAGTGCTGCAACTGGCTGGACTGCTCCGGGGTTACAAACAGCTCCTGTCTCCCTGGGACAAC
This sequence comes from Mauremys mutica, assembly GCF_020497125.1. Taxonomy (NCBI): domain Eukaryota; kingdom Metazoa; phylum Chordata; order Testudines; family Geoemydidae; genus Mauremys; species Mauremys mutica. Next base: position 46,397,039 of record NC_059083.1, read on the forward strand.
GGATCCCCCGCTCGCCTGTCTCCCATTCGTCTCCTCCTCTTCCTCATCCAGCAGCTCCAACTCACCACTGCCCTGGGACTCTGACTCCTCCGAAGACTCCTTCTTGGGGGTGGGGTCATTGCAGAGGATAGCATGCAGCTCTTTGTAAAACGGGCACGTCTGCAGTGCTGCACCAGAGTGACCGTTCGCCTCCCTTGCCTTCTGGTACGCGAGCCGCAGCTCCTTTGCTTTCACGCGACACTGCAGCAGGTCCCTCTGGTAGCCCTTCTCCACCATGCCCTGAGAGATCTTCTCATAGACCTCTGCATTTCTACGGCTGGACTGGAGCTGTGCCTGCACAGCCTCCTCTCCCCACAGGCCAAGGAGATCCAACATCTCCTGCCTACTCCAGGCAGGAGAGCGTTTGGCGCGTGGACCCCGCATGCTCAGCTGGGTGGGCGAGCTCTCCACGCTAAACAAACAAGACATGGGAAATTCCTTTAACAGGGGAGGGGTACCTGTGTACCCGGCTGCAGGGCGGCGGAGTTAAGAACGCTGACCGGCGCGGTCACCACGGAGCATTGTGGGACAACTCCCAGAGGCCACTTAAGCCGCCGTAAGCAATCCCTGCATCGACTTCATTAAGCGCTATGCGTCTCGCGGAGGCAGGGTAATAAAGTCGACGTAGCGGGCGAGTTACGTTGGCAGGAGGGACCTGGTTGTGTAGACGTGTACACAGTTAGGGCGACATAAGCTGCCTTACGTCGACCTAACTCTGTAGTGTAGGCCAGGCCACAGGCAGGAAGCTCAAGCCTGAAGCCGAGCCCAGCAGGCTGCCTGAGGAGTGTGTGATGGGGCTGGGAAGGGCTCAGGGAGCCTCTCTGATAGTCAGAGACTGACCATAATGCAGCCTTGGCCATGATCCCACTTCCTCATCGCTCTGGCCACCTCAGGGCTGGATTCACCTTGTGTGGGCCTGGCTCCAAACATATTTGTGGCCCCCCCTGGAGGCAATGGAGCATGGCACAGGGAGGTCAGTCCCCAGCGTGAGGGGCTAGCCAGGGGCAACGGGGCATGACATGGCAGGGGCGGCCCCTGCTCCGCCCAGCCCAGTGCAAGGGCCCTATTTACAAACTGGCAGGTGCCAGAGGCACACTGACCCGCAAGGCCCTGTGCTTCCAGCGTGCCCCTTTCCCTCGGGGGTGGGCCCATGCCGTGCCCATAGCACCTCCCTCCAAATATCCCCGCCAACTCCCTATGCCAAGAGCCCCCCTGGATCTGCTTTGCCCAGCACCCCCCCCAAGGTCCCCATCACAAATGCACAGCACCCTGCCCAGCGCCCTCCCTTCCCACAGCCACCCAGCACCCCACACAGAACCCCCACTCCCTAGTGCCTCAACAAACACAGATCTTCAGACCCCCCCCCAGATTCCCCACAGACCCACTCCCCCATGCCCTGCCTCCCAGCGCACTCACCGGCCCAGCTGGGAGGCGACTGTGTCTGCCAGGCTGAGCTGGCAGCACAGCCAGGGCTGGTCCCAGGGCCGGGAATCGCTTAGGCTTCTCCGGCCGGGCTCCCTCAGGACCCACTAGCCTGGAGGGGCCCAGCCAAGCCCCACACACGGTCATCCCCCCACAACTGTCCGAGACTGGCCAGGCTTCTGCACCAGTCCCAGGCGGCTCAGCTCCAGGGAGACAGGTGGGGCCCCACAGGTGGTGGGTAGCAGACTGCCCGGAGCCGGAGGTGCACTGCGGTCAGGCCAGGGGGCTCAGAGGAGCTGGCGGGCAGGGCCATGGGGTGGAGAGGAGCCCTGAGCCGGCTGAGAAGAGCAAGTGATGGGTGGGGTGGGAGCCAGCAGGCTGGCAGGGTCTCGGGGCGCAGTGCAAGCAGAGCAGGCCGGGGCACCTTCTGAGCTTGGGCCCGGCTCCATGGTGCCACTGGAAATGCAGGACTGGCCACCTGCTGCTGGATTTGATCAGCGTCTGCCCTGCCCCAGGGCTGGGGCTGAGGAATCTGCCCCAGCCCCAGAGCCAGGCAAGGAGCCTCAGTCCCACTCCAGCCCACAGAGGGGAACAGAGACAGACACGCAGGATCCCCAACCAGCAGCACACGGCCCCAGAGAGACGCACAAACCTCCCACACTGACATTCATCCCCACGGCCTTGCTCGGTAACAACACTGGGCACCTACCAGGTACTCTGGGCTTCTCCTTTCTCTGGTCAGTTTCAATCCCAGGAGCTTTTCTCTCTCTTCCTTCAGAGCCTGCAGTCGGGTCTGGAATTGTTCCTGGGCACAGGGACATGGGAGGTGCGGGGGGATGGTGGTGCAGGAGAGGGTGTTAATTTTTTTTCTTTTGGAGCATGAGGATCAGTGATTCCCCCCCCCCCTGCCAACAATAGCGCTGCTGCATGGATTTAGCTTTCCAGTTTATTTAACCCAGCAGCAGGCCGGGAGAGCACCCGCATGGCAACTCACACGCCAGACTATGGATGGTGCAGGAACTGGGGAAGAACCGCAGGTCACAGAGGAGACCTAGTTCATTTTAGGATTGCAAGCCGGGTCCAGGCCTCCAATGTACAAACCCTAGTGTAGCCCTGGCCTCTCAGCGTGCTTGGTAGAGATCTCTTTCCTATAACTCTGCTCCCACATTGCTGACTGCTAGTAAAACAGAGGGAGGCAGGTTTGCTCCAAAAATTCATCATCAATTATTCCTAAAGTTGAGGGCCAAGATCAGTAACTTAACCTAATGATCCTGATAAGATCATTGTAATTAACAAATAACAACCAATAATGTGGCAGAAAATATGGAGTCCAGTGAAAGGAACCCCAACATCCAAACATCTGGAAATTCACAAGTAAGGTGCCAGACTCCATGAAGTCTGTCTGAACTGCTGAGCTTTGGCCTCTGAAATCTAGGTTTGGAAAAAAGCCACCGGTACAAATATTGTTGGTGGGCAAATATTTCCTACCTTGTCCTCCTGGGCAGACTCCTCTGTGAGATCCTGGCTCAGAGCCTTGGCTCTATCGCACACCACACAGATGGGGGTTTGGTCCACTTCACAGAAGAGATTCAGGGCCTCCTGGTGTGTCTCACACACTCACTCGTCCTGAGCCTTTGGCCGCCTGGAAACTCAACCCTCTGGCTAGTTCGATAACTCTCGCCAGTTCCCTGCTGGGCTGCAGGTTTCTCTGCTGGGCAGTTTCTCCACACGGGGGGCAGGAAAAGTTTGTATTTAATTCCCCCCAGCACTGGCTGATGCAGGCCCGGCAGACGTTGTGCCCGCAGTGGATAGTCACCGGCTCTTGGAAACACTCCAGGCAGATGGGACAAGAAGCTTCCTCCCGGAGCCTTTCTGCAGTGCAGGGCTCTCTGCAGGCAATGGATCCCGGCCGGAAAGGGGTAACAAAGTTAGTTTGAATTTTCAGCAGTCTGGCAGAGGAACACAGGGTGGAATTGGGTGTTTCCCTTCCTGGATTTGTCTCATTGGCTGAGCCGCGTCTGTGACTTGTCCCAGCCCCTGGGAGATCTGGTGAGAAATGTGATCCTGTGTGTGCTGGGGACAGTGTTAAACTCAGGTTAATAGGACATTTACACTGGAAATAAAGTCAGACAGAGAGATTTTTGTTCCCTTAGGGGAAAACAGACTTTAAAGTGACTTTAAAGTCCCTCTTTGAAAAAAATAAATACATTGAATTCACAAAAAGAACAGGAGTACTTGTGGCACCTTAAAGACTAACAAATTTATTTTAGCATGAGCTTTCGTGAGCTGCAGCTCACTTCTTCGGATGCATAGAATGGAACACACAGTCAGGGGATATTTATACATACAGAGAACATGAAAAGGTGGAAGTATGCATACCAACAGGCAGAGTCTAATCAATTGAGATGAGCTATCGTTTATTTGACTCCCAAATCACCACATGAGAACAGCCATAGTGGTTCAGACAAAGTCCATTAAGCCCCGTGTCCTTCTGACAGTGGTAGGGTGACCACGTGTCTGGTTTTTGATTGGAACACCCGATCGAAAATGGATCCTGGCAGCTCCAGTCAGTGGTGCTGACCAGGATGTTTACTGTCCAGCTGGCGGCGTCACACAGCAGGGCTGGCAAGGCTCCCGGCTAGCCTCCATGACGTGTGGCTCCTGGGAAGCAGCTGGAATGTCCTCACTCCGGCTCCTACGCATAGGGGCAGCCAGGGGGCTCCGCACGTTGCCCCCTGCCCCAAGCACCGCCCTCCCACACTTCGAGCCAGAGCCCCTTCCTGCCCCCCAAATCCCTCATCCCCAGCCCCACATCAGAGCCTGGCACTCCCAGCCAGAGCCCTTATCCCCCGCCTCCCAACCCCCTGCCCCAGCCCAGAGCCCCCTCGTGCACCCTGAACCCCTCATTTCTGTCCCCACCCTGGAGCCCACACCCCCAGCCGGACCCTGCACTCCAGCCCCCAGAGCCAGCCCGGTGAAAATGAGCAAGTGAGTGAAGGTGGGGAGAGCTAGTGACTGGGGGTGGGGGATGGAGTGAGGGGGGTGCGAGGCCCCAGAGAAGGGGCGAGGCATGGGTAGGGTCTTGGAGGAGGGGCAGGGCAGGGGTGGGGCAAGGGTGTTCAGTTTTGTGCTAGTAGAAAGTTGGCAACCCTAGACAGTGGCCGATGCCAGGTGCCTCAGAGGGAATGAACAGAACAGGTGATCATCACGTCATGTGAGCCATCCCCTGTTGCTCATTCCCAGCTTCCGGCAAACCTGGCTGACTGTGAGCCATTTAATCAGCACGGAGGCAGGAATCTCCTGGTTTCCATACAGGGCGCAGCAGGAGGCATGGGGCAGGATGGTCCGGGAGATCAGAGGCTGCTAGGAGCGAGCAGGCTCCAGCAGAGGGGCTGGGAGTACAGGTGTGTTTGCACCACACTGTGGCCTGGCTGCGGCTGGCCTGGCTTCGCTGACGCGGGTTTGCAGGGCTTTAAAATATCAGTGTGGACATTGGGGCTCCCCTGTGGCTCCCCACAGCTTCCTGCACAGTTCTTACCATGGCCCGGCTGAGGCTCCAAGGCCCTGCTTCAGGCACAAGATTCTGGCTGATGCATCTTTTCCAATGGTCCACTAGACCCTTCCTTTCTGCTTTCAGGAAGAGTGGCTGGCAGAATATGGATCATATCATACATTCAGGGCTTTGGAGAGGAGCCCAGAGCTGGAGCGCGGAGCAGCTCCGGAGCAATGGAGCTGCAGGTTTTTGCCTGGAGCTGGAGCGGAGCCGGAGCACAGCTCCAAAGCCCTGGATACATTAATACATTTAATACATGCTACATTATTCACATTATTTTATTTGTTATTCTAAATTATACAAAATACAAACATAACATCCTCCTACTACACGCTGCAGTGGCACAGTGTAGATGCGCCCTCAGCTGCCAGAACAGAATTTGACCAAGCTTCGTGGTGTTGTGTGTAGACCAGCCTCAGTCCTATTGACGTGGCTTGTCACACGGCAATTTCATACTGTGTCCTGCCCAGAGTGGGGGGGGATTTCCCCTCCCCAGGGACTGCAACTCCTCACAGCTCAGAAAATGAAGGAGCTTCAGCAAGGGAACCGCCCAGTTGCTGACCAAGGCTGAAGAGATTGTAAAGTGAAACTAACCTTTTCATTCTCCCCCTGGCAGGCAGCCATGGCAGCCCCGGATCCTGTGGAGTCTTTGCAAAAAGAAGTTTCTTGTTCCATCTGCCTGGATTATTTTACTGACCCGGTGTCTATCGATTGTGGGCACAACTTCTGCCGCGACTGCATCAGGCAGTGCTCGAAGAAATCGGAGGCCAAACTCTCCTGCCCTCAGTGCAGAGGCATAGCCCTGAAGAGGAAATTCAGGCCCAGCCGGGAGTTAGCAAATGTGGCCGAAATAGCCAAACAGCTGAGTTGCCAGGCTGCCCAAGGGGCAGGAAAGGAGAGGGTGTGTGAGACCCACCAGGAGGGTCTGAAACTGTTCTGTGAGGAGGATCAAACCCCCATCTGTCTGATCTGCAGAGAGTCACGGGCTCATCGCGCTCACACTGTGGCTCCCATAGAGGAAGCTATCCAGGATTACAAGGTAAGAAACTACGGTTTAGAGCCATTTTTGTACCAGCTTTTTCTTAAAACCTTGTTCTTTTCTCTATTTCAAAGGACACAGAGCGGGAGTCAGATAATCTCTCACGTGCACAAATCTGTAGAGGGAAGGTGACCACGCTGCTGTTAGATTAATAGAGGATATTGTGAAGGCCAAGACTATAACAGGGTTCAAAAAAGAACTAGATATGATCATGGAAGACAGGTCCATCAATGGCTATTAGCCAGGATAGGCAGGGATGGTGTCCCTAGCCTCTGTTTGCCAGAAGCTGGGAATGGGTGACAGGGGATGGATCACTTGATGATCACCTGTTCTGTTCATTCCCTCTGGGGCACGTGGCATTGGCCACTGTCAGTAGACAGGATACTGGGCTAGATGGACCTTTGGTCTGACCCAGTCTGGCCATTCTCGTATGGCCAGAAGGGACCAGTATGATCATTTTGTCTGCCTTCCCATATAAAACAGGCCAAAGAACTTTGCCCAATTACTCCTGGATTGAACCGAGTGACCTGCGTTTAGCTAAAGCACAACTTCCAGAGAGGCATGCAGTTTTGAACAGAAAACTTCAGGAGTTGGAGAAACTCTGCCACTTCCCTGGCTACCCACCCTCACTGTTAACATTTTGTGCCTTATTTGTCATTTGAAATGATCTGTCTTTAATTTCCAGCCATTTGTTCTTGTTGCATTATCACCCAATCTACTAGATTAAAGAGTCCTTTAGTACCTGGCATTTTCCCCCCCTTTGAAGGTATTTATGCACTAATCAAGTCACCTTTCAATAGTCATGATAAAATAATCAGACTGAAATCCGTAAATCTCTCGCTGAAATGGCTGGTCTACACTGAAAACTTACACTGACATAGCTACGTCTCTCAGGGATGTGAAAAATCCCCCTAGCCCTAGTGTAGACAGTGCTACCCCACTTCTTTGCTCAACCTAGCTACCGCCTCTTGGGGCGGTGAATTAACTACAACGGCCAGAGAACCTCTCCCATGGCTCTAGTGAGTGTCTACACTGAAGTGCTACAGCAGCCACTGTAGCGGTTCAAGTGCAGACATAGCCCTAAGTCGTTATTTCCAGCCCTTCGGTCGTTTTTGTGCCTCTTTCCTGCACCCTCTCTGATTTTTCATCGTTCTTTTAAAAATGTGGACCCTGGAAGGGGAGGTGGTATTCCAGGATCAGACTCACCATGAACATATACACAGGTAAAAAAAAAATACAAACTAGTCACGACTCCACTGTTAATATATCGAGGGATCATATCAGCCTCTGCATCACAGTGGGAACACATGTCGAGCTGTTTGTCCACACTGACCTCTAAATCCTTTAAAGCAGTGGTCCCCAAACCTTTGAGGGTCATGCCCCCCCTTACCCTTGTCTGTGTCCCCCTGGCTCCTCCCCGAGCCAGGACCCAGAGCAGAGCTGCGGCTCTAGGCAGGGGAGCGAGGGCAGACAGGGGTAAGGGGGTTGAGGCTGGGGCCACAGCTGGGGGTGGGTCGGGGCTGGGCCAAGGCTGGGGGCAGGTGCGGGAGCGGATCCGCAGCTGAGCTGAGGTGGGGTCCAGCAGCCGGGCCCGCAGCCAGGTGTGGCTCTGCTCCTGGCCTCATCCCCCAGCCTCAGCCCTGGAGCTGCACCGAGGCTGGGATGGGCCAGGGACGCAGCTAAGGGCAGGACTGGAGCAGAGCTGGGGGTGGAGAGGGGCTTGGTGGTGGTCCCTCCCTGCCCTCTGTGGGGGTTGGCCCAGATCCCATTGCGCCCCCCCCCCACCGGACATTCCTCCACACCCCCCTAGGAGGGCATGCCCCACAGTTTGGGGGCCTCTGCATTACAGGGTCACTGCTTTCCAGGATACAGTCTCCCCTTCCGTAGGTCTGGCCTGCATTCCTTGCTCTTAGACATATAACTTGGAATTTGATTGTAAAATACACTTAACTTATCAAATGATCCAGATCACTCTATATTACTGCCCTATCTTCATCATTATCTACCACTCCACCAATCTGCACATCATCTGCACATGTTGTCAGCACTGATTTTATATTCACTTCCTGGTCATTGATAAAAATATTGAATAGTTTTAGGCCTTGCACCGATCCCTGCAGAACGCCCCAATTCATTGAGGGTTCCCTATTGAAAACTATTTTTTGAGGCAGGTCAGGCAGTCCTTAATCCATGTAACATGGGCTCTGTTGACACTGCATAGTGCTGATTGCGTTATCACCCCACATTCTGATTAAAAGTCAAATGCCTTCCAGAAGTGTAAGTATAGTACATCTGTACAGTCAACAATTAAACTTGTAAATCTCATTTAAAAAAATTGAATCAGGTTTGACGACCTGTTTTCCGTAAAACCATGTTGACTGGCATTAATTGTGTTCACATTGAATCCCATATCAGTTTTTCCAGCATTGTGCCTGGAATTGATAGGCTAACCAGCCTGAGATTACCCAGATCATCCGATTGCCCTTTTTGATTACTGGCATGACATTAGAACGCTTCCAGTCTTCTGGAATTTCCCTACCGTTCCAAGAGTTATTAATAATGAACACCAGCTAGCCGGAGATCTCCTCAGCCAGTTCCTTTGGAGTTAGTTATCTGGGAACGCTGATTTAAAAATGTTTATCCCTCCTAGATGTTTTCTAACATTCGCCTTGGTTGCAAATGGGCTGGGAAATACTTCATCATCCTCACATGTGGAATGGATCATCCTGCTTCTTCCCAAGCTCAGACCAGAAATATTAATGGACTTCTGCCTTTTCTGCATTGTTCTTAGCAGGTTTATCATGATCATGATGTAGTGATGTGCCTATACCATTGTTGGGGGGTTTGTTTTTTCTGATATGCTTAAAAAAACTCCTCCTTGTTGTCCTTAGCTATGCCAGTTGTGATTTCTTCCCCCCTAACGTCTCTGGCCTCCCTTATCAATTTTCCACACTTCATTACTTAAGATTGATTACTATCTACTTCCCCTTTCCCCCTTTTGTTATGTATTGTTCAAAGAAAATCAGTCACAGAAGAAAATAGCCCCCCTTCCCCAGTGAAATCTCATCCAGACCATTTCCCCCAAAGGAACAAATCCAGATGCAATTGCAGACTCTGAAAGAAGAGAGAAGAAAGCTCCTCGGGTTTAAAGTGACTGGAGAGAGGAGGAGCCAGGAATATCTGGTAGGTGCCTGTTGTTATTACCCAGCAGGGACAGGGACGTGGGTCTCTCTCTCACTGGGTCAGTCTCACTCTTTGACCAGTAGAGTGAACAATAAAAATCAAAAGATTCTCACGTTGCTAGATCAGCACCTAAAGCAAAACACACAGGGGTCACTGGGAAGAAGAACTCAAACAGCCACAAGCTAGGCTGCTCCCGATGGCTTGCACGGAGCTATCACCCTGGCAGTTACTTCACCGGAATGGCCCTGTGCCACAATAAAGCAGACTTGCTCCAAATGCAAAATCGGTGGCCACAAACTAGGGGTGGAAAGTGGGAGGTGCAAAGCACAGTTGAAAGCGGCGTTTCTCAAACTGGGAAGCCCAACCCAAAAGGGGGTTGCAAGACTATTGTGGGGGAGTTGCGAGGGCGGCGTCTGCTGGCCAGGCGCCCAGCTCTGAAGGCAGCAGTGCAGAAGTAAGCATGGCATGGAATGTGGGGGCTGGGTTGTCACAGCCTGAAGTATTTTCAAAGGGGGTCCCAGAAAAAAAGAGTTTGAGAACCTCTGGTCTAAACCCAGAGAGGATGGGCTGAGCAGGCAACGGGACAGAGCGAGACACTTTCTACTCCAGCGGACTAAATACAAGGAAGCAGGAGACAGATATTGCCTCAAAAGTATGAGCAACCATAGAAGGTTTCTCAGCCAAACATGATGAGGATAAATTGTGTGTGACCCTGGGAGGAAGGGAAGAGACATCAGCGATAGCAACTGGCCACTGACTCACGAGCTTCCTAACTCTGAAGAGCGTTAAGTGCTGGGAGAGGTTAACTGGGGTGGGTGTAGAATCCTTGACCTTGTAGGTTTTTAAGGACAATTAAAGTCACCGTCCTGTACATTCAGGGCCCAGTTATATGTCCCCTGAGTCTCTATGTTCGTGACCTGCCTTTCCTTTCCCTTCGTTTTAATCCGTTCATTACAGGAACAGACGAAAATCCAGAGGTGCAAGATTGTGTCTGAATTTGAGCAGCTGCGCCATCTACTGGAGGAACAAGAGCGGATCCTGCTGGCCCGGCTGGGAGAGGTGGAAAAGGAGATTGTGAACTGGCAGAATGGGAGTGTCGCTAAACTCTCGGAGGAGATTTCCCGTCTCAGTGAGCTGATCAGTGAGTTAGAGAAGAAGTATCAGCAGCCAGTGAGTGAATTCCTGCAGGTGAGACTTCCGTTCTAGGCAAGAACTGGAGCCTAGGAAACTCAGTGTCTGTCACTTTTGATGTATATTATCTTTGTTTTCCAATCACTTTTCATTGGGATTTGTTGTATTTCATTCAAATATGTTGATTTTTTTACTTTGCATTTTGTCATGGTGCTGAGATCCTGGGCGAGATGGGCAGCAGGGATAATAGGCCAGAGGAGGGTCTGCCTCCCCTGGTGCTGCCGCGGTTGCAGGGTTTGGCGGCAAAGTTTTTGCTTTATTATGCCCCATGCAGGTTCTGGGGCGGCTGAGGAGGTGGCTATTCAGCTTCCTGGGTTCCCCAGTAATCTCCCTGGACTCCAAAGGGATTGTCACTCAGCATTGCAACACCTGGCTTTTTGGCCCCTTGAAAATCACTGGCGCCCACAAAGCTGGGTTAGCCGCGGAGGCTCCCTGTGCAATGCACACTCGGCGGGGAGCTGCCTCAGCCAGCCAATGGGAGATGCTGATGAGAGGGATGTGTGCTAAGCCCGGAGTTAGAAGCCTAAACCTGGGATGCAGGGAGGCTCCTAGCTCTGCTTGGGAGCCACAAACGGGTCCCACTCTCCTCACTTAGGCATTTCTTGCGAGAAGGGCTTAGGCCAGGGGTTCTCAAACTTCATTGCTCTGCAACCCCCTGCTGACAACAAAAATTACTACATGATCCCAGGAGGCGGGACCAAAGCCCGACCCCTGCTGTCCTGGGGTGGGGGGTGGGGGCTGTAACCTGAGCCCCACCACCCAGGGCTGAAGCTGAAGCCTGAGCCTTACCACCGAGGGCTGAAGCTCTTGGGCTTTGGCCTCGGGCGGTGGGGCTCAGGCTTCGGCTTTGGCCCCAGGCCCCAGCAAGTAGTGCCAGCCCTGGAGACCCCATTAAAATGGGGTTGTGACCCACAGTTTGAGAATCACTGGTTTAGGCACCTGCTTAATGCCAGACAAAATGGCTGGGTGAGGGGATGAAGCAGGCTCTGCCCTCAGAAGCCTGTAGCCTAGCAGTTAGTGTACTTGTTTAGGCTGTGGGTGACCCTGGTTCCCATCCCGCTCTGATGAGCAGGGCGTCTGCCACCTGTTAGGTGAGTGTCTGCCCTAGGGGATGGACTGCAGTGGGTCTTGCTGGTTGAAGCTATTGTGCTTTATTTACATATTAATTAGACCAGAGACAGAATGAGAATCACCCTCCAGTACAGTGAGGCCTCTTCCCCTTCCTCCGGCCCCCTCCCTGGCTCTTGTGCTTACCCAATCGGCCCTATGGGAAAGCTAGGAATAGGAGCTGCTCTTCTCCCCTGGTTCATTGATCTCACAGAGGCTTGGACGTGACGTAGGTCCCCGGACACCGGACGCTGCCTGCCAGAAGCTTGGGGGACTTGTACAGTGAAAATGTAGGTGCAGTGTGAGTTTAGGGGCTGGTATCCTCATTTCACACACGAGGCGCGGAAAGATGAAGTAAAGTTTGCCAAGGCCACTGAGGAAGGAGCCGGGCCAGCAACTGAACCCGGATCTAAGTCTGCCCCAGGCCATTAAGCACAAGGGTAGTCACTCTGTGTTAGCCAATAAAGGTCTATTGGTTGTGTCAGCCGGGCACACCAGCAGCGCTGCGGCGTTCAGATCCTCATGTGGCCAGATCCCAACCCCTGGGGGTCTGCTCCACTCCAGAACTGATTGATCCATTCCTTATTTCATAATAACTGATTTGTGCTTAAAAGGGGCAGTGGCAGGAAGGTGCGAAATTAACACAGCACTGGTGCTCACCAAATAGAGCGGAGGGTCATGAGGATAAAATGCATGGAGAGGTGCAAAGACCCTTCCTTGTTCTTTCTGGTTGTTATTACTGTGGATCTGAGCTCTCTGTATCTCTCTCTCCCCTGTAGGACATCAGAAGCACCTTGAACAGGTACGTGGCTCCTTCTCCCTCCCACTTGACTGTGTGGGAAGCTCGCCCCAAAACTCAACAGCAAAGCACATGGGAGAGGGTAACAGTTCAGCTTCTCCTCTCCAGCTGGGGATGACTGGCTGATTCTGATTCCCGAAGGAAGCACGAGTCAATTTGATTATATAAACTAAGGGTACGTCTACACTACCCGCCACATCGGCGGGTAGTGATCGATCTATCGGGGATCGATGTATTGCGTCTCATCTCCCGGTCGACTCCGGAACTCCACCAGGGTGAGAGGTGGAAGCGGAGTCGACGGGGGAGAGGCAGCCGTCGATCCCGCGCCGTGAGGACACGAAGTCAGTAAATCTAAGTCGATCTAAGATACGTCAACTTCAGCTACGCTATTCTCGTAGCTGAAGTTGCGTATCTTAGATCGATCCCCCCTCCTCCCCCAGTGTAGACCAGGCCTAAGGGGCCATACTGCAGTCACGAGGTATGGTTTTCGCTCCTAGCTGGCCTACAGCTCACGTACTGAGAGCAACCAACCTTCATCGGCATGTGCTTTCGCACAGGCAGTATAAACCCACCCAGAACCTTGGGTCATTACTCACCTATGCTGAAGCATGTTCTGCCATGGCTTTACAGTCCGGTACCTGAGCTCGCTCAATGAAAGCTACCTTAGGTACGTTAACTGGCATTGCAATCACATCCCAGGATTGCAGTATAAGCCATACCCTGAATAAATAAAGCTCTGTCTCCCGAGCTCAGCCTGTGGGGCAGAGTCACCTTTGGTATAGCAATCTCCCACTGCTGAACAAACCCCCAGGGTAGATTCCATTTCTACTAGACTATAGAATTAGCCATCCTAGGGAAAGGACTCGTCTGTCATCTGAATGTGTCTATTGAGTAACTTGGATACCTGAGGGACTGACACGTCTGGCAGTGGGCTTTGGGTTGTTTCACCTCTGTGTCATGGGTGAGGACCCTGGCCAGATCAGACATGATCAGAAATCTTCCTCACCCGATGAGTCTTTGGGGAGTTGGGTTGGGGTTCTTAGTCCAGTTCTTGCTGGACACATTTGGTGGCAATGATATCCAAAAGACTGAGATGACTAAATGCCTTTCTATTTCCTTTTGGAGGAAGGGGGCCACAGAGAAATTAGTTGTCCAAGCTTGTGACAGAGGTAGCGTCCCAGCATGCCCCCCCTCCCCCTGGTGCAGAGTGGTGATGCCTCAGTTTCTCCACATGATCTTCAGCCAGCTTCCCCTGTAGAGGTGGCTTAGCTCTCCAGCCAAGACACTTGTTCAACCTCTTCCAGGGTAACAGAGTCCTCTGGTCAAAATCCAACAGAAACGCCAGACAAAAGAATCATCAGTCCAGCTGGGGTCTGCTTCCAACCTCCTTCCTAGCAGGCAGGCTCCTATCTGCAAGGGCCTGTCTCAACACCCAGAACCATGTGCCTAGGCTTCAGTCAAACCACTAATCCAGTACAGGCCCATTCTCTTGCCATGGGCTCTGGGCAGTTGCCATCCCCAGATAGCATTGATTTCAACTGGAGTTATGCACCTATCCCTAACCCTAACCCTAACCCTGGCTGCTTAGTACAGCAGAATTTACTGGCGTGAAAGTCACGTTACAAGCTGATAAAATGAAGACCAACCAATAAAAAAGCCTGTCTCCCTCCAGGTGCAAGGTGGGGGACTTCCAGCAGTCACTGGACATTTTTCCAGACGTGGAAAAGAAACTCAGCAATTTCTCTCAAAAAAATATTGTTCTGAAGGAGACACTGAGGAAATTCAAAGGTACCAAGGGGGTGGAAATCCAGATGTGTGTCTGTGACGGGGAGGATTTAGGCACTATGCAATTGGCTGCTAAGGGAAAGCCCAGCTAAATAACAGTAAAGAAATATTTCATCATCCCTGAATTAGGGATAAGGTTTGGAGAGGTGTCTATCATTGTGTTCTCATAGATGGATTTGTTTATCTATCAATTACTGAGGAGTGCGATATACTGGGGATGACATCAGTTCTACCTAGGGTGATCAGACAGCAAATATGAAAAATCGGGACAGGGGGTGGGGGGTAATAGGAAAAAGACCCAAAAATCGGGACTGTCCCTATAAAATCGGGACATCTGGTCACCCTAGTTCTACCTAACACAAAGGAATCAAATCATATCCTTGATTCTATTTTATTTCAAACTGCCTAGGAATGCACAGGAGGTGAAACTCACCTCTCTGCTGAGAGCCAATGGTCCATTGTCTCTCACTTGAATTGTATTATGGAGATTCAAGAGGTGCATAGATCTTGGCCTGGCCCTTCTGTAGGGGGATGAATTCACGCTCTGTCCACCTTAATTTCTCTCTGTCTGGATAGCTCTGTCCCATCCCCTCCATTTGTTTCCCATCATTAAAACCCTGTTAGACTGGTGAACTGCAGAAATCTTATCCTAAAGATAACACCATGACATGCCTCTCTTCTCTCTCTAGATTCTCTGCCATCTGAATTGGAGGTGGAATGGGGTGAGTGTCTGGAAAACAGCTGGAAAAGTGACTTGTGTCAGGGATATTTCCCTACTGAGAAGACCATGAGAGTTGTGGCTCAGGCTTTGCTTGCAGAAGAAGTTTCTGAGATCGGACAAAGTAGCTTCTTGGCAATGAAGGAGGAGGTTTACAGGAAAGGGGGAAGGCCTTTAGCACCCCAGTATTAGTAACTGCTGTTATCACATGGGAGTGAGAAGGGGGCTGCCGGACCATATGGAGACTGGCCAGCTCCCATCGCCACTGAAAAATGGCAAAACAGCTTTGCTAAAAATTGGAAAATTTGGAAGTTGTTTCAATTTCTTGTGTCTCCAAATTCCACCCTGCCCCTGGGCTGGGGAGAAGAGTCTTGAGTTGGTGCCTTTTCCATTCCCTGTGGGCTGGGGTGACCACCTGGGCTCTTTGATACAAACAAGAGGCCTCTGCTCTCATTTGGGGCCACTGATTCCAACCCTCCAGGGTCATTCCATGTACACTGTGGTTTGCGTTCTCTCTTCGGCTGCCTTCTGGCTGGGTACAGGACGTCTCTTCAGCAGGCAGCATGATTCTCTTGTCTCTCTCTACTGCTGGGAGTGTCCCAGCCAGGATGGGGCTGCTGGGGAGTGTGAGAAATGGTCCCAGCCTCCCACAGGGCCGAGCTGTGCCCCTAACGCTCTGATTCTCTCTCCCCAGCGAATGTGACTCTGGATCCGGACACAGCGAATCCCCACCTCGTTCTGACCGAGGATCGGAAAAGCGTGTGGTGGGAGGATACGCCTCAGGATCTGCCCAACAATCCCGAGAGATTTGATACGTACTGCTGCGTGCTGGGCCGGGAGGGATTTACCTCGGGAAGGAACGACTGGGAAGTACACCTGGGGCAGCAGGGATTCTGGACTGTCGGGATCGCCCGAGAATCTGTGTGGAGAAAGGGATGGATCAGTCTGGACCCTGCCCAGGGGATCTGGGCTGTAGGGCTCTGTGGGGGACAGTACCGGGCTTACCCTGACACCCTGCTTCCTCTGAGTAGAAGGCCTGGGAGGATCCGAGTTTCTCTGGACTACGAAAGGGGGCAGGTGGCTTTTTTTGATGTTGATAATGAAGACCCGATCTTCACTTTCCATCCTGCCTCTTTCAATGGGGAGCGAATCTTCCCTTTCTTCTGGGTCTGGGAATCACAGCTCACGCTGTGTCCCTGAGCTATGGGCTAGTCTATCCCAGTGTGGACCATGAACCGGGCTCCTCTGGCCTCTGATAAGCCCATCTCTATGATCCTGGAAACTGACGTGTATTTCTGAGGTGTCAAAATGAGAAAGAGAGTGAAGGGGTCGGGCTAGAGAAGCAAACCGCATGGCCTAGCCTGTGTGTCTTCATCCTCCGTTCTTGGGGAAGATTGTAGATGTCAGAAGGGTGAGCAAGTTAGAAATTCTATAGCAAGTTCTCTGGATTCTGTAGCCCCTGGGCAAAATTTCATGGGAACTCCAGCTAATTGTTTCCTATGGAGTATTTGACTTGAAGTGAAATGGGGTATTTTTTTTGGCACTGAATTGGGTTTATTTTACTCTGCTCCCACACGGTCAGTTTCCAGGCTCCCGTTCATGTGTTTATTGACATTGTTGGGAGAAGGAGAATCTGAAGGCTTTGGCTGCTGGTTAGTACTAATAGGGCCTTTAAGGACATTTGGGTCTGTGGATGTTTCTGCTTAAAGTGATTGGCAGTCAAAGGGTTAACAATGTTGACGAATGAAATCGCCCTCTTTAGGTTTCCGAGTTAAAGCCCGTTGACTTCAATGATGTACTCCACATTTTTCAAGGCTGTGTGGTAAGGATGGGTGAGCGACAACAAGATGGGTCCTGAAGGATGGACCTGGAAAGAGATGGAGAAAATTTTATGGACTTTTATAGTGTTAGTGTTTTAGCAAGTGGATTCTATGTCTTTATGATCCACCAGATGATTGTATTAAAGTGTCTTGATTGCTCCAATGGGCTTCCTGGTCTTTCCTGTTTAGTACACAATACGGTAGCACCTCAGAGTTACGAACACCAGAATTACAAAGTGATGGGTCAACCACACACCACATTTGGAACCGGCAGTACGCAGCCAAGCAGCAGCAGAGCTAACAAAAAAAAAATACAGTACAGTGCTGTGTTAAATGTAAACTACTAAAAAAAAATAAAGAGAAAGCAGCATTTTTCTTCTGCTTAGTAAAGTTTCAAAGCTGTGTCAAGTCAATGTTCAGTTGTAAACTTCTGAAAGAACCACCATAAAGTTTTGTTCGGCGTTACGAACATTTCAGAGTGATGAACAACCTCCGTTCCCGAGGGGTTTGGAATTCTGAGGTTCTACCAGAGAGAAATAAGCCAAGGAACCCTCAGAACTGTCTAACGGGTGCGGTGGTTGCTTTTTACTGACATGCCCATTGCCATGAGGGTGGGTCACTCCAGTGAAAGGGAATGGCAACGAAAAGAACTTTCTCACCTCTTTTTAGAAATGCCCACGCGTTTACTGGGCAATAGTCAAGTGTCTTCATGTGGTTCCTTCGGGATCTAAATGTCCAGTGATGGAGGCACGTCCGTCACTACATCTGGCTGGGGAGCTCAGCTCAGTGCGCGGACACTTCTCGAAACGCTTCCTGGACTTAAACAAGGTTCAGGGGCAGAGGCGCCGATTTTCTGAGTTCCCAGGGGGTGCTCGACCCCCACTCGGCCCCAGGCCCTTCCCCCACTCCACCCCTTTCCCCAAGCCCCGACCTGCCCTGCCTCTTCCTCCCTCCACTCCTCCCCCATTCCCGTGAGGGCATCCGGCATACCAGTGAACAGCTGATCACTAGCGGAAAGGAGGTGCTGGGGGAGGGAGAGGAGCTGATTGGCACTGCTGCCAGTGGGTGCTGAGCACCCTATTTTTTTTCCATGAGTGCTCCAGCCCCAGAGCACCCATGGAGTTGGTGCCTATGTTCAGGGGCCTTGAGGGAAGCTGTCAGTCTGGCCTTTGGAGGTGGTGCTTCCTGAGGTGTTTATCTCATAGTGGCGTCTGTGACAACCCAGAGAGCCCTACCATGGCTGCCAGCTAGTGGTGTGACTGCGTCGGCCGTTCTACCGACTTGGGTTCTAGATCTGTCCCTGCAGAACCTCACAGTTAGCTTCTTTGCCCTAATTATCCATGAATGAAAAGCCCTCAGCTGACACAAGCCCTGTAGTCACACAAAGCACATGTATTATCTTCCTTATTCTGGGAGAAGGGGTGGGGGCGGGGCCTTGGGGGAGGACAGAGTGGGGGTGGGGGCCTTGGGTGGGAGGGGCAGCACAGGGGCCAGGGCCATGGTTTGGGCACCATTGCCCCCTGCCTACTTTTAGGGAGCTTAAGCCTCTCCTGTCCTCCACTGGAAAGGTCCATAGACAGATAGACAAAACAATCACAACAACCTGCAGACAAATAGACTGTGGGCTTGGCTACCCTTGAGAGTTGCAGCGCTGGTGGAGGCTTTCCAGCGCTGCAACTTAGTAACTGTCCACACCTGCAAGGCACATCCAGCACTGCAACTCCCTGGCTGCAGCGCTGGCCGTACACCTGGTCTGCTTGAGGTGTAACGAGTGCAGCGCTGGTGATGCAGTGCTGCTCGTCAGGTGTGGGCACACACCAGCGCTGTTATTGGCCTCCAGGGTATTAGGAGATATCCCAGAATGCTTTTAACTAAATTACTCTCTTTGTTTTGTTATGCAGCCTCTCTTTGTTTTGTTGTGAACTCGGGGCTCCGGGAGCTGCTTATCTAAAAAACAAACACAGCTCCTGTTTGCTGTGATCAATCTGTAACTGACTGTGAACAATCAAATGAGATAACCCCTGTGAATGAGGCAGGCAGGGGGGATGAGTGTTTGCTTGACGAGAGAAACAGCGGGGGCGGGGCGGAGAAAGGGAGTCCATTGGAGCAGCTGCTTATCTGGTCTGCAGGCTGTTTGCAGTTAAGAGTAAGGGGTCGGGAAAATTTTCTGATTTTGCAAGGCAGGGAGCTGATACACAGTGTCGGCTCCAAAAATCCACTCTCTCTCTCTCCCCCGCTCCCTGTCACACTGCACCCCACCCCCCTCTTTTGAAAAGCACGTTGCTGCCACTTGAACGCTGGGATAGCTGCCCATAATGCATCACTCCCAACAGCGCTGCAAATGCGGCCACACTGCAGCACTGGTAGCTGTGAGTGTGGCCACACACCAGCGCTTTCCCTACACAGCTGTACGACCAGCGCTGTAACTCCCAGCGCTGCAACTCTCAAGTGTAGCCAAGCCCTAAACGTCAGGGCACCGACTTCCTGCTCTGCTTTGTCTCCTGTATCCCCTTCCCCCACCCATCGTCTGACTGGTCAGCCTAAACCAAAGCATCCTCAGGGCGAGGATGGTCTTAAACTCTGACCATCCCTGTCTCCTCCCACTGAGGGCAGGTCTCCACTTAAAATGCTGCAGTGGTGCTGCTGTAGCGCTTCAGTGAAGATGCTACCAATGCGGACGGGAAGACTTCTCCTGTTGTTGGCGTAGGTACTGCACCTTCCCAGAGGGGTGGTAGCTATGGAATTCTCCCATCGACACCGTGCTGTCTACACTGGGGGCTAGGTTGGTTTACCTGTGTCACTCGGGGGGTGGGGCAGGTGTGTGGATTTTTCACATCCCCTGAGCGATGTCGTTATATGGACTGAATTCCCTAGTGCAGACCAGGCTTCAGTTTCTGATTTATTTATTTTTTTGATTGCTTGTTGCTCTGGTAGCACAGTTTGTCTTGCCTTTAACGGTCTGCCTTGGCTGATATACAGCCCTGTCTGCAGCATCCACTCCTTTCCCCGCTCCGGGAATCATGGGAATGTTAATGAATACGGAGGAAGGATTTTTGCTTTGACCCAGGTCCTGAAATGTATGGACCAATGGAGACTTCCAATGGAGACTAAATACCTGAGGATCTGGACTTTTATTACAAGTTTGTCTGGCCTGCAGCACAAGAGGACTTTGAGCCTGACTGAGACAGGTCTCGGAATATCAATAAATAATATAAATGCAATTTGGGTGGCACAAAGGTGGGAGATCAGCAGGGAATAAAGACGGACAGGGACAGAGATACGCTTAGCTTGGAGCGCTTCCCTACTTGGTAATCATAGAATCATAGGACTGGAAAGGACCTCGAGAGGTCATCTAGTCCAGTCCCCTGCCCTCATGGCAGAACCAGGGCCGGCACTTCCATTAGGCGACCCTAGGCGTTCGCCTAGGGTGCCAGGATTCGGGGGGCTGCATTTTGTGCGCTCCCCACGGGGCGCACAGGAGCTTCCGGTTCCGCTTCCGTCGCGCCGCCAAAGAAGGATCTTCTGCCAACGTGCTGCGGAAAAGAGCGGCAGGCAATTGAGCAGCTCAATGACTGCCGCTGTCGCCTGCGGCATTTCGGCAGAGAGTCCTTCTTTGGCGGCGCAATGGGAGTGGAACCGGAAGCTCCTGCGCGCCCCGTAGGGAGCGCACAAAATGCCGCCTCCCGAATTCTGCCTAGGGTGCCAGAAACCCTGGCACCGCTCCTGGGCAGAACTAAGTATTATCTAGACCATCCCTGACAGGTGTTTGTCTAACCTGCTCTTAAAAATCCCCAGTGATGGATAATCTTTATCTGTTAGTTGAAATCTGACTCCTAACCACCAATAATTTTTCTTACTGTGTCTGGATTTAAATAAATGATTACATTACAGTCATTTATTGACATTTGGGGGCAGGATTTCACCGTTCTGCCCTTCAGTAGCAGAGAGATGCATTCTCTTAATTGCGGTTTCAAAGAGGTTTTTTTTTTTTAACCTGGGAATTAAGTAGCATTGTTCCCTGCATGGGGAGGGTCACATTGCTCTCCAGGGCCTCAGGGGCTGAAACTAGATGGGGCTCATTCCAGCCCAGCAAATGAGCCGGCTCCAGGAGAAGAAATGCTGTCAGGATGCACTCAAAGGGGAGTGATGTGAAACTAACCTGCTGTCACACTTGTCCTCACAGAGAGCCATGGCTACTGTGGAAAAACTCCAAGAGGAAGCTTCTTGTTCCATCTGCTTGGAGTATTTCCAAGACCCGGTGTCTATCCACTGCGGGCACAACTTCTGCCGGGCCTGCATCACTCAGTGCTGGGGCGAACTGGCTACAAACTTCTCCTGCCCCCAGTGCAGACAGACCGCCCAGCAGAGAAACTTCAGGCTGAACAGGGAACTGACGAACATGGTGGAGCTAGTGAAACAGCTGAAGTTGCCTCCAATGACAGAGCCAGAGGCAGAGCGAGTGTGTGAGAAACACAGGGAGCCTCTGAAACTCTTCTGTGTGGAGGAACAACAATTAATCTGTTTGGTCTGCAGACAGTCCTGGGCGCATGGAGCTCACGCTGCGGTTCCCATCGAGGAGGCTGCCCAGAAGTACAAGGTAGGGAATCTCTCTCTCCAGAGTGTCTATTTAGGCCTCATTTATGTTTTTGGTTGGTTGCCTTTTCAAAATCAAAATGGCAGGAGTTCAGTAAATCCTAGTGTAATTTGGGCCCTTCTCTGGGCAATTTCTAGACTAAACGTTTGGGTTTCTTTCCAGTTTAACCTGAACGCCTCATTTCCTGTGTTATTGATGATCGATTTATGCTCACAACAGAGTTCTTGCATGGAATTTTGGCCCAGAGCTTCAGAGGTCTTTAGATTTCTGGATTCCATTGAAATCACTGGAAATTGAGAGCCTAGGAATCTTTGAGGAGCAAGGCCTTAGCCACTTAATTTTTGATCTGTGCTCCTGATAACTGGGTTTTTTTTTCTAGTGGAACCTGAGCGCCTAACGTCTCATTCATTCAATTTGCTAACAAGCATTCCTGCAAGGGGTTGTGCTGTTAAGTTACCGGTCTGTGCACCTAACATTAAAGAAAATGTTACATAGTCTGGAAATTAGACCTAAACGACCTTTGCATCGCAGGTTGCAGTCTTCCAAACGCTAATTAGGGCTTGTCCATTACATGGAGAAATTCCTGATCAACTCCGTATGTGAATGCTCTTATTCTGGAGCAAGAGTGCCCTTGCTCCTGTAAAATGGATTAAGCTGAATAGGAATATGTCACTGTTGTTTTGGAGTAAAAGTGTCCACACATGTACTGTGCTTTAAATTCACACCCGCAATGACTGGCAAGTCCAGATAAGTCCTTATGCACATGCTTCGATTTATATTACCATATCAATTAGGCTACTCAGAGTAGTAAATTAAGCACCTGTGTGTCGCAGTATCAGGGCTATTTCACCCTGAAATTACATTCCTCATGCACTCGGAACCTGTTGTGAATAAAACTGTTGTGAATAAAACTGACTGGAGTAATACTCCTTGCTCCTTGCCACTTATTTCACTCCCAATAAGGTAATACATTTCTCCAATTCTTGTACACTGGATATCTAGTTTAACAACTGGTCAACATTGGCACAGCTGCGCTGCTGTAGGATTCTAGCATAGATGAGCCCTTTAGATGTTGCAAGTCCCTTTCTGAAGCTGGTCTATTTGAAATAAAGTTGACTAAAGTTGTTTTATTCTTCTTTGGTGTCATTAATTTCATACCCAACAAAGCAATAACCCACTCCTTGCTCCCCAGACCCCCTGACTGCTAAGCAGGGTATTCAGAGCCCTTGGTTTGTGTAGATCAGGGGTCGGCAACCTTTCAGAAGCAGTGTGCCGAGTTTTCATTTATTGACTCTAATTTAAGGTTTCACGTGCCAGTAATACATTTTAATGTTTTTAGAAGGTCTTTTTCTATAAGTCTATAATATATAACTAAACTGTTGCTGTATATAAAGTAAATAAGGTTTTTAAAAATGTTTAAGAAGCTTCATTTAAAATTAAATTAAAATGCAGAGGCCCTGGACCGGTGGCCAGGACCAGGGCAGTGAGAGTGCCACTGAAAATCAGCTTGCGTGCCACCTTCGGCACGCTTGCCATAGGTTGCCTACCCCTGGTGTAGATTATACAGACCAGCATTACTTACTGGGGGGAAAACCCCAGTGAATTATGGGAGGCAAACTTGGTCCCATCCAGCCAGGGAATTTACATGCAAGTGACATTAAGAAAGTTCCCCCCGTGAGTTAGAGTAGCTGGTAAAGCGTTTATTTAAATGAAATCTGAATTGGATCCATTCCTCCCCCACCCAAAACAGAAATCCCACCAAACCCTTTTTCTCTTCTCAGGAGCAAGTCAAGGCTCGACTGCAGGCTCTGAAGGAAGAGAGAGAAAAACTCCTGGGATTTAAATTGACTGGCGAGAGGATGAGCTGGGAGTATGTGGTAGGTGCCCAAAGCAGAGATGGGTATCTCTGCCTGTGAGTGAGTATCGCTGGCCTTGTCTAGACGAGGATTAAAATATGGGCTATTAGATCTTGGGGCTTGTCTACACTGAAAACACGACCGCGGCACAGCTGTAGCGTTTCAGTGTGGACACAACTTATGCTGACAGGAGGGGCTTTCCCATTGGCGTAGGTAATCCACCTCCCTGAGAGGTCGACGGAAGAATTCTTCCTAGCGCTGGCTACATGGGGACTTAGGTTGGCTGAACTATGCTGCTCAGGGGTGTGAATTTTTCACACCCCTGACCACTGTGGTTATGCTGATATAACTTTTAAGTGGAGCCCAAGCTTAAGAGCCTGGGATGTGACTATTTGTCACTATTTTTTATCTGAGACAATAAATGTGTGTGTGTCAGGGTGTCTCTCACTCTACAGCTTCCGTGTTGGGGTGGTATCTGTGTTTTGTGGTGACCACATGCTCCTGAGTGTGATGCATGTGTGATTGCATTTCCACATGCAGAGGCAACACATAAGGGGGTCATGTGCCCCCCCCCCCCGATTTGCTGCATGGTTTGTACTGAGCATGCTCCCATGGACTAAGCATGCTCAGTAACACTGCGGAAGCCAGCTGCCCTCACTCTGCCCAAACACGCCCCCCCCACTAGTGGCAGGCACGAGTCGTCTCTGTCCCTGGGAGCACCTGATAGGAAGTTTCTGGGTGTCTCTCTCATGTGCGTCCATGAGCATTTGTCTCTGCAGTTTGTATTTGTTTTTTAAATGACTGATGTGCTGATATCATGATTTTTCTCATTGGATTTTTTTGTTGGTGTCATGCTTCTAATTTCCCGCACCTCCCTTTGCCCAAGAGTCTCTGCCAGTGCAGAGTGTGTGTGTGTGTGTGTGTGTGAGAGAGAGAGATAGAGAGATGGGCCAGGTCTACACTAACATGTTAGTTTGACCCAGCTGTCATTCAGGGATGTGAACACCCCCGCCCCTGAAAGACGTAATTAAGCTGACCTACCCTGGTGTAGCCAGTGCTAAGTCAATAGAAGAATTCTTCCATCACCCTAGCGACTGCTTCTCAGGGAGGTGGATTTAGCACAGCAATGGGAAAACCAGTGCCGGATTACCGCACGGGCCAACAGGCTGGAAAAATCTCCCCCTGCCACTGCCCCAGGGCAGGAGGAGCTCTCACTCCCCACCACGACCTCGGTGCAGAGCTTCCCCAGTCTCGGTGCCGCAGTGGGGGGGAGGAGCAAGCGGAGGGGTGGGGCTATGGCAGAAGGGGTGGAATGGGGGCGGGACTGTGGGCGGAACAGAGGCAGGGCCACGGGGAAAAGGTCAGAACAAGGGTGGGGCCACAGGGGAAGGGGCGGAACAGGGTGGGGCCATGGGCGGTGTCGCAGGTGGAAGGGGCGGAACGGGGGTGGAACTTCAGGTGGAAGAGGTGGGGTAGGGCCACAGTTTTGACGTCGGGGCCCCCTCACTTGCTCTGGCCCAGGGCCCCAGGAGACCTTGATCTGCCTCTGAGGAGACCCACTCCTGTTGCTGCAGTGAGTGTCTACACTGACGCACTAGCACGGTGCAGCTGCAGCGCTGCCACTGTGCCGCTGTAGCGGTTTCAGTGTAGACACAGCCAGAGAGAGAGAGAATGTTAACCTGAGTCCTGCATCCTGCTGCCCTTTCTGCTGCTAGATGAATCTGGAGTTCACTAGGCCAGTGAAATGAGAACAACCTAATCATGCAACGCTGTAGCCAAAATGTGATCCTTGGATGCGTAACCGTGGGACTCTTGAGTAGGGGTAGAGAGATTATTTTACCTGTGTATTTGGTCCTGGAGAAACCGCTGCTGGAATCCCATGTCCAGTTCTGGTGTCCTCAGTTCAGAAAGGATGTTGATAAACTGGAGAGGGTTCAGAGAAGAGCTACGAGAGTGATCAATGGAATAGAAAACGTGCCTTCTAGTCATAGATGCAAGGAACTCCATCTATTTAACTTAACATAAATAAGGCTTCAGAAGTGACTGGATCATGGTGTGCAAGCACCTACGTGGGAAACAAACGTTTGATAATGAGCTCTTTGAAACTAGTGGACAAAAATATACCACCATCCTCTGGCTGGAAGTTGAAGCTAGACAAATTCAGACTGGAAATAAGGCATATATTTCTAACAGTGCGGGTAATTAACCACTGGAATATTACCATGGGTCTTGGCGGATTCTTAATCACTGGCAATTTTTCAATCAAGATTTAAAAAAGAAAAGAAAAAGATATGCTCTAATTAAAGAGAAAATGTTTCGGAAAATCCGATGGCCTGTGTTACACAGGAGGTCAGACTAGATCAGGGGTCGGCAACCTTTCAGAAGTGGTGTGCCAAGTCTTCATTTATTCACTCGAATTTAAGGTTTCGCGCACCAGTAATATATTTGAATGTTTTTAGAAGGTCTCTTTCTATAAGTCTATAATATATAACTAAATTATTGTTGTATGTAAAGTAAATAAGGTTTTTAAAATATTTAAGAAGCTTCATTTAAAATTAAATTAAAATGCAGAGCCCCCGTGGATGGGTGGCCAGGACCCAGGCAGTGTGAGTACCACTGAAAATAAGCTTGCGTGCCACCTTCGGCACGTATGCCATAGGTTGCCTACCCCTGGACTAGATGATCACAATGGTCTCTTCTGGCCTTGGAATCTATGAATCCATGCTAAAGCTCACACGCTATTAACATAAATTAGGACTGACTAAGGAAGCTTTAGGAAGATGTCTCTCTCATCCATAGGACGTTTGTCTCAAAAAAAGTCTTAAAATGACTTTTTGGGGTAGTGAGAAATTTCCCTGTGGCAGACACATGGCTGTATGAAATACCCCTGATCTCTCTGCCGGGTCTTTACCTGCCCATTCCCCATTTCTATCTGTCTGTTACAGGAAAAGATCAAAAAGGAGAGGCAGAGAATTGGGTTTGAATTTCAGCAGCTCCGCCAGTTTCTGGAGGAACAAGAGTGCCTTCTGCTGGCCCGGCTGGAAGAGTTGGACAGGATTATGAAGTGGCAAAAGGAAATGGTCACCAGATTTCCCATGGACATTTCCCATCTTAATAGCCTGATCAGTGAGCTGGAGGGGAAGTGCCAGCAGCCAGCGAGTGATTTCCTGGAGGTGAATTTCCTTTCTGTGGAGGTAGGCTCCAGCAGTGGGCAGCTGCAGGAGCCTTTCCCCACTGCCTCTCCCATTGCCAGAGCCAGGGTGGCCGGTGCAACCTATTAGGTGACCGCAGGCACTAGGATTTGGGGGGCGGCATTTTCTTCAGCGGTGACCGGGGCGGCTGAAGATCCGGCCGCCGCGGTCGCCGCCAGCATTTAGGCGGAGGGAGCTGGGGCAGGGGGGTGCAGGGAGCACCGCCTGCAGCAAGTAAGGGGGGGGCAGCACACACAGGAACTCCCCGCCCCAGGTCACCCCTGCTCTGCCTCCTCCCCGAGCACGCCGTGGCTGCTTCACTTCTCCCGCCTCCCAGGCTTGCGGCGCAAATCAGCTTAGGCGACGCAAGCCTGGGAGGCGGGAGAAGTGAAGCAGCCACGGTGTGCTCGGGGAGGAGGCAGAACAGGGGTGAGCTGGGGCGGGCAGCTGCCGCACGGCTCCCTGGGCCGGGGCGGAGGGGGGGGGAGCTGCCATGGCGGGGGGGGCACGTCAGGGCGGAGGGGGGGTGGGGAGCTGCCGCAGGGGGGGTGCCTCAGGATGGAGGGGGGGGAGCTGCCACGGGAGGGGGTGCGCCTCAGGGCGGGGGAGGGGGCAGGGAACCGCCACAGGGCTCGGGGACGGGGGAGGGCACAAGGTGGAAGTTTCGCCTAGGGCGCGAAACATCCTTGCACCGGCCCTGGCCACAGCCTTTCCCCACTTCTGTTAGAGACACCCCAGTTGCCTCTGCACAGTATCCTGCACTATTTTCACAGGGGATGATGCCAAAATTACCCCCAAAATTCTCTCTGATGTGGAATCTGCTCTCCCAGTTCTCTGAGATGCTGCCTACGGCTGCCTTGTGTATGCAGAATGCGTCAGAGCCCCGTGGCAACTTTGCTTGCCGGAGCGCTGCACCCAGCTAGTGTCCTACGGAAGTTCAAATCCAAAATGAGCCCATAAATATTTAAAGTATTGTTTGTATTGCAGTAGCCTCCAGAGGCCCCAATGTGCCAAGCACAGAGAGAGGCTGCAGCAGAGCCAGCAAATGAACCCCATAACCCAGCCTCCAAAGTAGGAGGCTAAACATTTTGCTAAGGTAACATAACATGTGCCAAACCCAGGAATCTGCTGTGGCGATGGAGGGGGAGATTGGAGTGGGAAATGTTAATCTTCCTGATTAGCATTTGCCTTTTGAAAACACCCTGGATTGTTTCTCTGTCCCCAATAGAACGTGCCGCCTAACCCCAGGGGAAGATTTAGGGGCCGTTTTGGAAAATCCAACTCCGTGATCCAAATGCTTTAATAAATATGTAGAAATAGGTTGTGACTTTAACCTATGGAACTTGATGGGTGAAAGCTCATTTCCCGCAGGCGGGATCTTTGGCATTTCACATGTGCAATCAACTTCCTTTCTCTCTTTCTCTCCCTCTAGGACATCAGGATCACCTTGAGCAGGTACATGGCTCCGTCTCACTCCCCCTCGCCTTTCATTCTCTTGTCATGTTAAAACCCCAGGGCCCAGCAGCAAGGTGTAGGGGGCACAATCACAACTCTCCCAATGTTAAGTTTAATTAAGTGGTTTTAAATATGTTCCACCCAGGGCTTACTTTGTAATGAAAGAAGTGCCCTGGCTCAGGCAATGAGGAGCCATATATTTTACTTTCATAACTGATGTGTCAAGCACAGAGGTGCTGGGGCTGTGAACTGCCAGGCCTAGAGATGCCAGGGATATGAACTGCCAGGCCCAGAGATGCCGGGACTGTGAACTGCCAGGCCCAGAGGTGCCGGGGGCCCGGGGCTATGAACTGCCAGGCCCAGAGGTGCCGGGGCTATGAACTGCCAGGCCCAGAGATGCCGGGACTGTGAACTGCCAGGCCCAGAGATGCCAGGGATATGAACTGCCAGGCCCAGAGATGCCGGGACTGTGAACTGCCAGGCCCAGAGGCGCCGGGGCTATGAACTGCCAGGCCCAGAGGTGCCGGGGCTGTGAACTGCCAGGCCCAGAGGTGCCGGGGGCCCGGGGCTATGAACTGCCAGGCCCAGAGGTGCTGGGACTGTGAACTGCCAGGCCCAGAGGTGCCGGGGCTCTGAACTGTCAGGCCCAGAGGAGCTGGGACTGAACTGCCAGGCCCAGAGGGGCCAGGGTTATGAAATTCCAAGCCCAGAGGTGCCGGGGCTGTGAACTGCCAGGCCCAGAGGTGCCGGGACTATGAACTTCCAGGCCTAGAGATGCTCGGGCTATGAACTGCCAACCTAAAGGTGCCGGGGCTAGGAACTGCCAAGCCTAGAGGTGCCAACACTGAGCCCTGGCAAGCCCTGGCATAAATTAAGCACTGCTTCCACCTCTAAGGCACTGGCTGTGTCAGGATGCTGGGGATGGAATAAGAGGCCTTTCATCTCTAGGGCACTGGTTACAATCCAGCACCGCTGACTCTTTTTTTGGCTACGTCTACACTACACACCACTGGTGGTGGCATATAGGGTGTGTAGCTACACAACACAATGAGAAACTGCTGCCTCTCCCATTGCCGGAGCCTTACCCCACTTCTGGAGTCTTTTTTCCTGCAGCGGGGAAAGGCTCCAGCTGCAGGCAGTCAGCGGGATGCTACTCTGCTGAAAACAGCGCTGAGTGGACGGGGAGGCATGGCTTGGGTGAGCAGAGAGCATGTGGGGTATGTTCTCGTGTACACCCTCACCCTTCGGGAGTGTCTTTACTCACCTAAGCCGTGCATCATGGTCTGCACAGCTCTTTACACCCATGCTAAGGGGGCCTCCCCATGTATGCACTCTATACGCCGCTGAAAGAACCGTGCAGATGAACCCTTTGTGTGGAGTGAGCTGTGTCTGGGGAGGGACTGGTCTGACTCCAGTTGCTTTTGGGCTTGAGGTCTACAATGCAAAAACCACTTGCAACATGGGAACATCCTGGCCATCAGAGCAGGGAGGATATCGACCAAAATGGCCATGATGCAACTTCCTTCCTACCCATACACATAGGCCCGGATCTTCTAAGGCATTGCAATGATGAGATTTGACGATAGGTTTTCCACCTCCTGGGACTAGCAAGTCATTCTCTGTCTGAATGACCTGGACAGGAGAGACTGCGAGACCCACAGCAGAACATCCCGTACCCCAGAGGTTACCCATTTTGTGTGCCGTTAGGCTTGTCTCAGCACCTCTACAGGCAAGATAGGTGGGGGGACACCTCCCCGGTTTGAGGATTGCACTGCAGCATAGGCAGGAGACGCCTACTGGGAGGTAACAGTACCTGTGCCCAGAGGCAGAAACATAGGCACCTAGGGCATTTTTAGAACATAAGAATGGCCACATGGGCTCAGACCAAAGGCCCATCTAGCCCAGAATCCTGTCTCCCAACAGTGTCCAATGCCAGGCGCCCCAGAGGGAATGAACAGAACAGGGAATCATCAAGTGATCCATCCCCTGTCGCCCATTCCCAGCTTCTGGCAAACAGAGGCTAGGGACACCATCTCTGTCAGCCAGGCTAATAGCCATTGATGGACCTATCCTCCATGAATGTATCTAGTTCTTTTTCAAACCCTGTTATAGTCTTGGCCTTCACAACATCTTTCGGCAAAGAGTTCCACAGGTTGACTGTGCGTTGTGGCTAAAAGGTAGATGTTGAGTGAGCTTAGGCACCTACAGGGTTAGGTGGCAGATGAAGGGGGTTGCAATGCCTCTTAAATCTGGGACTCAGGTGCCTAAATCCCTTTGAGGATCTGGGCCTAATAGTCTCTGTAGCCTAAGGATGGATTGTAACTGTGGGGGAAGCATGCACAGCTAGTGCCTCGGTGTCACCTTCTGTGAGGGTAGGACACACAGAGGAATTCATTCTCCATGGCCCCCAGTACAGCAGCATTGACTGGCACGAGCTTCATATTAAAAGGCAATTAAGTAATACATAATAAGGAGTAATTAATGTAATTAATACAATTAACTTCAGAGAGTTTTCTCTCTCCAGGTGCGAGATGTTCCAGCAGCCCACGGGGATTTCTCTTGAGCTGGAAAAGAGACTAAGTGATTTCTCTCAAAAAACTATTGCTTTAAAGGAGACCCTGAGGAAATTCAAAGGTACCAAAACGGGAGCCAGGCAGAGAATCGAGATGTGTCTCTGTCACTGTAAGAGGGGATGGGCTCTGGCCACTTAGCAGCCAATGTAAAACCCAGCAAAAGTACAGTAGAGGTCCATTGGACGGGGCGGTGGGAACTGTCCAGGACTAAAGAAGTTTCCAGTGAGGATTCAGAAATGAAATAACATGAATATGGTTCAATGTTTTATTTACTTGTTTTTCCTACATCATGAGAAATTTGGGATCCAGGTGAAGGGAGCAGTGCCAGATCCAAAAGGGGCTGAATCCTGCTTATGAATAGGCCCTATCAAATTCATGGCCATGAAAAATGCATCATGGACTGTGAAATCTGGTCTCCCCCTATGAAATCAGGTCTTTTGTGTGCTTTTGCCCTATACTATATAGATTTCATGGGGGAGACCAGTGTTTCTCAAATTGTGGGTCTTGATCCAAAGCGAGTTGCAGGGGGGTTGCAAGGTTTATTTTAGGGGGGTTGCGGTATTGCCACCCTTACTTCTGCATTGCTGCCTTCAGAGCTGAGCGGCCGGAGAGTGGCGGCTGCTGACTGAGGGCCCAGCTCTGAAGGCAGCAGTGGAGAAGTAAGGGTGGCAATACCATACTGTGCCATCCTTACTTCTGCATTGCTGCTGGCGGTGATGCTGCTTTCAGAGCTGGGTTCCCAGCCAGCAGCCACCGCTCTTCAGCTGCCCAGCTCTGAAGGCAGCGCCGCTGCCAATAGCAGCAGCACAGAAGTAAGGGCAGCAGTACTGCAATCGCCCCTACAATAACCTTGTGACCTCCCCCACAACTCCTTTTTGGGTCAGGACCCCTACAATTACAACACCGTGACATTTCAGATTTAATTAGCTGAAATAATGAAATTTATGATTTTTAAAATCCCATGACTGTGTAATTGACCAAAATGGACATGAATTTGGTTGGGCCCTCCTTATGAATGAACAGAGAAAGAGATCCAGTAAACAATGGTTTAATAACAGAGAAAAAGAGGGAACAGATCAAGGAGATAGAGCTGGGAGTCAGGAGACCTGGGTTTTGTTCTAGCTCCTCCACCAATTCGGTGAGCAACCCTGGAAAAATCAATTCAGTTCTCTGTGCCTCACTTTCCCCATCTCCAAAATCACGGTGTTCTATTTCTCCAGCACAGCCATTCCCTTGCACTTCATGCACAGGAAGTCCCTTCTGGCTTCCGGCAGGAAAGAAAACATGGCGCATCCATGGTAGGTCACCGCTGCTGTTCTAGTGCTGGCCATCTTGAAACCCGCACGGAGAAGGAAAGCTTCTCGCATGCCCTCTCTCGGCTCCCTGCCAAGCTCTCCCGTTAGTTCACCTAGCAAGTGATGATTTACACCAAGTCTCCCAACTTAGGTCAGCCCAGCCCCTCACCACTAGGGAGCAACTGTGTCTAGTGGGGCTGATCAAAGCTTGGTGGGTCAGGCCAACAGACGATGAGAACTGCAGTCTGCACTGGGTTCTCTAATGTTCAGTCTAGGAATGTACTGATGTTCTGAGATCCTTCAAGGAAACAAGTGATATAGTCACATAAAAATCCTCCTGGAATATTCTTCATTCTGTTTAAGGTACGTCTGGCTTGACTAAAGTTTTTTCTCTCCATATCTCTGCCCTTTTCCCTCTCTCTGTTTCCCTTCCCTCATTAAGCGGACTTATTTAATTCAGAGTGGAAAGCCGGGCATAACGCTGACTGCATGACATCTCTCCTCTCTAGACACCCTGGCTCTGGCACTACAGACCGGGGCAGGGAGATCTCTAGCGTGGGGAGTGGACACCATAGGAAGAAAGGGTGAGTTTTTACAGGGATATTTCCTGGTTTGCATTTGTAGCTCCGGCTTGAATGGCAGAAGAGCCTCTGAGATCAAACAAAACAGCCTCCTGCCAACAGAGGGAGAGAGGGGAACAGGAAAAGGGAAGGGGGCTTAAACAGCCTACAATATTAACCCCTTAACTGCTGTTCCCACATGACAAGCGCGGCATGGAAGTGAGACGGGGGCCAGCAGTGCATCTCCACTGACTCAATGGGACTCAGTGTTGTTGGCTTGATCCTCCCCCAGTGTCCTCCCGGGGCACTTGCTTCTCTCCCTCAATTGCCTGGATCTCCCATTTTCTCTTCCCACTGGACTGCGGAGGTCTCCATTTATGATCCTCCCTTCACCCTGGCTCTTTAAGACTTCTCCGCTGTTGCCTGACCCTTGGGAAGGTTAATCATGTTTGGATTGGCAGCCAATCGATCGGCGTGTGATAAGGGTCTTCCCCCAGAATCAGACCTAACACTACGGAGCTCGATGTCTTGTGGGGAGTCTCAGGTTGGATGACAAGGACACGTACCCTGAGGGCAAAGTAAAACCTTAGATACCTTTATGAAAATAATGGAGAAAGCTAGAAAAGACCCAAGCCACATAACAAGGCAGAGATCATGCAGGACTGGGGTTATCTATGGTATCACTCGACGCATAAGCTCCCAGAATTGCATACTCAGCCTTGGTTGAGGACCTGGTCATAAGAGACAACAGGACCAGCCCCGTCTCTGGCATCTATAGGCTAACACAGCGGTTCTCGAACTTTAGCAACCCGAGGACCCCATTTTGATTTACAAATTTTTGCGGACCCCTAAGCCCCCTGCTCTGCCCCAGGCCCCACCCCACTCCACTCCTTCCTCCAAGGCCCCACCACTGCTCCATCTCTTCCCACCCCTGCTTCACCCCTGCCCCTCCTCCTCTCCACCTCCTCCCCTGAGCGCGGCCCTTCCTTGCTCCTCACCCTCCCTCCCAGTGCCTCCTGCATGCCGCTGAGCACCTGTTCCCCGGCGTGTAGGAGGCACTGGGAGGGAGGGGGAAGAGTTGAGGAAGGGAGGGGGAGGAGTTGATCAGTGGGGCCGGCAGACCCCCTGGAGTACCCATGCGGACCCCCAGTTTGAGAAACGCTGGGTTAACATGTAACAGCCATTTCAGCTCATGATCATACCGTCACCCCTTGCTCCAGCGGATTCGCGGTTATTCCTTCTTATGTTCCTTGTGGTAGCACTGACTGGAACATTGTAACTCGTACCACTGAGCAAGCTCTCCTTAGTTCCCAACATCTAAATGTAACTGTTAGGCCAGGGGCGGGCAAACTTTTTGGCCCGAGGGCCACACTGGGGTTGTGAAATGGTATGGAGGGCCAGGGCAGCAGGGCTCGGACGGGCTCAGGCTTCAGATCCTCCTCTTGGTGTCATACGTAATTTTTGTTGTCAGAACAGGGTCGCAGTGCAATGGAGTTTGAGAACCCCAGATTTACGGTACACGGGCCTGTAGGTTTCTTGCATTACAGCTGAATATAATGAAAGCAGCTAAATATAGTGAAGGCAAGACAGTGAATATGGGCAGGCTTGCCCTATGGGCTACACCACCGCCTGCCGTCTTCTCCCCTCATCCAGCTGGGCTGGGAGGCAGCTCTCCAGCGGTCGGAGTCCCTTATTTCTCTTCCATTCCGCAGTGGGCTGGGTGCTGTTCCCCAGGGTTGTGCCTCCTTCCTTTTGCTAGTGGGGGACGGGGCGTCTCTCCCTAACAGGCACAGCTGGTGGCTCCCAGGCTCTGCTGCCTCCCCTGCTCTGTCCCTGCTGCTGGCAGTGGGGCAGCCCCCACAGGGAGACACAGCAGGGGAGGAGGCAGAGAGAAGCAGTCACAGCAGCAGATATAGCAGCACCCCTAGAGCCTGGGAGAGGACAGAGAGCCAGGACAGAGAGGCAGAAAATCAGGGAGCGACCCAGGTGGGATGGGGCTGCTGGGGAGTGCAAGAAAAGGTCCCCTCCTTCCCCAGGGCCGAGCTCTGCCCCTAACGCTCTGATTCTCTCTCCCCAGCGAATGTGACTCTGGATCCAGACACAGCTCACCCCCAGCTCGTCCTGTCTGCGGATGGGAAAGGCGTGAGACGGGGACACGAGCAGCAGGATCTGCCCGACAATCCCGAGCGATTCAATTCCGTTCTCTCTGTGCTGGGCCGTGAGGGGTTCACCTCAGGCAGACACTACTGGGAGGTGGAGGTGGGCGTTGGGGGAATCTGGTCGGTGGGGGTGGCCAGGGAGTCTGTGAGGAGGAAGGGACGGATGAGCAATTACCCTGAGCAGGAGATCTGGGCTGTGGGTCACTGGGGCGGTCAGTACCGGGCTTACACCTCCGGTGAGACCATTCTGCCCCTGCCTACGATCCCCAGGAGAATCCGGGTGTCTCTGGACTATGAAGGGGGGCGGGTGGCATTTTTTGATGTTGACAACAAGTTCCTGATCTTCATGTTCCCACCAGCCTCTTTCACCGGGGAGAGACTCTTCCCTTTCTTCTTGGCGGGATCCCCACTCCGGCTGTGTCCCTGAGATAGGGGCAAAGGGGAATGGTCCCATGTGACCATAGGTGCTGACTCCACGGGTGCTGCGGGGATGGAGTGCTCCTGGAAAAAAAACAGTGGGTGCTCAGCACCCATCAGCCACAGCTGTTCAGTGGCGCAGCCAATCAGCTGTTTGGCAGTGCCCCATATCAGCTAATTGGGGGCGCTGCTAAACAGCTGATGGCGGTGCCAACAAACAGCTGTTTGGCAGCTCGGGGAGATGTTGGGGGGAGGGCGGAGAACAGCGAGTGGTGGGCAGGCGGGGGCTTTGGGGAGTGGGTGGATCGGGGGTGGGAAGAGGCAGAGCAAGGGTGGGGCCTTGGGGGAAGGGGCAGAGTGGGGGTGGGGCCTCAGGGCAGAGTGGGGATGGAACACCCCCGGGGAAAAATAAAAGTTGGAGCCTATGCATGTGACTACCATAAAATACGTTTCTCTAACATGTGACTCCACGACACTGAGGCTAGAGCGTATTTCTGGCCAGTCAAAATGGCAGAGAGATGGACATGAAGGCGAAGCAAATGGCATTTGTCTGTCAATTCTTTATGATTCTGGAGGCCCAGGGATTTTGCAAGGTCAGAGAATAAGAAATGCTGCCTGTAGCCACCTGTGATTCTGCAACCTCTAGGGGAGATTGCAACATCTGCAGCAACGTCAGAGACCATTTTAAAGGGCGTTTTAAAATAGATTTAAATGGTGCAATTAGTGCAGCAAGATATTGTATTGCATTTATTTTACACTATTCCCAGGTGATCAGTTTCCAATATCCCAACATCTTTGTGCTGAGAATGCATAGCTACAGGAGAGATTTTTTTAAGGGGGGGCTGGAGGTTTTAGTTTCTGGATGGGGGACATTTGGTGATTTTGGCACAGGACCTTAAAGTTATATAGGAGTCTATTTCAATGGGAGTTCCACACCTAAATACTTTTGAGCATCTGGGCCAGTGGCATCTGGGGTGGGATGAGAGGCTGTTTGGCGTAGCTGGAGGTCTTGGTGAAAAAGATCAGCAGTGAAAGCATTGACAATGCCGAATTTAGTAGGAAGAGAACCTAAGATATAAGCCCTGGTAGGAGGCCTGAGCTAAAGTAGTGGGCAAGCTTTGCTGATATAAAGCAAAGTTAGCAAAAGTCAGGCTGTGAGCAAATATCAGGCCCCTAAGATATAAGTGCTAGGTGCAGAGCACTCACCCAAACACATTCCAGAGGAGTGGTACCAGAACACCCCCAATATCAAGGATGGTACCAAAACATTCCCCAAGGATGACAGGAACACACTGACCCCTCCTAAAAGATAAGGTCAGGATGACAGTGTAATAAATAAAGATGTTTTAGTCAAACCAGTATGCACAAGGAAATGGGTAATAACTAGCTACGTCAGGGAGCAATAACTAACTATGTCAGAGGGGCAGTACGTAATTGGTTTGTATCAGGGTATAAAGGTGCATCTCTGAGAGAGTGTCTTGGTCCAGCTGAGGGGGAATGGAAAGTCCCGCCATTCACTGAACTACATCCATTGTCACGGGCGTACATGTCTTTGTATCTTTGTAAAGTCTGCCAGGTGCCATTACCGTGCTTTGTCGACAATAAACCTGGCCTGGTGCCTTCATCCCTTCATGGATCTTGTGGTCATTGGGCGGTTCGCTTGAGGTCTGCTGTGCCGGCTGTCTGCGCAGAGCTGGGGCAGTACACAGGGAGTACACACACATGCGGCCGAACATCTAACCACACTAATCTTTATGTTTGAGTTAAAAACCCACTGAACTCCATGGGGGAGTCCATATTTCTCAGAGCAATTGGAGGTGGAGGGAGATAGGGAAGGGAGGAGAGAAGGCCAAAGGGGGGGAACCTGAAGAGAAGGGAGAAAACAAATCATTTCCAAGTTTGAAGTTTTAGTTTTTTTAAGGAAATGGGTTTGACCTTTTCAGGATTCACAAAATTGACTGTGTTAAAGTGTCTCAATAGCTCAAAAAGGCTCTTTTGGGGCTGGGTGTGTGTGTTATTGATTTGTTTGTCGTTTTTCTGTTGGGTGAAATAATTAACAATGCCATCATTAGGTTTCAGAGTACCCAGTTGGGATGAGGCTGCTGGGGAGTGCAAGAAAAGGTCCCCTCCTTCCCCAGGGCCGAGCTCTGCCCCTAACGCACATTTCTCTGAGCAATGGGATTGT
Source organism: Mauremys mutica (assembly GCF_020497125.1). Classification (NCBI taxonomy): domain Eukaryota; kingdom Metazoa; phylum Chordata; order Testudines; family Geoemydidae; genus Mauremys; species Mauremys mutica. The sequence continues at coordinate 46,433,980 of NC_059083.1, forward strand.
GGTTGGGGACCCCATTGAGAGGGGAGAGGAGATGGTGGGACTGGAGTGGCAACCTGAAGATGGTGGAGAAAATTATTTATCTCCCTATCTGAAGAGTATTTCACATGGTTCTATAGACAGAGACAAGGCAGGGCGGGGATATCTTTCATTGGACCAACTTCTGTTGGTGAGAGAGACAAGCTTTGGATTTTGCATAGAGCTCTTCTTTGGGTCACTTTATTTCAGGATTTCATTTATTTATTAAGGAAACGGATTTGACATTTTTATGATCCATCCCGACCCCAGGTGTGTGTGTGGGGGCAGGGAGAGAGAGAGAGAGAGAGAGGTACAGGAGCTCTCCAATCCCTTTTATAAATTGGGAATGCTTTTTTTGCCGGCATCTTTGTAACCACTGAGATGAGTTCCACTGAATGGGAACTACACCAGCCCCTTGCTCTTTCTCAGTGATATGCTGCATCTAAATGTGCAAGCCTGGCTGGGTCAGATGCTCATATGCTACCAAGATAAAGGCACATAATAAACTAGAGAGCTTAGCATATCCTCCCCAAGACTGAAACATTTATTCTTCAAATAGAGAGTGCACGTTCTGAGAATTTACAAACAAATCGGTTAGTTGGCTTATACGTTAAAAATGGAGTCTGTGTGAACCCTCTGTCAGCCATTTTTTGGATCATGATGAGCTTACGGAAGACTGCAGACTTCTCAAAGATCCCACATTTCACTGATATGTAATCCACAGGCTACACTTGAAGTTTTTTTGTCCTTTTTTTAAAAGGGAGAATAGTAATTTTTTGCCATTATTAATAGATTTTAGGCCCAGAAGGGATGATTATGATAATCTAGTCTGACCCGCATAACATAGATCAGTACAATTTACCTAGTGATTTCTGCATCAAGCCCATACCTTGTGGCTGAGCTAATGAATAGGTCCGTCAATAGCTATTAGCCAAGATAGTCAGGGATGCAAGTCCATGCTCTGGGTTTCCCTAAGCCTCTGACTGCCAGATGTTGGGACTGGATGATAGGGGATGAATCTCTCAATAATTCTTCTGTTCTGTTCATTCCCTCTGAAGCACCTGGCACTGGCCACTGTCAGAAGACAGAATACTGGGCTAGATGGACCATTGGTCTGACCCAGTATGTCCGTTCTTATGACCATACATTTTAGAAAGCTAGTCCAGCCTGATTTAAAGGCCTCAAAGCATGGAGAATCTGCCATATTCCTAGGAGGGTTGTTCCATCAGTTACTTATCACCACCATTAAAGGTGTGTATCTTAGTTCTAATCTGAATTTGTCCAGTTTCATCTTCCGGCCACTGGATCTTGTTATGTCTTTTTTTCTGCTAGATTGAAGAGCCATCGGCTATCAGAAATTCCTTTCAAATCATCGGTTCAGTGACAAAAGAAAAACAAAAATGCCAGTGAAACCAGAGAAGAGAAGCAAACAAAAGTTAGCAATAAAAACACTGAAATGAAGGAAAAGAATCAAACTAAGCTCTTTCTCCCAGCCCCACCCCCAGAAGCCTCTTCTTCACTCCGGGGGTAAAAAATAATGCATTCTTAAACCTGCATTTAAATCCTAATGAAGACAAGCTTTACCCTGTGGTAACTGGTCTGGGTAAATCCTCTGGGGGAAGTGGAGTGGGGTCAGATCTGAACCTGGGAAACTCTACTCTCAAGGCCCAAAGCCGGCCAGGCAGTGTGGAGGGAGCCTCCAGGATTGGGGCTTAAATTTAACTCAGATACTCACAAGTGGCAGGGCCGGCTCTAGGCACCAGCCCTCCAAGCATGTGCTTGGGGCGGCACTTTCAAAGGGGCAGCACTTCGCGCCCCTTCCCCCCCGCCCCCTTTTTTTTTTGGTTGTGGTGGCAAAAAGCCGGAGGCAGCACTGGCCAGAGCCACTCGCCCTGTAAGTGCACAAGCCGGGATCCGTGCCCCCTGTCCAGCCCGGCGGCGCCCTGCACAGCCCACTCCAGAGGGGAAATGCGGCGCCACCCTGGGGAGACTCAGAGCAGAGCAGCAGGACCCCTCCATCCTCCCTGCATCCCGGGCCCTGCTTCCCTCCCTCCCCGGCTCCTCACACACTCCAGGAGCCCGTATCGCTGCCGCCACAGCCCACGCTCGGCTCCAGGGGCTGCCTGGGAGAATCAGACCCGGGGGCCGCCCGAGAGGTGCAGAGACCCAGCCACACATGCCCAGGGGGCCACCCGGGAGGTGCAGAGACCCAGCCGCTCATGCCCAGGGGGCCGCTAGCGACAAGCCTGGAGAGGCTTTCGAACCAGGCGGCGAGCCGGAGTCTCGCTTGATTCTGCGTTCCAGTTCCCAGGCTGCCTCGGCTCCAGCACAGGGCCAGTCAATAAAACAAAACACAAAGTGCGTTGCGGAGCAAACCCGGACCAGTTTGGAGCCTGGCCTACAAGGCTGCCTTGTGCAGGGCTTTCTAGCATGTGGCTGGCTGCGGGCTGGGGCTAGGCACCATTTGCCCCCCACTCCCTCCCAAGCTCGGGAGATCAGATGCTGACTTTGGGAGTTCCTCCTATTCCTTGTATGGAAAGCGGCTCCCCATAGGGCTTGCAGAGACTCATCTAACACCCTCCCCCGCTGTGACTTTCCCCAGCTCCCTTTTCTTCTTGCTCCTAGCAGAGAAGCAAAGGAGAAATCTCCCAGACTCTGCTGCTTCCCACAACTCACCCCTCTCCAACATCGCCACGCCCGCCTCCTCCTGCAACCCTCCTGATACCCCCTCTCCTCCTCTGCGAGTACATCACACCCTGCTTCTCTGCCAGTGTAGAGCCCCCAGCACCCCCACACCTGCTCCTCTGTCCTAACCCTCTTTACTAGATCCCCATCCCTTTCCGGGTACAAGGTTTGAGGGTTAGTCCCTATGCCATCCATGTGCATTTGGAGCCCTAAAGATGGGGTTGCGGGGGACGGGGGCGAGATTTATACGAAAGTGAAATAAAAACAGGAGAAACGGTTTGATCCCCACTGCAAGTGTAAACGGGGATTGCTGTGGTGAACAAGGAGGTCACTTTGGGGGGGGGGAGCCCAGTGCTGGGGCAGCAGGGGTGGCACTGGTGGGCGGGGAGCGGGAGCCCAGGGCTGGGGTGGGGGGGCAACCAAATTTTTTTTTGCGTGAGGCAGCAAAAAACCTTGAGCCGGCCCTGCTAGGAGAGCATCCCAAGACTAAGAAATCAGATCTGCTGCAATGAACAAAGCCCCGCCCAACAAGGGGGTGTGTGGATTTGGGAGTCAAATAATAGAATTCAAGTCAACTCTTCACTTTTTTGAAAACAGTGACATTCCCCCTAACCTGACTCTGCTTTTCCCCCTGAGCACTCTTCCCAGCAGAGAGAGGGTCCCGTTTCCCATCAGAGCCCCCAGGGGCTGGGAGAACTCACAGACACAGCTGATTCTACCTCAGCCAATGAGACAGAGCCAGAAAGGGAGACACCCAATTCCTGTCCCAGACGGCTGGAAATTGAAAGTAACTTTTTGTTACCCTTCCCGCCAGGAGCCATGGCTGCAGAGATCCCTGCAGAAAGTCTCTGGGATGAACTTTCTTGTCCCATCTGCCTGGAGTATTTCCAAGAGCCGGTGTCTATCCATTGTGGGCACAACTTCTGCCGGGCCTGCATTAGCCAGTGCTGGGAGGAGACAGATACAAACTTCTCCTGCCCCCAGTGCAGAGAAACCGCCCAGCAGAGAAACTTTAGGCCCAGCAGGGAACTGGCGAGAGTTATCGAAATAGCCAGAGGGCTGAGTTTCCAGGCAGCCAAAGGCTCAGGAGGGGAGCCAGTGTGTGAAAGGCACCAGGAGGCCCTGAAACTGTTCTGCGAGGAGGATCAAACCCCCATCTGCGTGGTGTGTGATAAATCCAAGGCTCACAGATCTCACAAGGTGGCTCCCATAGAGGAGGCTTCCCAGGAGTACAAGGTAGGAAATCTCCTCCCAGCATCAGTGTTTGTACCTGCAGGGTTTTTCAGATCTATTTCCAGGCCCAGAGTACAGCTGCTCATGCAGACATCATGTAGCCTGCGGCCATAATGGTAGGTTCCCAGACTTCCAATGTTTGGGTTTCCTTCTAGTGTCACTCCTATACCCTGCTTTAATAAAGGATTTTTTTTTTTTGCTAACTACAGTGTTGTGATAAAGATTTTGAACCTTACACATAGATCTCTGCTCTGACTTGAGGACCAATTTCCAGGGGTGGGAAAAATATTCATTCTCTTGTGATGCCCTTTTCCTGAGCTAATATTTCTGTTCCAACCCACGTTCCTGCTGAGCGGGACACACCGGAGCTAGCACTGCCAGCTCCCACCATTCTAAAATCCTGAGATCTTTGAAAAGATTCAATCAGACTCTGGGAATTGATCCTCCCATGCTCTGCTTCATTCATTTCAAACCAATGGAGAAATAACTTGATTCTTGGTCCCCAAAAGATGCTGGTGGATGCGAGGTGAGGCAGGAGTGTAGTCGGAGCTCCTGACTGGTGGACAGATGATGAAGTATTTTTGGAGCAAACGTGACACCATTTGTTTTACTAGGATCAGCAATGTGAGAGCAGAGTTGTAGGAAAGAGATCTTTACTGAGCACTAGAGCAGGGGGAAGCAAACTTTTTGGCCTGAAGGCCTCATCAGGTTTCTGAAATTGTATGGAGGGACGGTTAGGGGAGGCTGTGCCTCCCCAAATAGCCAGGAATGGCCCGGCCCCCTCCTCCATCCAACCCCCCTGATTCTCTCCCCTGATGGCCCCCCCAGGACCCCTGCCCCTCCACTCCTCCCTGTCCCCTGACCGCCCCAGATCGCCTGCCCCTGACTGTGCCCCCCCCCAGGACTTCTGCCCCATCCAACCACCCCTTCTCCCTGACTGCCCCCGGGACCCCTGGCCCTGACTGCCCCCCACCGCCCCATTCAACCCCCCCTCTCCTTCCTGACCGCCCCTACCGAAACCCCTGCCCCATTCAACCCCCCGTTCCCTGCCCTCTGACTGCCCCAACCCCTATCACACCCCCACCCCCTGACCACCACCCCAAACTCCCCTGCCCCCTATCGAACCCCTCCCTGCCACCTTACTGCGCTGCCTGGAGCACTGGTAGCTGGCTGTGCTACGGTTGCCCACCGCAGCCCCCCCCGCCCAGAGCATTGTGCTGGTGAGCTGAGGCTGTATGGGAGGGGGAACAGCTGGGGAGGGGCCGGGGGCTAGCCTTCCGGGCCAGGAGCTCAAGGGCCGGGCAGGAGGGTCCCATGGGCCGTAGTTTTGCTCACCTCTGCACTAGAGTTTGTGCATTGGCAGCCAGGGTGGGAGGGGAGCTCATTGCTCCTCAATTTTTTTATTTTTTTTTGGAACTCAACACTACCCCTCCCCCTTTTCTCTTTGCCCAGGAACAATTCCAGACCCGACTGCAGGCTCTGATGGAAGAGAGAGAACAGCTCCTGGGGTGGAAACTGACTGGAGAGAAGAGAAGCTCAGAGTACCTGGTAGGTGCCCAGTGTTGTTACCGAGCAAGGCCGTGGGGATGAATGTCAGTGTGGGAGGTTTGTGCGTCTCTCTGGGGCCGTGTGCTGCTGATTGGGGATCCTGCGTGTCTGTCTCTGTTCCCCTCCTTGGGCTGGAGTGGGACTGGGACTCCTTGCCTGGCTCTGGGGCAGATTCCCCAGGAGCTTCGGGCAGCTTTGAGGCAGGGCAAATACTGATCGAATTCAGCAGCAGGTGCAGCCTGTGCTCCCCTCTGCCCAAGATGGATGGGATGTGGGGTCATGGCCCTGCCTCCTCCCTGCTGCTCTGGCAGTGTCAAGGCTGCCTTAATGGTCCATCCCCAGCTATCAGAGAGGCCTCCTGGGCTCAGCTTCAGGCTTGATCTTTGTCTGTGTCTGCACACACTGTCTGTTTCGCTCTATGTGGTGTAGTTGAAGCCGTGTCGGTCCCAGGATATTGGAGAGACAAGGTGGGGGAGGTGAGATCTTTGATTGCACCAATTTCTGTTGGTGAGAGAGACAAGCTTGCACACTGCCCAGACCTCTTTTTCAAGTCTGGGCTGGAGACCTCTGGGTGGCTTGAATGATTCTCTCTCTCTCTCTCTCACCAATGGAAGTCGCTCCAATCAAAGATATCACTTGAACCCCTTGTCTCTCTCTCTCTATTATAGATGAGCACTAGAGAATCAACAGCTGAGTGACAGCCAAGCTCTCATGCTAAGTGCTGATGGTTTCACAGGGCTCTGAAACCCACCTGCACCCTGACATTGTCTTGGAAAATCACTGTGCCCCATCCAGGCATGAGACAGGGTTATTGGGCTGAATCAGAGTCATGTGGCCAAGGGGCTGCAGAGGTGAAGGGCTCAGACGGAAAGAACCTGACAATCAATTTGTCTCCCATTCTCATAACTTTTCTGTGCCCGCCTATGACTCAGATCATAGCGCCGATCAGCCCCAACTGAGCTGGGTCTGATTGGATTTCACCTTGGCTAGCAACCGGCACCCAGGACCACACCAGGGAAGCAGCACCTTAGAAGTTATTAAAGGGCTTTCAGTCTCTGTAAATACGCGTACATCTTGGATACGCACATGGGAAAGTGATGTGAGCATGCTCGAGGAGACAGGTTCACCTCAAGCCAGTGTGCGGAGTGGTAGCAGGCAGCTGTGGAAAGGGGGCAGAGTTAAGGTTGGGTGGGAGTGTGGTGTGGGAGGCGCGACCTTAACTCTGCATTCCCTTGATTTCAGAGCTGTGTTTGTCTTTGCTTCATTCTTGATTTCATGGTTTAAGTTTATGGCCTGGGGCTGCACTAGAGATCCTGAGCTCTGCACTAACACAGTTAGTTTTCTAGAGACTGAATTCTCATGTCTCTTCAGAGGTGCGGCTGAGCATCCTTCTGGGGCATGTGAATATTGGGAGCTTCCTCAGTAAAACTTGAGAGTTTTGGTTTGTTTTCTTATTTTTAATTTTGTTTTCTGTACCCCGTTCAGTCTCTCTCAGGAAGTCTCTGCGAATGTACCTCTGAATCCTGCCCTTTCTACGGCTGAAAGGACTTAGATTGTCACAGGTCACTGATCGCAACAGAAAGAAACCATGTCAGAGGGGAAGGGAATTTAGGCTGAGGTGGGACTTTCTAGGAAAATCTTCTCTCTGGGCAAATGGGGAAAGTTTCTGTCTGCTTTTGAGGTGCTAAATATTTAGACATTTCCCCCTCCTTCTGACACAGGGCTGTGTGAAATCTCCCCTGCCTGTCGGTGTGTCCATGATGTGCCCTTTCCCTGTTTGTGCCTCTTCTTTACAGGGAAAGACAGAAGCTGAGAGAGAGAAAATTGTGTCTCAATTTAAGCAGCTGCACCAATTTCTGGAGGAAGAAGAGCGAATCCTGCTGGCCCGACTGGGAGAGCTGGAGAAGGAGATTGTGAAGCTGCAGGGTGAAAATATCACCAAACTCTCCGCGGAGATTTCCCGTCTCAGCGAGCTGATCAGCGAGATGGAGGGGAAGTGCCAGCAGCCAGCAAGTGAATTCCTGCAGGTGGGACCTCAGATCCTTGGAGATATTTGGGAAATGGATGAATGGGGAGACCCATATGGCTTGGAGTGCAGGATCCTAACACTACAGTGGAACTCACTGTTTCTAATTTTTACGTAGGAATCTTCTCTCTCACTCTCTCTTTAATGGTACCTCATTTTATTGTTAGGAACTGTTTTGTTAAAATGTGAATTCTCTGGTTTATGATCACTATCACTTGCTTCTGTTTTATTATTCTCCTTTGTATTATTAGTAATTTGATTAGGGGTATGGAACAGTTTCCATTTGAGCAGAGATTTAAAAGACTGGGAGTGTTCAGCTTAGAAAGGAGGTGACTAAGAGGGGATATGATGAAGGTCTATGAAATCATGATGGTGCGGAGAAAGTCACCCAATGAAATGAAAAGGCAGCAGGTTCAAAACAAACATTAAGACGTGCTTCTTCATAGACCTCACAGTCAACCTGTGGAACTCATTGTCACGGGATGGTGTGTAGGCCAAATGTATAACAGGATTAAAAAAAGAATTAGATAAGTTCATGGAGGATAGGTCCATAAATGGCTGTTAGCCAAGATGGTCAGGGACACAACCCGTTCTTGTGTTGTTACGGATTGAAGGATCCTGGGAGAGGGGCCCTATTGTAGGGTTTAGATTTTAATGGTCTTTTTTACAGTGTTCTGGGTCCATGTCTGGCCCACATCCCTGCGGGAGCGGAGCCCGTTAATAACACACATGAATTCTTCTGCACTCCTGATGGAGGGAAATATTATTTAAATAATGTGATCCCCGTTTCACGGAGAGAAAGGGGGACTGTGGTTTGGAAATCATGCCAAGCCAGCTGCCGTTCTCCCCATGACACCACCAACACCCCTGAACCAGGATCACAGTATGGCCCACCCCAGCCTCTTCTCCACCAGCCGACTTCCTTCTCGTGGTTCTCACTGGTAACTGAACTCTTTGTTCTCTGTCTCCCCCTCTCTAGGACGTCAGAAGCACCTTGAGCAGGTACATGGCTCCGTCTCACTCCCAGGGAAACATCACTGTGCGGGGGAGGGGTTTGAGCGCCATGTGAGGCCCACATCTCCTCAGGGCACCACGGCCAACTGTGTGGGGCAGGGTCACCCCTCAGATCCAAATCCCCCCTCTGCTGACGTTACTCCTGGGATTGATGTTCTTTATTCGAGACGCTGAGATGATGAAGCATGAGGGCAAGTTAATAGACCCGAATAGATTCATTAAATCTCGTGTGTCCCGGGGAACGGGAATATGGACCCTTCCAGAGCAGCAGTGTTCAAATATGTCCAGCTTGTGTCTGTTTGGTGCCCTGGTGAGGTGATTTGGGGTAAGTGGTCTCAATCCATTTCTGACTGGGCAGGTGTGCACACCACAAAGCGTAGCGGAGTCAGTGCAGCTTGTTGGCCCATCTGCCCGCTTCACTTCCCCTCGATGTCGTCTCTCGCCAGGTCATGCTGGAAACAAATTGGGCTGCTGCGGGTGAAGCTTGTGCTGCCCTTGCCTGAGCGGTACCTGCTCTGAGGCCGGGATACATAGAACAATCCAACCTCCAGGCCCTGCAGTTCAGCAGGTTTCACGGGCATGAAATTCATCTGAAATGAGGATAAAATCGTGATTTACAATCAATCAATTAGAGAATTCTGTTTCTCTCCAGGTGCGAACAGGGGAAGTTCCAGCAGCCAGTGGAGATTTCTCCTGATCTGGCAAAGCGACTTGGTGATTTTACCCAGAAAAACATTGTACTAAAGGAGCCTCTGAAGAAATTCCAAGGTACTGAGCAAGGACTGAAAAAGGAAAATGGAGTCTGATCCCTGTGAATGTTGGCGGAAACGGGCCCTGTCCAATTAGCTGCGAATGTAAAACCCAATTTAAAGAACATGGAAGAAATATAGACAAAGTTTTGAATTAGCTAAGAAATGTCCCCCAAGATATAAGATATTTATGGCGAAATAACAATAGTCCGAATGTGATTCATTGTCGCCTCCCTTACCCTAATTCTTGAGGACTGCAAAGTACTTGGTTGACTGAAACTCTGTGCTAATGCAAAGGGCTCCATCTTCTCTTCCTGACTCTGTTTCATTCCAGTCTCACCTGTCTAGGAATTTTCTCTTGTAGAAAGGCGAGAAACACTAAATGCCACATAAGCCGTGTTTATAACCATGTTATTAGTGCTGAAAGGGGTCCGTAAGCCTGATACTGGCCCATCTCCATATGGGCGAATTTTACACTCTCTCTCTCTCTCTCTCTCTCTCTCTGGGTCTCTCTGCCTTTTTCTCTCTGTTCGTGGCCCAGAACTAAAGCACAGTTATTCTGATTAATTGTAGAAATCCTGCATGAAACCTAATTTTGATACCATGCAATCTCTTTCTCTCCCTCTCCTCCCTAGACGCTCTGATGTTTGAATTGCAGACAGCAAGTAAGTGGATCTCTGGAAAAAGGGGGTAATGGAATGGGTGGGGTTTTAGATGGATTGAGAGAAAAGGACAGTTTGTGTTTGTGGCGCGGGATTCACTTGAGGAAGACGCTTCTGAGATCGAACAAAACAGAGGCCCCTCATCTATAGAGAGTGAGCATTGCAGGGGAGGGGGCTGGCCTTAAGCACTCCAATATATTATTAACCCCTTAATTGGTGTGCGATGTACTGCCTGAGTGAGGGCTCTGACTCCTCTGTTATGCTGAGGGGGTCGGTGCCTGGTCTGACCCTTCCTCGGTGTGTCCATATGACATCACCGCCTTCTCTGTCTCTCCTTGTGGCTCCCACCTCTCCCTTCCCCCTGAGTTCTTGGGTTGCCAACTAGGCCTCCTCCTCTCCCATTCGCCATGGGCTGGGGGCCCTGCTCTGATGTACCCACCAACTCCCTCCTGCCTGATTCCACCCAGGGCTACTGCCTCCGCCCCTTGTCCCAGCTGCACTGGGGTTCGTGCTCCCCTCTCTGCTGCCTCCTTGATTCCCTCTGACTGGGGGTGTCTCCCCAAGAGGCTGCTGAGGCTGATGCCTCCTTGGTCCCACCCCAGGCTCTGCTGCCTGTCCCTGCTGCTGAGAGTGGAGAGCCACAACACGGGGAGCAGGGAGATGCAGCAGGGGAAGAGATATAGCTGCAGTTTCTGCATCTCCAACTGCACCTCTAGGCCCTGGGAGGTGGGAGCCGCGGTGAAATCCCTGCTCAGCCCCAGCACAGAGGCAGCTCCCTGAGACCCAGGACAGAGAGGCAGGAAATCAGGGAGGGTCCCAGCCAGGACGGGGCTGCTGGGGAATGTGAGAAATGGTCCCAACCTCCCCCAGGGCTGAGCTCTGCCTCTAACACTCTGATTCTCTCTGTCCAGTGACTCTGGATCCAGACACGGCTCATCCCCAACTCATCCTGTCTGCGGATCAGAAAAGTGTGAGACTGGGGGAGACACGGCAGCAAGTGCCCAACAACCCTGAGAGATTTGACACTGCACGCTGCGTGCTGGGCTGTGAGGGATTCACCTCAGGGAGACATTGCTGGGAGGTGGAGGTGGAGGCTGGGCGATACTGTGCTGTGGGGGTGGCCAGAGAGTCTGTGAGGAGGAAGCGGGGGTTGACTTTTAACCCTAAGGAGGGGATCTGGGCTGTGCAGTGGCTGCATGGGGATCGATATCAGGCTCGCACCTCCTCTGAGACCACAGTGTCAGTGGGCTGGGTCCCCAGCAGGATCCGGGTTTGTGTGGACTGTGACGAGGGGCGGGTGGCATTTTTCAGTGCTCACAACAAGGCCCCAGTCTTCACTTTCCCACCAGCGTCTTTCAAGGGGGAGAGAATCCGCCCTTGGTTCTGTTTCTGGGGCAGTGAACCTGAAACCGAGTTGAGACTCTGTTCCTGATACACAGGGTTATCTGTCTGCCTGCAGGCTATGAAATGGGCTTCTCTAGCCTCTGGCACCCTCATTTCTACACCCTGGAATCTAGAGTGGGCTGGTGACCTGTTCTCCCCCCTCCAAAACACCAACCAAACAAAACCACCCAACCCTCAGGGACATGGACCAGCCTGTTTGTCACTGTTCTCTATGATCCCGGAGTACTCTAGCATTCTGTGTGGTCAGAGAGCAAGAGTTGTTGTCCTGGGTGAGGGAGGACAGTACAGGTGGCAAATCTTTGGGGCAGGGGAGGGACAGGAGAAAATGGTTAATCTTCACTTTTGATGAGAGTTTTCTAGAATTTAGCAAATTCTCGTCTCCTGCTGGGTAAAATATAGCAATAAACCCAGGAGCCATCAGAACTAGTTGATTCACCAGTGTGGGGTTTGTTTGCTTTTTACTGACATGCTCGGTGGGGTCAAGGTGGGTTATAGGCCATTGGAATTGCAACAACAGTAATGATCATGCCTCTGCTAGGCCACATTCAGGTGCTTTCACCCAGAGTCTGTTGGATCTGAATTTCCCAGCCCGGGACATGTAGCTAGCTACTGGTTTATACTTTGTATAGACCAGCGTCACATATGTAGTTGTGCGGCACCTCTACTGGCCGTGTTCAGAAACTAAAGGGCATCATCATCTGTTCGAGACCTTGAATGTATGGTTTGTGCTTTACAAAATGGCGTCCTGACCCCTCACGTACAGTATGTGTGAGGTCATGACCTCACTCGTATGGTGTATGAGAGGTCATGCCATGCTGAGGATACTATTTTGTAGAGCTGGTCTGTTGCAGGGACGGATGCGTTCGGGGACCAGACAGAATTGTCCTGTGGGTGGATCTGGCCCATGGGCCACCAGCTGAACTAGCTTTATAGGTAGGGTGACCACCCATCCCTTATATCAAGGGCCTGTCTCTTATTTCATTGATGTGTCCCTTAGGGTGGCCACCCATCCCTTATTTAAAGGGATGTCCCTTGACCACAGTCAGCATTAAATTGATGATGATGATTGCATTGTATATTTAAGGGCAGTAGGAATTAACTCTTGAGAGAAACGTGCGTGATGTGCTACGGGAAATGGTATTTGCCTAAAATGTCCTTGAAAATAAAGAATTGCCCCTTATCTTTCATGTGGTCTCCCTTGTTTCTATGCAGCAAAAGTGGTCACTCTGCTTGTCGGTCAGAAGAAGCTAGGCAGATAGGAGGTTCAAAGTTCCTGTCTGTGTAACAGTAACAGAGCGTGGCTGCGGACACACATGTCACTGTTACCAGTGGGGATCTAAAGTAGGAACTTCAGCCCTGAAATCACAAGCCCCGACCCCTTGCCTTGAAGCAGTAACATCTTTGAACGGCGAGCCATGAGCTGGTTGTTTGTGACTGGGGCTGGCCACTAGGGGGATATGATCTCTTGCATTAAACCAATGTATGAAATAACTACAAAGCCAATCAGAGGGGACGTGTCCTAGCACTGCCCTTGTCTCCTCCAGCTCTGCTTTTCCCTGGAGGGGCCCTGAGGTTTCTTCTCTGCAATTCTTTCAACAGGACGCGCAGAGAGCCAAGTGGCTGCAGGTTTGTGAGGTAGTGGCCATGGGGTGAACCCCTAGGATGAGCAGGCAGGAGATCGGGAAGCTGAGGCTGGAGGAGAGAGAAGTCCTGTCAGACTCCAGTCTCCTGCTGTTCAGATCAATGAGCAAATGACTGTGAAAGCCTGTGGGATTTGGGCAAAGGCAACTGGTGGAATTAAAACACCACACACAAACCAGGGCCAAGGGATCATGTCTCAGACATTCTTAATGAGGCCAAGACACATGGGCCAGACTCTCCATGGGTAGCTGTAGCCATTTCTGTTTAAGGGCAATGGACCAAATTCCTCCCTGCCGCTAAGTGGGTGGCCATCTCATTCAATGAGGGGCCAGATCCCCCTCTGCTGCACGTTGGTGTTGCTCCATGGGCAAGAGTTCCAGGGGGAGTAAATCAGTGGAGCTTCATTCTTTCTCTTTCTTGTGTAGCTGCTCTTAAATTAAAAGAAGAGAAAAGAAAGGCAATGGCTCTCCCACCAGGAGCGCTTGTATCGCTTGGATTGTCAGTAGGGGGCATTGTGGTATGGCTCCTGGAGGCCAGTAACAGTCGACGTAAGCAACCTAACTACATCGCCTGTGACATGAAACCACTTGAGACGGTGGTGTTCTTATGTCAGCGTAGAGAGGCACTTATGTCAGCCGGAGCCGAATTTAAGTGAAGACACTTCCACACCCAGATTGACGCAAAGCAGCTTATGTCGACCCAACCACGTAGTGTAGACCAGGCCCTGGTGTAGTAACACTCAACTCCTGTTATCATAGGACAGACTAAGCATGTGAGTGAGGAAGTGGCTGCTGTGGCGTGTAGAGGCTAATGAAAACAACAGTTATGGTGCTGCTCCACACACCAAGCAGGTGCGCAGCCTTAATGTAGGCCTACTCACCAAAGCTTTACCAGTAACATTTGCCTTATTTTGGCACATCCTTGCCCGCCTACATGCTCAATTTTGAGTCCTGTCACTAAAACCCTGATGAAGTAAAACTACCACTGCAAATGACATAAGCCCTCTCCTGGCCCTGTTTGTCCAGTATGACGCCGGTGTGGGGGCTGCAGGACGGGTACCAGCAAAAACAACCCTCCAGCAATGTCCCTGTGGCTGCCCAGGTGACTGCTCTGTTCACAATTTGGAACCCTCCTGCCAAGGGGTCACAGTGGCTGGAACCTCCCACTCCCGCAACTTTAGCCCGTGTGTTTTGGAAATACCTCTGTCCCTGCAGCCCACCTTGGTGAGCTCAGGTGTGGCTCTATCTGCTGCTCCAGCTAAAGGTCCTGTTGCCATCTGGTCCAGGAAAGAAGTCTTAGCCCAGTGGTTCTCAACCTTTTTGGGCTCAGGAGCCATTTGTCAATGTTTATAGCCTGTTGTGACCCAGTAAATAGTCTGGGGGTGGAGACCCTAGGGTGGTTTTGGTCAGATCCTGCCCTCCGGGGGGGTAGGGTCCAGCCAGGCACTCACCGCATAGTGGTGGCTTCTGCATCTCCTGTGCTGTGGGGCTGGCTGGGCTTGGCTCTCCGTTCTGGGCACTGCAACCTCCGGGGTTACAGCGCTGCTTGGTTTCCTCCCCATCCCCCCCTGACTGGACCCAATCTGTGTGAGTGGAGTTGTGCCCTGGCTCATGGGCTTGCAGGGCCACTCACTCAGGTTTGGCTTACCCGGACTCCTGTTACCATGATGGCTGGGCCAAACTGAGTGGTGCTGGGACCCCAGAGGTTGCGGTGCCTGGAGCAGGGAGGTGAGCCCAGCCAGTCCCATGAGATAGGAGCTGCCATGCGACCCTTTGAAACATTCTGGTGATCCAATTTTTGGTCCCAGTCCATGGGTTGAGTCGTGACACCCTGGAGTAGATGTCTTCAGCCTGTGTTGGGGTGGGGAGCAGTGCAAGCCCTGCTACAGAATCCCCGCAGACATAAAGGTGTCTATTCTCACATTTCAAAGGCGAGCCAGACATTGAGGTAGGACAGAGAAGAGCAGCAATGCCAGACAAAGGGGAAGAAATTCTGGGAGTTGTACCACTAGGCAAAGGAGACCAATGGTCTTGCAGAGGCTGACTTCTGGGCCCATCATGCTTGGCACAGACAACACCCCCACTCTGAACACCTGGAGGAAGGAAATTCAGCAGCACCCAGTGATGTTCATAGAATATCAGGGTTGGAAGGGACCTCAGGAAGTCATCTAGTCCAACCCCCTGCTCAAAGCAGGACCAATCCCCAAACAGATTTTTGCCCTGATCCCTAAATGGCCCCCTCAAGGATTTAACTCACAACGCTGGGTTTAGCAGGCCAATGCTCAAACCACTGAGCTATCCCTCCCCCTGAGCTCACTGAGGTTGCCTGCAAACAACCCGGAGTTCTTCCAGTTCCAGACAAGCCCAGACACATAACCCACTGGGAATGGGGAAGGGAGCTCAGGTGGGTACATTAATACTTCTTTTTTCTGTTTACATGCTTCATGGGCTTCCAAACCTCCCCCAATCTTTCCATCCTCTTCCTTTGCTGCATTTTATACGGTGGCTGCATGCACACAGGCAGAGAGGGAATGAATTGCCCTTTGAAGTAGACTCACTATTTTAAAAATGTGCCCTAGTAATAAAAATAAGGGATATGGTTAGCAACTTTTTAACTCAGCTTTCATGTATTTATTTTTGAGATGAGCACTCTTCCCAGCAGAGAGAGGGTCCCATTTCTCATCAGAACCCCCAGGGGCTGGGAGAACTCACAGACACAGCTGATTCTAGGTCAGCCAATGAGACAGAGCCAGGAAGGGAGACACCCAATTTCTGTCCCAGACAGCTGGAAATTGAAAGTAACTTTTTGTTACCCTTCCTGCCAGAAGCCATGGCTGCAGAGAGCCCTGCGGAAAGTCTCCGGGATGAACTTTCTTGTCCCATCTGCCTGGAGTATTTCACAGACCCGGTGACTATCGAGTGTGGGCACAACTTCTGCCGGGCCTGCATCAGCCAGTGCTGGGGGGAGTTAGAAACAAACTTCTCCTGCCCCCAGTGCAGAGAAACCACCCAGCAGAGAAACCTGCGGCCCAACAGACAGCTGGGGAACGTGGTGGAGTTAGTGAAACGCCTGAGGTTCCAGGCGGTTACAGAGCCTGAGGGAGAGAGAGTGTGTGAGAGGCACCAGGAAGCTCTGAAACTCTTTTGTGGGGAGGATCAAACCCCCATCTGCGTGGTGTGTGATAAATCCAAGGCTCACAGATCTCACACGGTGGTTCCCATAGAGGAGGCTGCCCAGGAGTACAAGGTAGGAAATCTCCACCCAGAATCAGTATTTGCACCTAGGGGTTTTTCAAATCTATTTCCAGGCCCATAGTACAGCTGCTCATGCAGACACCATGTAGCCTGCGGCCATAACTGTGGGTTCCCAGACTTCCAATGTTTGGGTTTCCTTCTAGTGTCACAGAACTCCTATGTCCTGCTGTCATAAAGGATGGTTTTTTTTGTTTTTTTTGCTAACTACAGTGTTGTGATAAAGATTTAGAACGTTACACATGGATCTCTGCTCTGATGTGAGGACCAATTTCCAGAAGTGGGTAGGGGAAAATATTCATTCTCTTGTGATTCCCTTTTCCTGAGCTAATATTTCTGTTCCAACCCACGTTCCTGCTGAGCGGGACACACCGGAACCAGCACTACCAGCCCCCACCGTTCTAAAATCCTGAGATCTTTGAAAAGATTCAGTCAGACTCTGGGAATTTATCCTTCCACGCTCTGCTTCAGTCCTTTCAAACCAATGGAGAAATAACTTGATTCTTGGTCCCAAAAAGATGCTGAGGGATGTGAGGTGAGGCAGTGGTGTAGTTAGAGCTCCTGACTGGTGGACAGATGATGAAACCCAGTTTGTGCTCCTAGCCCCCAGGTGTCAGAATGAACTAGCTCTCCTCTGCTACCTGCTGTTTTCCCCCAGTTCCTGCAGCATCCATGGCCTGGCCTGAGTTGCCATGTGGGTGCTCTCCTGGCCAGCTGCTGTAAATAAGCTGGAAACGTAAATCCCTGCAGCAACATTATTGCAGGGGGAGAGGGGGAAATCATTGCTCCTCATGCTCCAAAAGAAAAAAAATTAACACCCCCCCGCTGCTCCCATTTGTCTTTGCCCAGGAACAATTTCAGACCCGACTGCAGGCTCTGAAAAAAGAGAGAGAAAAGCTCCTGGGATGGAAACTGACTGGAGAGAAGAGAAGCTCACAGTACCTGGTAGGAGCCCAGTGTTGTTACCCAGGAGGGTCGTGGGGATGAATGTGTGGGAGGATTGTGCGTCTCTGGGGCTGTGTGCTTCTGGTTTGGGATTGTGTGTGTCTCTCTCTGTTCCCCTCTGTGGGCTGGAGTGGGACTGGGACTCCTTGCCTGGCTCTGGGGCTAGGACAGATTCCCCAGGGGCTCTGGGCAGCCTTGGGACAGGGCAGATGCTGATCGAATCCAGCAGCAGGTGCAGCCTGTGCTTCCCTCTGCCCATGATGGAGGGGATGTGGGGTTGTCATGGGATCTCACCCCCACTTTGAGCTTGTGGGTTCAAAGATGGGGACCCGCATGTATTCTTCCCCCACCCTAACCCTTAGGGTAGGTCTCCTTTGCGCTGCCACCAGTCAGGTTAAAGTGTCTGACACACTGCCTGTCCCGCAAGCTTCCCCTGGGGAACCCAGATTCAAACCCCTTGAATCTCTACACACAGGGAAGCAGCCCACTTCCCCCCTCCCTCTCCTGCTCTCTCTCTGCTTGGAGACAACCCTTGTCTCCACCGAGTGGTGCCTAGCTTCCTTCCCCTGAATCCACAGGTAAGGAACTTAACCAAGTCCTGAACTTAAAAGAGTTTATTAAAAGAATAAAAGAAAGAAGAGAAAAAATACACAATCTCTATGAATCCAAGATAGACATTCATAGGGTCTAATCTTATTAATCCCTGGAGAAATTTCTCCCTTTTCCTCAGTACAAACAATACAGGCAAAATTACGAATAATCAATGCAAACACACAGAATTGCAGACACAGGATTCTTATATGCAATTACCCAGTTCTTTTAATACTCACTAGCTTGAATAGAAGAAATTAGTTCAGAAAGATGAGCAGACTTGGTTAAGCGTCTGGTCTGGTGTAGGTCCAGACGGCTAAGAACTCAGAACAAAGAACACAGAGACCCAAGTTCCCGCTCTCTGGGATTTTCAAATTCTCTTCCCTGATTGGTCCTTTGGTCAGGTGTTTCACCAGGTCTGTGTTAACCCTTTACAGGTAGACCTTAACCCTTAACTAACTACTTATGACACGCCCCCCAAATCGTCACAGTGGGATCCACTGGCGGCGATTTCCTCCTAAACTGCAAAACCAACAGAGTAATAAACACATGCACTATTACATATACTACTAAGCATATAACATGTAAAGAACACTTTTTAGCCACTAGATTCTGGGAAACTGTCACGAGAGAGTGCATCAGCAACTTTGTTGGAAGCTCCTGAAATGTGTTGAATTTCAAAATCAAAGTCTTGGAGAGCTAAACTCCATCTGATAAGTTTTTTGTTGTTTCCCTTGTTAGTATGAAGCCACTTTAGTGCAGCATGATCGGTTTGTAGCTGGAACTGCCGTCCCCAAAGGTATGGGCGTAGCTTTTCCAAGGCATACACAATGGCGTAACACTCTTTTTCACTGACAGACCAGTGGCTTTCCCTCTCAGACAGCTTCTTGCTGAGAAACACGACAGGATGGAAGTTGTGATCCGGTCCTTCCTGCATTAGTACCGCTCCTACCCCACGTTCAGATGCATCGGTGGTAACTAGGAAGGGTTTGTCAAAGTCCGGGGCCCTTAATACAGGGTCAGACATGAGCATCGCCTTAAGCTGGATAAAGGCTTCCTGACACTCATCAGTCCACTTAACTGCATTTGGCTGGGTTTTCCTGGTCAGATCAGTTAGTGGAGCAGCGATTTGGCTGTAGTGTGGTACAAATCGCCTGTAATATCCGGCCAACCCTAAGAAGGATTGGACCTGTTTCTTTGATCTTGGGACAGGCCACTGTTGGATAGCCTGCACCTTGGCCTGTAGGGGGTTGATGGTTCCTTGACCCACCTGGTGTCCTAGGTAAGTCACTCTGTTTTGGCCTATTTGACACTTTTTGGCCTTAACAGTTAGTCCTGCCTGCCTGATGCGCTCAAAAACCATTTTCAAATGTTCTAGGTGTTCAGGCCATGAATCAGAGAAAATGGCCACATCATCGAGGTATGCAACTGCACAGTCTTCCAATCCTGCTAGTAGACCATCCACCAGCCTTTGGAAGGTGGCAGGTGCATTCCGCAGTCCGAATGGAAGCACAGTAAACTCATACACCCCTGCATGGGTGATGAAGGCAGATTTTTCCCTGGCGGGTTTCATCTAGTGGTACCTGCCAGTATCCCTTGGTTAAATCAATGGTAGAGATGAACTGGGCACGTCCCAACTTTTCCAATAGCTCATCAGTGCGTGGCATTGGATAGTTGTCTGGACGAGTTACAGCATTGAGCTTACGGTAGTCCACACAAAAGCGTATTTCCCCATCTGGTTTGGGAACCAGAACCACTGGAGATGCCCATGCACTGGTAGAAGGGCGGATGATACCCATCTCCAACATGTTGTCAATCTCCTGTTTAATAGCAACTTTGGCATGAGGTGACACCCTGTAGGGTGGGGTCCTAATCGGGTGAGCATTACCTGTGTCAATGGAGTGGCAGGTTTGCTCAGTCCGTCCTGGGTTGGCTGAGAACAAGGGCGCAAAGTGAGTGCACAGCTCCTTGATCTGTTGACGCTGCAGACGTTGCAGGGTTGTGGTGAGGGTCACCTCTTCCACACCACCATTTATTTTACCTTCGTAGTAGACACCTTCAGGCCACTCGGTGTCATCTCCTTCCTGAACTGTAAAGTGACAGACCTGTAATTCTCTGGGATAAAAGGGCTTTAGAGAGTTAACATGAAACACTTTAGGCTTTAAAGAGGAATCAGGGAATGTTATGAGGTAGTTAACAGCTCCCAGGCGCTCCTGGACCATGTATGGTCCTTCCCAGGACGCTTCCATCTTATGGGCCTGTTGCGCCTTCAAGACCATGACCTGGTCTCCTACCTTGAAGGACCGCTCCTTGGCATGTCGGTCATACCAGACCTTTTGCTCTGCTTGAGCATCTCTTAAGTTCTCTCGAGCAAGGGCCCAAGAGTCTCGGAGGGTGTTTTGAAGGTTGCTTACAAAGTCCAGAATGTTAGTCCCTGGAGGAGGTGTAAACCCCTCCCATTGCTGCTTTACCAGCTGTAATGGCCCCTTAACCTCATGGCCATACACCAGCTCGAATGGTGAGAATCCTAAACTGGGATGTGGAACAGCCCTGTAGGCAAACAGCAACTGTTGTAACACTAGATCCCAATTATTGGAGTGTTCATTGACGAATTTGCGGATCATGGCCCCCAATGTTCCATTAAACCTTTCCACTAGGCCATTAGTTTGGTGGTGGTACGGGGTGGCAACCAAATGATGCACCCCATGAGTTTCCCACAGGTCTTTCATGGTCCCTGATAGGAAATTTGTTCCCGAATCTGTAAGAATCTCAGAGGGCCAACCCACCCTGGTAAAAATGTCAGTTAAGGCCTGGCACACCGTTTGAGCCCTGGTGTTGCCTAGAGCTACTGCTTCCGGCCATCTGGTAGCAAAGTCCACAAAAGTCAGTATGTACTGCTTTCCTCTGGGGGTCTTTTTTGGGAAAGGACCCATAATATCCACAGCTACTCGCTGAAATGGGACCTCAATTATGGGAAGTGGCTGGAGAGGAGCCTTGACCTGGTCTTGAGGTTTTCCTACCTTTTGGCATACCTCACAAGACCGGACATACTTGGCAACGTCCTTGCCCATCCCCTCCCAGTCGAAGGACCTTCCCAACCTGTCTTTGCTTCGGTTCACCCCAGCATGGCCACTGGGATGATCATGGGCTAAGCTTAAGAGCTTTTCCCGGTACTTCGTCGGAACTAGCAACCGTTTTTGAGGATGCCAGCCCTCCTGGTGTCCACCAGAAAGACTTTCCTTGTATAAAAGTCCTTGGTCCACAACGAACCGGGATCGGTTAGTGGAGCTGAGAGGCGGTGGGTTGCTGCGTGCCGCCGCCCATGCTTTCTTGAGGCTGTCATCAGCTTCCTGCTCTGTCTGGAACTGTTCCCTTGAGGCGGGAGACACCAGTTCCTCTGGAAGTGATGTAGGTGATGAGATTGTTTCTGTTGACTGTGAACCGCTCTCCGCTGGTCCACGAGGTGTTATTTCAGGCTCCGGCTGAGCCTCTAGGGTAGGCTTGTGTGCTGGTTTTTCCAGTCCAGGCCCGTTGTCGCCCTCTGGCGGTGGAGTTGTAATCGCTGGCGCCGGTGCTGGCGCTGGTTGCTCTTCCAGTTCCGGTTCTGGGACTGGATGTAGTATGGCTGCTGTAGGTGTTGGCATGGGATCCGGTTCCACCACCTCTGTCTGGGTCTCTGGTAACACAGACGGGGTCTTGGTGGATGGCTCAGGAACAGGTATGGGTGCAGCAGCTCGTCTGGCTTGGCTGCGTGTAACCACTCCCACTGTTTCTGGCGGCTCAACGTGATGGGCCAAGTGGTTGCCCAGTATCATGGGGACAGAATAATTGTCATAGACAGCAAAAGTCCACGTCCCTGACCAGCCCTTGTACTGGACAGGTAAACGCACTGTAGGTAATGTTACAGGTTTTGACATGAAGGGGCGAACTGTCACTTTGGTTTTCGGGTTGATGAATTTGGGGTCCACGAAGGTTCGGTGGATAGCTGACACATGTGCTGCAGTGTCTCTCCATGCGATAACTTCCTTTCCGTCCACTCTCAAAGTTTCCCTAAAGCATATGGGTATTTGAGAGATATCTAATTCCGGGTTTCCTTGGTGTGCAGGTGCAAGGAGTTGGACCCGGTTCAGGTTCTTTGGGCATTTGGCTCTGATATGCCCCAGTTCATTGCATCCAAAACATCGCCCGCTTGATGGGTCACGGGGTGGTGTTGGTTTACTGGAAACTGGTGAGGTAGAAGAAGAGGTAGGGTGTGACTGTGCTTGGGTTGTAGGTGTGGGCTTGATTGGCCCTCGATGGTACGGTTTAGTCTCGGTGGGTACCTTGTGTGAATCGCTCCCTTTGGCAGTAGCTTTCGTGTTGTCTACCGATGCCATCCATCTGGCTCCAATCTCTCCTGCCTCAGTGAGAGTTTTAGGTTTACCATCTTGGATGTAGCGTCTAATGTTCTCAGGAACACCATCTAGGAACTGCTCCATCAATATCAGGAGGTGTAGGTCGTCTAGCTCCTCAACCTTGGATCCTGATATCCAGGAGAAATAGTGTCTTTCCAGGTAAGCAGCGTGCTCTGGAAATGACATCTCTGGTTTCCATTTCTGGGCTCTGAAACGCTGACGGGCGTGATCAGGTGTGATGCCCATTCTGAGTCTGGCCTTGGTTAGGAACAGTGGAAAGTCGTCCATCTGGTCTTTAGGCATTTCAGCTGCCACAAGGGATAATTGTCCGCTGAGCTGTGACCTCAGCTCCATCATGTATTGGTCTTTAGGAAGATGGTATCCAATACAGGCCCTCTCAAAGTTTTCTAAAAAGGCCTCAACATCATCCCCTGCCTTGTAGGCGGGAAATTTTTTCCGAAAAGTGTGATCAGTAGGTGGATGGGGTGGTGGATTATGCTGCTTAGCCTGTTCTACTTCCAGAGCCTGCCTCTGGATTTCCAGATCTTTCTCTCTTAATTCCATTTGTCTGATGTGGTCTGCCTCTCTGGCTTTCTGGTCTGCCTCCATGGCCGCCATGGCCATCTGGTGTTCTCTCTCTTTGGCTTCCAGGATTTTTATTTGCAATCGAGCAAGCTCTAGTTGGTCACTTGTTTCCGTCATATCTGTGCCTTGGGGTGCTGGACACCCCCTCCCTGTTTATGATAACTTGAGTAGAGAAAGGGTAATTAATTCTGTGTATAGCAAATTGTGTGTTGCAACTCTCTATTGTTCTGTACTGAGCAACAGGGAAAATCTAAAAAACTCTGTCTCTCTGTGAGAAAAGACTAGTGAAAATCTCGGCTTCCTGGCTTCTGCATTTCAAAAGTCACAGGACAAAAAAACTGGCTTCAGGAGCTCTCTCTCCTCACCAAACCTGTTTTCCCTGTTGGACGGGATGAGCTCGGAGGAGCACTCCCCCCACCCAAGGAATCCTGATCACACAAAGGAGGGACACACCTCCTTGCAACCTGTGAGGGCACTTCCCCCCACCTAAGGAATGCACACACTTTCTTTTCCTCCAAGGTGCTTTTCTATGCCACCCGAAAGAAACTGCTTTCACCAAAGCCTGCTGGAAACTTAATTCCCTCCAGCCAAACTGCTGGAACTGCTTCTAACAATACCACTTAGAAACAGAAGACTAGTAAACTACCTCTTCTCTCAGGTTGCTTTCCTGCTCTAGAAGAAGAGAATAGCTTCCTTCAGCGTAGCCCAGCTGAAAAAACTCCTTCTAACAATGGATTCGAAACTCCGCTGCCACCATGTCATGGGATCTCACCCCCACTTTGAGCTTGTGGGTTCAAAGATGGGGACCCGCATGTATTCTTCCCCCACCCTAACCCTTAGGGTAGGTCTCCTTTGCGCTGCCACCAGTCAGGTTAAAGTGTCTGACACACTGCCTGTCCCCCAAGCTTCCCCTGGGGAACCCAGATTCAAACCCCTTGAATCTCTACACACAGGGAAGCAGCCCACTTCCCCCCTCCCTCTCCTGCTCTCTCTCTGCTTGGAGACAACCCTTGTCTCCACCGAGTGGTGCCTAGCTTCCTTCCCCTGAATCCACAGGTAAGGAACTTAACCAAGTCCTGAACTTAAAAGAGTTTATTAAAAGAATAAAAGAAAGAAGAGAAAAAATACACAATCTCTATGAATCCAAGACAGACATTCATAGGGTCTAATCTTATTAATCCCTGGAGAAATTTCTCCCTTTTCCTCAGTACAAACAATACAGGCAAAATTACGAATAATCAATGCAAACACACAGAATTGCAGACACAGGATTCTTATATGCAATTACCCAGTTCTTTTAATACTCACTAGCTTGAATAGAAGAAATTAGTTCAGAAAGATGAGCAGACTTGGTTAAGCGTCTGGTCTGGTGTAGGTCCAGACGGCTAAGAACTCAGAACAAAGAACACAGAGACCCAAGTTCCCGCTCTCTGGGATTTTCAAATTCTCTTCCCTGATTGGTCCTTTGGTCAGGTGTTTCACCAGGTCTGTGTTAACCCTTTACAGGTAGACCTTAACCCTTAACTAACTACTTATGACAGGGGTCATGGCCCGACCTCCTCCCTTCAGCTCAAGCAGCGCCAAGGCTGCGTTCATGGTCCATCCCCAGCTATCGGAGTGGCCTGTTCGGCTCGGCTTCAGGCTTGATCTTTGTGTCTGCACACACTGTGTGTTTCGCTGTATGCCAGGGGTGGGCGAACCGGCCCTCGGGCTGGATGTGGCCCGTCAGGGCTTTGGATCTGACCCACGGGGCTGCCGGCACTGTTAGGTAAAAAGCAAGTCCTTACTCACCTCTCCAGCACCCGAGTTCGTGCGGAGTTGGTATGGGGCTCACAATCTGTCAGAGACCAGACACCAATTCGTTGATCAACGGGCTCACACTATCCTTAGCTTAAAAGGCTTCGGAGTAAGTGTGGCGAGTTTATTAGGGGTGAGCATCAATATTTATACACAGAAGTAAACAAAGTGATTAACAGATCATAATGGTCATGCATAATCAATCAAGATTCTACAGGATAAAACAGGTTAAAATGTAAATTTAAAAAGACAAAAGGGGAGATGGCTACTTAAGGGGAGGGGGGGTGTCATGAGTAGTTCGCAGGTCAGAGCTTTGATTAAAAGTTTCAGACAGAGACATCAAGTCTGGGTTAAGTTTCAGATCATCAAAAGTTCAGACTCAACATTCCTCCATTTGTAGCTTTGGGATAACTATTTACCAAAAGCTACACCCCATTTTAAGGAGCCAAGGGCCGCTTGGCAATTTCAGCCTGGGCCAACTCGAAGAGAGTAAGGCCTTTGGCTGAAGTAGGAAAAGAATAAACTGACCCACATGAGTATATGAGGGAGGGGACACACTGAATACAGCAACACAGTATTATAAGGATTACTATGGCCCCAACAATACCCACCAGGAGTTTTTTAACCCACCCAAATCCAGGCAGCCAATTCCATAAGGCTCCCCACCAATCATAAGGTGGCTGGCCAGAGGAGTAGTTCTTAGCCATTTCCCTTAGATGTTTGGTACGTTGAAAGGTGTCAGGGTAGGTGTCATTTACAAAAACACAGCATTCTTCATTTATGAGGGCGCAAGTTCCTCCCTGGGCTGCTAACATTATGTCTAAAGCCATTCGGTTTTGCAAAGCTAACTGGCGCAGTTGGGACATTTTCCCGGCCTGATTCTCAAATAGGGTCGCAGTTTCATTGGTTAAAGATTCTAGTAGTCCCTGTAGATGGATGACACCACCCCTCAAGCTAATGAGACCAGCCCACCGCTGCCACGACAAACCATCACGGATATTAATATCTCTGAAGGTTTCACGGATGTTACGAACGTGGGGAAAATGGGGGGGGGGTGAGGGAGATGCGAGAAGGCGGTGTGAGCCACGCTAAATAACATGACCCTGCCCAATCAGGGGAGAGAAAGTAATAAGCTTTGGGCCCGCACACCCAGTATGTTCCATACATTGCGTTTCGGGTATTCCATTTCTCAAAGTAGGAGGTAACCCACCACCCGTTGGACCACTGTTCCCCTGGTAACGCAGAGGGGTCGTTGTGCGAACTGCAGAGGCACAATTTGGTAGTGGTGTTTTCAAAGTGCAGTGTAGTACTGCTTGAGCAGTTGTAGAAGGCAATCGTATATCCCTTAACAATTAGTTGGACACCCTCGTGATCTGAGCAGGGCTTCTTAAAAGCTGACTCTGAAGGCTTGCCCACCCATGAAAAAGTTGGATCGGGGTGAGGGATCCACATATGGGATAAGTGGGATGCGCAAGGCTTGAAGCCAAGATTTTTACTAAAGGCGGTGCCATTAAAATACATGTTGCATTTACTTGTTCCCACAAAAGTTGACCCCTTTTCTTTAACAAAACACAGTGATCCTGTCTGATTGGTTACCCTGAGATATCTGTTAATTGGCACTCCTGTTTTGTCCCATGTAAGATTGTGTTGGACTGGATCTTTTACTCTAGCCGGTGACATCCAAGTCATATTAGCAGTGGTCAGGGGAATGGGTGTGAAGGGAAGTCCCTGTTCTGCATTTACTGGAAATTGAGTACATACCCAGCAATTACTTCTATTTCCTAAAATACGAGTTTTAACCTCGTGGGAATATCTAATAAAAGCATTATCTTCATAAGCAGAAAATAAACTAAAAAGGCGTAATAAAAAACATACAGTTGTCAGAATAAAAGGTCCTCTCATTTTTTCCGAGTCAATTTAAGTCTGATGTCTGAAAGAGGTAAGCTGGTCCACTGGTCAGAGGCAGTGTCTTCAGTGGTGGCAAGAGCTGTTGGTCCGTCACTGTGGTCCACTACGGCTGGCTTGACGTGGGAGTAGTGGATCCAGGATTTGCGTCCTTCCAGGAACACTGCAGTCTGGGTTGTTAAAAGAACCTGGTGGGGTCCAGTACACCTCGTCTGGAGGGTGTCGCCACGAACTAACTTTTTGGCCCAGATGAAGTCCCCTGGTTGGAACGGGTGGATCTGTTCTTCTAGTGGCACGGTCTGGGAAAACTGCGAGGCTTTCCAAAGGGTACGGAGGCGAGCCTGTAGGGAGAGAAACTGGCACGCAGTCATATGATCCCCTCCCAATAGTGAAACATCAGCACGTGGTAGCGCCCCGCCTTTGAAAGGGGGGTGTCCATAGAGCAGTTCAAAGGGGGATAATCCCAATACGCGGGTTGGGCGAGTACGAAGGTGAAACAGGACCAAGGGAAGTACCTGAGGCCACTTTAACCCTGTTTCCTGACAGTATTTAGCCAATGTGAGCTTAAACTCCCTATTCATACGCTCAACTTTCCCGCTAGACTGGGGGTGGTAGGGTGTATGAAAGGAGTGTGAAATGCCCAGTCCTTGTTCTAAACGGCCAAGGACATTACCAGTAAAGTGGGGTCCGCGATCTGAGTCAAGCACGAGAGGGATGCCAAAACGGGGTACAATGTCTCTAAGGAGAATCTTTGCCACTGTGGCAGCAGTACAATTAGCAGTAGGAAAAGCTTCGACCCATGAAGTCAGAGGGCAAACCAAAACAAGGAGGTGCTTTTTCCCAAAAGCCTTTGGCATATCTGCAAAGTCAATTTGAAGATGTTGAAATGGAGCAGCAGGCGGAGGTCTTCCACCCTTAATTTTGCTAAGGGGCGGAGCAGGTCCATTACGTTGACATGTGCTGCATGCTTTCACTATTGACAGGCAGTAGGGTTGAATGCCTGGAGCATACCAAAAGCGAGCGATGGTGTCCACAAGGGCGTGTGTGCCGTAGTGACCCCCCTTATCATGGTGCCAGCGAACTGCCACGGGGTATGTGGAGCGAGGGAGGCAGGCTCGGCCATCCAGCATAAGCCAGGTCCCTTTGACCAGAGTGGCTCCGAGGCTCTCCCATGACTGTAGTTCAGCAGCGGGTACTGGTACAGGGTGCGGCGGAGTAAAGGAGGAGGTTACAATAGCCAACGTGGGCATGGCTAAGGGTAAGACGGCAGCCGTTTTGGCGGAGGCGTCAGCCAGGGCATTCCCACGGGTGACGGGGCTATCATCTTTAGTATGGGCCCGGCAGTGAACTACAGCCAGGACTGAGGGTTCTTGGAGGGCGTCCAAAAGCTTGTGGATGAGGGGGAGGAGCTGAATGGGTTTACCGGCAGCTGTCTGGAAACCTCGAAACTTCCAGAGGTGGATGTGACAATGCACAACTCCAAAAGCATACTTGCTATCAGTAAAAATGGTAACGGTCTTACCAGCAGCCAACTGGCAAGCTCGGGCCAGGGCATAGAGTTCGGCGGCTTGGGATCCCCAGTTGCCTGGCAGTGAGGCGGCCTCTTGAATGTCCCATTCAGAGGTGACTGCATAACCGGTGAAACGCTTGCCATCAACATAGAAGGAGCTCCCATCCGAGAAGAGGATGCAATCGGGGTTGTCCAGTGGCACGTCAAACAGGTTGTTCCTTATCTGTAAGATGCTATGAACTACTTCCACACAGTCGTGCTGATCCTGGAGGACTGGCAGGTCAGGAAGCAAGGTAGCTGGATTAAGGGGCCCACACCGTTCAAAAATTAGGTTAGTGTCTTCTAGGAGTTCGGCCTCTAGCTGCTGCTGACGATGGGCCGAAAAGACTTGGGTCGTGCCCTTACGCAGAAGGGCTGACAAGGCATGAGAGGTCCAGACCGTGGTAAAATGACCCAGGGTCAGGCTCTTTGCCTTTGTGATCAGCAGGGCAGCTGCTGCCAGAGTCCGGGTGCAGGATGGGGTTCCCTGAGCGACAGGGTCGATCTGCTGGGAGTAAAAAGCAAGCGGGAAATGGTGGGGCCCGCTCAGCTGGGTAAGGACGCCACTAGCAATTCCGCCCCTCTCGTGGACAAAAAGGTGAAAGGGTTTGCTGTAATTGGGGGGGGCGGAGAGACATGGAGGAGGCCACACTGTCCCTGAGTAACTGAAAGGCTTGGATCGTGTCTGGGGACCACTGCAAAGGGTCAGGAGCAAGGTTAGCAGTGAGTCGGTGGAGCGGTTTGCTTAACTCCCCGCAGGACGGCAACCAGGGGCGACAGAAGCCAATTAATCCTAAGAAACCTCGAAGTTGTTTCTTGGTGTTTGGCAGAGGGCAGTTTTGGATAGTCTTTATGCGGACCGGGTCCATTTGTCTCCCCTCTGGGGTTAACAGGAAGCCCAGATATCGGACCTTCTGTGAGACCCACTGAATCTTGTTAGGGTCTACCTTGTGGCCTCTGGTGTGTAGGTATAATAAAAGTGCCTTACCATCGATGCGGAGGGCAGCTTCTTCGCGGTTACCTAATAGGATGTCATCTACGTATAGGACTAACGTGGATCCCTGCGGACTGGTGAAGCCTTCCAAGTCGTGGCGGAGGCATTGGCTGAAAATCGTGGGGCTGTCTCTGTAGCCTTGAGGAAGTCGTTGCCAGACATAACTTTGTCCCTCCCAGGTGAAACCAAAGAGATACTGAGAGTCTGGGTGCACGGGAATGCTAAAAAAGGCTGATTTTAAGTCAATAACAGTGAACCACTCAGCATCCCAGGGGATTTGGCTGATGATAGTAGCTGGATCAGGAACTACTGCATGAAGAGGGACCACATACTGATTAACAACCCGTAGATCCTGTACAAAGCGCCAACGAATAGGTTCTCCGTCCTTTTTAGGATGCTTTTTGACAGGCAGTATAGGGGTGTTACAGGGAGTGCGCTGAGGGCGGACTAACTTTTGTGCAATGAATCCCTCGATAATGGGGCGGATGCCCTCCCGGGCTTCCAGCGACAGGGGGTATTGGGGGACTGACGGGGGGGCTAAGGAGGGCTTCACTTGAATCCTTACTGGCTCTGCCGAAAGGAGCAGGCCAACATCAGTGTCAGAAATTCCCCAGAGGGTTAAAGGCAAGTCAGTGAGGTCAGGGGAGAGAGAGGGGGGGTTTCCCAATTACCCTGAGTTGGGGCCGAATCTCCTAACACTGTCATCAATAATCCTACCCCTTCAGGAGTTCAGGTTAAAGTAGCCTCAAGCTTACAGAGTAAATCCTGGCCCATCAAAGGGATTGGACAAGCTGGGGAAAAAAGAAAACGGTGAGAAAAACATTTATCAGCATAAATAACATTTAGAAGTAAAGTGAGTCCCAGAGACTGTGGGTTGCCCTCCACCCCAGTTGCAGTTTTAACCTCAGAGGATAGCCAGGGAGAGGGGGCATGATTTAAAAGAGAGAAAGTAGCTCCAGTATCAATGAGGAAAGAGACAGGCAGTCCTTGGACTGAAAGGGTTAGACGAGGCTCTTTGCTGGGAGGGGAGAAAGTGAGGAAGGAGCCGGCTAAAGACATTAAGGAAATAAGACCATCACATTGTTTGCCTTCGCCCCCGGGGTACCGTCATTGAGGAGGCTGAGTTTGCTGCAGCTGCTGCTGTTGCCCATAGTTGATCCAGGCCTGAGGAACGGGCTGGGCTGGTGGTGCAGGGGTGTATTTGTCCCTGGTGTAAGTATCTGCGGATGCGACCGGACCCTCTGGGCGTCCCCAGGGGCATTCACGTTTAAAGTGACTGGGCTGTCCGCACTGAAAACAATTTCCTGGTGGCTGGGGTTGCCAGGACCCTCTTCCCCGAGCACCCTGAAATCCCCTGCCACGGCCACGGCCTCTGCCTCGAATACCGCCGCGAAAAGCTAAAGCCATCAACTTATATTCTTCCTTTTTCTCTTTCTTTTTACTACTTTCCCTTTCTTTCTCCCATGCAAAATCAGCTACGTCCAACACTGAAGTGACTGACTCACCTCCCCAACCAGGGCGAAACTTTAAGAAATAATCCCTTACAGGGGGTACTGACTGATTCACAAAAAACGAAATAAGAGTAGGGTGGTCTGCTTCTCTCTCAGGATCCATCTGAGTGAACATTCGGGCCCCCTCCAATAGCCTCGACCAGAACTTTCTGGGTGGCTCTTCAGATTCCTGCCGAATCTGCATGAACTTAGCCTGATTAGGCGAGCGGCGAGCCATTTCTTTGAGTCTCTCTAACAATCGCTCTCGATCTGTTTGCAGTTGAGTCAGCCTTTGCTGACTCCAGTCTAGGGGATTCCAGCCAGCGGCTTGATCCCGCCTATCCATCCAAGTGGTATTAACCGCATCGCTATCCCCCCATGTCCTTTCTGCCATCCACAATCTACTACGTTCCTCTCCGGTCAAAACTCTACTCAACAACTGATCTACATCCGTATAAGTAGGATTATGACTTGAAAACAATCTTTCTAAAAGTTCTGTGATCTTTCGGGGATTTTCCCCAAAGGACCCTGACAACCATCCCCACTCTTTCAAGTCCCATTCTAGCCATCCTTTATATTCCACAATATTAGTATGTTGTAACTGGGCATTATTGTCCACAAAAGGTTGGTCGTGCACCTGTAAAGGCATTTCTCTACTTACACCTTCATTACTCATAAAAGGTTTGGCGGAGGCAGCCTCTGGGCTATCCTCAGGGGAGGGATATGCATCCTGCTGCATTTGCTTGATCTTTTGCCTAGTAATTACTCCTCCCGAGGTGTGCCCCTCCATTTCCTCCTTATCCCTCTGCAGAGATTCCAATCTGGAGTCCTGCAGATTCCCCTCTGTGCTCTGGAGAGAGTCCCCCTGTGGAGGAATAGGGGCAGGTGCAGTGGGGACCAACTGACGAGTTAAAACACGCCGTGGTTTACACCCTTCATCGAAATAACATGGAGGGGGTTCACTCTCGGGAGAATACCTGACTGCCATAATTTTTAAAGATTTCCACAGCTCTGCTGCTGTGTCCCAACAAAACCAGTAACATAACTGTCCCGGATGGTCTTTTTCGATCTGGCTCCTTACTCCTCTTAAGGCAGCCTGTTCGAAAGAGCCATACGAAGGCCACCTCATCTCCGGGTCGGCCAATACCGCGGTATACCCAGTCCAATTCCTTACACACAGTGTGTACAACTTCCTCCTAGACATTCCTGTCTGTACTGGGAGTTTCCCTTCGTTCCATAACTTATTTACAATCCCCAGCAGACTCTCAAGAGGCACGCTAGTCCCTTGACCCATGGTGTCTGACAGGAGCCCTCCAACTGGTGTTTATCCTGCTGTCCAGTACACGACCCCTCAATATTGAATTGGCTGGGAGAAATCTCCCGTGGCGCCTGCCAATTCATATATGAGTGGTCTGACCACTGGACAGAGGCACCGCACCAGAAGAAAATCCCGGACGAGCCCCCAAATTGTTAGGTAAAAAGCAAGTCCTTACTCACCTCTCCAGCACCCGAGTTCGTGCGGAGTTGGTATGGGGCTCACAATCTGTCAGAGACCAGACACCAATTCGTTGATCAACGGGCTCACACTATCCTTAGCTTAAAAGGCTTCGGAGTAAGTGTGGCAAGTTTATTAGGGGTGAGCATCAATATTTATACACAGAAGTAAACAAAGTGATTAACAGATCATAATGGTCATGCATAATCAATCAAGATTCTACAGGATAAAACAGGTTAAAATGTAAATTTAAAAAGACAAAAGGGGAGATGGCTACTTAAGGGGAGGGGGGGTGTCATGAGTAGTTCGCAGGTCAGAGCTTTGATTAAAAGTTTCAGACAGAGACATCAAGTCTGGGTTAAGTTTAAGATCATCAAAAGTTCAGACTCAACAGCACCACGTCCCAGCAGCCAGTGTGTGTGTGTGTGTGGGGGGGCTAGATGGCTCCGTGTGCTGCCTTCGCCTGCGGGCACTGCCACCCGCAGCTCCCATTGGCCAGGAACAGGGAACTGCGGCCAATAGGAGCTTCGGGGAGGTACCTGCAGGCGAGGGCAGCGTGCGGAGCCCTCTGCCCCGCCCCATCCAGGGGCCACAGGGATGTGGTGCCAGCCGCTTCCTGCCCTGGCCCCGGTGCGCGCCACTGCCACCCCGGAGCTGCTCCAAGTAAGTGGCATCGGGCCAGAGCCCAAACCCCAAAACCCTCCTGCACCTCAAACCCCAACCCTCAGCCCCGAGCCACACCCCTCTTGCACCCCAATCCCTTGCTGCATCTCTTGTTAGGGGGCTTATTCCTTCACCCTCTCACTTCCCTGGTCCTTCTCGCATGAACAGAGAGCAACAATACCCAAAGTCCAAAGGCACAAACAATTCAATGTTTATTGGGGTTAACTTCCAGCAAGCATGATTTCAGTTTCCTTCCTTAGTGTCCCCCTTTCCAGCTCTGACACCAAAGGGCCTTGTCTGTGTCCCTGTTTCTGTTCCCATCCCCTGTTCCCATTTCCCCTCTTAGTAAAACATGATCCCAATTTCCTCATCCCCAGTCCCTGTTCTTATTTCCCCCCCCTCTTCCTGATTGACTGCAGACTATATAGTAAAACCTGAGATTTGCTTAGCTATTCCTTAACCAATCATTTTACTGAAATTTAACTAACCAATCCTAACATATTGTAACATGGTTATTTAACCAATTATATTCCACCACCTTCATTGGTTTACACCCAACAAAATTAATTATACAGCAGACAGAAACAATCACAGAACCAGACAGAGACCATGCAAATAAACGTACAAAACAATACAGAAGTGAGGATTTTACAACTACATCTATACAGACATAAGGGTTTTCCAGCTGTGTCTATTGATAAGTGAGTTCTTGCCAGACAGGATGCTATTAAACTAAGTTTCCTTTTACATCTTCTAGGCTCTACCCTTTCTCTGGAGGTGATAGGAATACAATCCTGCCCTGATATTCCTAACAGCCCAATAGCACCTTATTTCAATGTGACTAGTTTGGAATGTGAGGATGTCACCACACACTTCCCAGCTTATGGCTGCCTAACTACATCTTAGCTGAAGGCCTTAGCCTGTCACAGTAAGAGAAGGCCATTACACAGACAGTGATTTTGATTCTTTCTTTTATACCCCTATAACTAGCTAAGTGATAAGAATACACCTAAATTCTTAAAGTACAGGCCTTTGCAGACAGGCCTCAATATCTATATCCTAACACTCCACCCCTTTTTTTCTTTTGGGATCCTCCTGCCCACGTATCCCTGGAAAAGCACAGGACATATGGTGACACATTTCCTGATAGGTCCAGGCATCAAGATGGAAGGTGTCGATATTCCATTTTTCCCACTGCCCCTTGTGTAGTATAGTGCCCTGCACCTTCTCTCGTATGGGCATACCACACCTATTCCAATTAGTGTCCCAGACTTCCCATTATATTGGGCCCGAGAAGGTTGGGTCCAGGTTGTCTTGCACACTGCGGGTTGAGGAGGGCTTACTACATTACTTATAGGTTATCTGCATATGCAGCGTAACACAAGTACTGTTAACAATATACAATGGACAGCAACACTGAGTCCTGACCACTGCAGTATGGTCCAACGTCCGAGCCACGACCTAAACACTCCCTCTCCTCCTTCGACAGGGTTAAGATCTTAATGTGTCCAGTTGCTGGCAGCTGCAACAAGCTGCCCTTGCAAGTTTTACATGCTTTTGTCCATAGTATAAGTACATTGAATGTCCACAGAGAAATGGGTTATTGTCCAAACCAACTTAACCATTGGTATGGAATCAGGCCGTATGCCCTGGTTAGATTATTCACAGCAATAAGATTTACAGATCCATTTGTGCACCAAAGTCCAGATAGCAGCATGCAGAGGTGTGTAGTTTGGTTGGGGGCTGGTGTAATTGTGCCCCCAGGAATATGTACATTTTCAGCAAAACACCTCATACACAGTACACCCAATTGTCCACCCCTTGCCATAGGCCATTTATTCTGCTCCTGCATAGTCACAGGAGAGGGGCACAGCCAAACATTTTCTTTGATTTACACCATTTTACACACCCCTCCACTGATTCCCAGTGAGCTCCTCCCCTTCTCATTATTCCCATAGGGCTTGTAGGGCCCACCTTAGTTGCCGTTTTATTTCCAGGCACCATAGTAGCCATTACACAGGTGCTGGCCTTCTAGCTGAGCATTTTGCATTCCCATACACATCTCCCCCTCCCCACAGGTCAGCCTTTTGAACCCATGTCATGCCAGCAACAAGACAAACATTACAGACAAACAACACAAAACATAGATTTATGGTATTCTGGGTTATTTTTTTGCTGGCGCCAGCATGCTTGTAGAGTGTCTGAAAAACAAAAGAAACAATTTCCATTCCCCTGGTGGGGACAGATTATTGCTTAATAATAATACCAATTCCTTTTACAAATTTCCTTGCTAATTGCAGGAAAAACAGAAGAATTACCTCCAGGCTGTCTTTATTTTGTTCTATAGTCAGGCTAGTGAATTACCCCACTCACTGGTCATTTATGAGGTGGTGTGCCTCAGTTTCCCCTCTTGTACAACAGACCAGGTTTGCAATAGTTTCTTTGCTGTACCAAGATTTACGTTTATTTTCAGGTAATAGCTGAGAGACAGCTTCAGATTTCTACTCTGCGCGTGCATGTGCGTGCGCGCACACACACACATTCCCCCCCCCCCCTTAGGATTAACCTGTCCCCCTTATTTTCAGGCTTGACTTGTTTGTTTTTTTTCACCTCCCTTTTCTGGAGGGCCATAATTTGAGTCTTCTAGTAGCTTGTTTGCTGACCAGATGTATTCATTATTCTCAGGTTCTTTGTGCTGCAAAGGGCAGTTTCCTCCTTCCCCCATCAGCTAGGTAATTTGCATCCACACAGAGGCTTTCTTGGCTTGCCTCTGGATTCAGAGCTATTAGCAGCTCAGAGACTGTTTTAAAAGGGACACATTCTACTTCCACCAGAGTTCTGATTACTTTTCACTTTCATCTCCTGGTCCAAAACACACAGATCTGAAAAAGAAAGCACAATCTACTATGGCTCCTTTTGGAGCCCTAGCAGGATTTTAATTAAGTACCATGTTTTGTTTGCATTTCTTTTACCCCTTGTCCAATATACACTGCACATGTCCTGGGAAATAGTTTAACCTCCATTATATCAGCCATATTAATTTTACACAAGGTGTGACTGCCTCCCCCATGTCCAGAGTTTTCATGCACCCCCAAAGTGACAGTCCCATGTCCCAGAGCCACCCCAAGGCTCAATGTTCCCGTCATTGTTCCCCTTTTCCTTTTCTGTGCACACACACAAAATTCTATTTTGTCTAACATCCCTTGCACTGTGATTACTCTTTTTACACAACTGTACCCCGATTACACTCCCATCTTGTACAACCAGAGACAGCCAGGGACAGTCAAGTTAAGTTCCAATAGAAACCCCTGACATTCCTTTAGTGATTTTTATTACATTACCCAGTAGTCAAATAATTTTGATCAGATTAATCCTCCACCTGCTGCCTGCAGCAGTCTCCTATAGACCATTTCTGGTGGAAAAGGGCCCATTTTCCCTCAAAATAGCTGTAAAGGCTTCTGGGGACAGAAGCATAGTGGTGGTGGTAGCCACTCTACCTGACCCCCTGTATAATTTAATTACCAAGCTTCCATCCAATGTGACTGCACAGAGTTGCACATACAGTTACATTTATATAACTGGGTTTTATTATGAAACCAAAAACTTTCTTTTTGTAACACCACAACTGTTACCTTTAACATCTTCACAACTGTTACCTGTACCATTTTCACAACTCCCAAATGTTTACTTTCCTCCAAACCCTGTATTATTAATTTTTGCAAAAAGGTATTTGTAACTTTTAACTTACTTTTTTTAAATTACTTGCTCCTACATTTAGTTCTTTAAAGTAGTTCACTTTGTTTCTAACAGCTTAGCCACTAAGTACAATTATTGCCACACAGCTGCCTTAACCTGTGCTGTCTTTACCCTGAGACTGTTTAAAAAGGCAGTAAAACATTTGTCTCCATGGTTGCCCATGGATCTTTCCTCCAAAAATTCCAGTGGAATACAGCAGACCTGTCATACTTTGTCCAAAACAAAACAAAAACAAACAAACGAAACCCAAAAACATTTCACATAAGTATCCAAAGTACCCTTCATTAAAACTTCAGAAAAACAAAACTGTGGAAAGGCAGGGGGAGAGAAGGGGGAAGAGGTGGAAAGATACCAATTAAGCCTGTAGGTCAGTTTAAAGTACAGGCTACCAGCAGCAAATTAAGGGTACGTCTACACTACGGGACTATTCCGAATTTGCATAAACCGGTTTTGTAAAACAGATTTTATAAAATCGAGTGCGCGCGGCCACACTAAACACATTAATTCGGTGGTGTGTGTCCGCGGTCCGAGGCTAGCGTCGGCTTCTGGAGCGTTGCACTGTGGGTAGCTATTCCCTAGCTATCCCATAGTTCCCGCAGCCTCCCCGCCCCTTGGAACTTCCGGGTTGAGATCCCAGTGCCTGATGGGGCAAAAATCATTGTCGCGGGTGGTTCTGGGTAAATGTCGTTAGTAACTCCTTCCTCTGGGAAAGCAACGGCAGACAAGCATTTCACGCCTTTTTCCCCTGGATTGCCCTGGCAGATGCCATAGCATGGCAATCATGGAGCTTGTTTTGCCTTTTGTGACTCTCACCGTATGTGTACTAGATGCCGCTCAGAGAGGCGATTCAGCAGTGCTACACAGAAGCATGCTTTTGCTTTTGCATGACAGCAGAGATGGTTACCAGTCATACTGCACCATCCAAACCCTTCCATAAATTGGAACTGAGGATGATTATGGCTACCAGTCCTTTTGTACCATTTGCTGCTGTCATAAGTGCCCCTGGCTGCTCTTAGCCAGGGGCGCAAAAGCCAAAATTGGGAATGACTCCCTGAGTCAATCCCTCCTTTTTGGTATCTAAAAATAGAATCAGTCCTGCCTAGAATATAGGTAAGTGTACTAGATAACCACTGTATCATAGAACCAGAGAGCACAGCTGCTCTGTGTCAGATCCTGCAGAAACTATGATCTGTATGCTATTCACAGGGGGTGCTCCTGTAACAACCCCACCTGTTGATTCCGTTCTTCCCCCAGCCTTTCTGGGCTACCGTAGCATTGTCCCCCCACTTGTGTGATGAAGTAATAAAGAATGCAGGAATAAAAAGACATGGTGACTTGTTAGTGAGAAATGAGTGGAAGGCAGCCTCCAGCTGCTATGATAGTCCAGACAGGACATTAAGCAGTGTGTAGGAGAGAAGCCCAGCATCCCTCTGCTAGTCCAGGGGCAACTGAATCTGTTCTTTACACATGAAGGGTGGGGGCTGATGGAGCTCAGCCCCCTGTTGCTATGATGACGATGGTTACCAGCCATACTGCACCATCCACCAGAAAAAATTAGGGCCAGGCGCCCTTGATCGACCTGACGGATGCTAGTCAGCATGGTTACTGCCCCATGTGCCAATAGGCTGATGACGAGGACGGTTACCAGTCCTTTTGTACCATCAGCCACCCATGGCAGGGGGGAGTGAGGATGTTGGTGTTGACGGCTGCAGCATCGTGTCTATCTGCAGCATTCAGTAAAGATAGGGTGACATGTAAAAGAGTCAGAGGATGTTTTTCCCTTTCACTTCTGGGGGTGGGGGGGGGTGAGTAGATTGCCAAGCTATGCCCTGACCCACCGCGGACACTGTGTTTGACCCTAGAAGCATTTGGAGCTCAGCCAAGAATGCAAATACTTTTCGGAGGCTGCAGGAACTGTGGGATAGCTTCAGTCCTCCAGTCCATGAGCGTCCATTTGATTCTTTGGCTTTCCGTTACGCTTGTCACGCTGCAGTGCGCTGAGTCCCTGCTATGGCGTCTGTCTGGAGATTTTTAAAAAAGGATTCTGAATTTCATCTTCTGTAACGGAGCGCTGATAGAACGGATTTGCCTGCCCTTACAGCGATCACATCCGCATGGTCCGTGCTGGAGCTCTTTCTTTATTTTGATTTCGGACTGCATTGCCACCCGTGCTGATCGGAGCTCCACGCTGGGCAAACAGGAAATATTCAAAAGTTCGCGGGGCTTTTCCTGTCTATCTGACCACTGCATCCGAGTTCAGATTGCGGTCCAGAGCGGTCACTGCTGCACTGTGGGATAGCTCCCGGAGGCCAATACCGTCGATCAGCGTCCACACTAACCCTAATCCGATATGTTAATACCGATACTAGCGTTACTCCTCTCGTTAGGGAGGAGTACAGAAACCGGTTTAAAGAGCCATTAAAATCGATATATGGTGCCTCCTAGTGTGGACGGTTGTGACGTTAAATCGGTTTTACGCTCCTAAAACCGGTTTAAACGCCTAGTGTAGACCAGGCTTAAGTAAACTGAGGGAAAGAAGGAGGAAAGGAAGAAAAGGATATAGATAGCTCTGAACCAAGAGTAGGCTCCCTGGGTTGAAACAGCTGGGAACCCTCACCCCCAGGTTCTCATCCTGGCTCTGGGAGAAGAGTGGGGGTTGTTACTTGCTCCTGCAAACCCTGCCATTTTCCACCTTAAAACCTTTTCTTTTTTTCCTTCACTTGCCCAGGACCAGGTCCCAGCTCCTGTCTCTAGGAGTGGTCTGTTAACTTTGCTTCTGACTCTAAACCCTGTTGTGCCAAATCACCTTTAACCACTAATTTACAACACTTCAGCAGCCCCTGCTGAAACAGCACCAAACTTGAAAGATTACTGGCAGCTTCCCATAATGCTGCCCTACTTCAAACCTCTCACAAGTGGACTGAACTGCCTCCTTTCCCTGGAAGGCATCCAGTCCCCATGGGCAGGGATCTTCTTCCATTACCCATATACCAAAGGAGGGTGGGCTCCTCAGCCACCCCTCATCCCTCTGGGTCCCCTAACATTTCCTCCATTTCCTTTTTAATCTCATCCCAGGCTGACCCCTGCACCTGGTATGGGCTCTGGTTCTTCCTTATCCATTTATCCAAAAAATCCTTTACCCTGGCTTGCCAGAACTCATAACTACCATCACGAGAGTTCGCCATACCCCCTCCAAGCAGCTGCACGGACTGTTGGGGAGGGGGACTTACAGGCTGCCACTCACCTATCCAACGCGATGCATCCGAGTCACCGGCACCAAGATGTTAGGGGGCTTATCCCTTCACCCTTCTCACATGAACAGAGAGCAACAATACCCAAAGTCCAAAGGCGCAAACAATTCGATGTTTATTAGGGTGAACTTCCAGCAAGTATGATTCCAGTTTCCTTTCTTGGTGTCCCCCTTCCCAGCTCTGACACCACAGAGCCTTGCCTGTGTCCCTGTTTCAGTTCCCATCCCCATTTCCCCCCTTAGTAAAACATGATCCCAATTTCCTCATCCCCAGTCCCTGTTCCCATTTCCCCCCCCCCGCTTCCTGATTGACTGCAGACTATATAGTAAAACCTGAGTTTTACTTAGCTATACCTTAACCAATCATTTTACTGAAATTTAACTAACCAATCCTAACGTGTTGTAACATGGTTATTTAACCAGTTATATTCCACCACCTTCATTGGTTTACACCCAGCAAAATTAATTATACGGCAGACAGAAACAATTACAGAACCAGATAGAGACCATGCAAATAAACATACAAAACAATACAGAAGTGAGGATTTCTCAACTACATCTATACAAACATAAGGGTTTTCTAGCTGTGTTCTTACCAGACAGGATGCTATTAAACTATAAGGCTGTGGCTACACTTAGCACTTCAAAGCGCTGCCGCGGTAGCGCTGCCGTGGCAGTGCTTTGAAGCGCTAAGTGTAGTCAAAGCACCAGCGCTGGGAGAAAGCTCTCCCAGCGCTGTCCGTACTCCACCTCCCTGTGGGGAATAACGTACAGCGCTGGGAGCCACGCTCCCAGCGCTGGGGCTTTGACCACTCTGGCGCTTTGCAGCGACGCAATTTGCAGCGCTGGAGAGGGTGTGTTTTCACACCCTGCTGCAGCGCTGCAAATTTGTAAGTGTAGCCAAGCCCTAAGTTTCCTTTTACATCTTCTAGGCTCTACCCTTTCTCTGGAGGTGATAGGAATATCAGGACAGGATTGTATTCCTAACAGCCCAATAGCACCTTATTTCAATGTGACTAGTTTGGAATGTGAGGATGTGACCATACACTTCCCAGCTTATGGCTGCCTAACTACGTCTTAGCTGAAGGCCTTAGCCTGTCACAGTAAGAGAAGGCCATTCCACAGACAGGGATTTTGATTCTTTCTTTTATACCTCTATAACTAGCTAAGTGATAAGAATACACCTAAATTCTTAAAGTACAGGCCTTTGCAGACAGGCCTGAATATCTATATCCTAACACCCCTCTTGCACCCCAACCCCCTGCTCTGAGCCCCCTTCCACACACTGCACCCCTCCTTCACCCCAGCCCACTGCCCTGAGCCCCCTTGTACACCCTGCACCCCTCCTGAGCGCCAACCCCTTGCTCTGAGCCCCTTCCTGCACACTGAACCCCCTCCCACACCCCCTCCTGCACCTCAACCCCCTGACCCAGCCCTACATTCATGGCCCTGCATGCAATTTCCCCACTCAGATGTGGCCCTTGGCGCCAAAAAGTTTGCGCTATAAGGTGCGCTATAAGGTGCAGCTGAAGCTGTGTCGGTCCCAGGATATTGGAGAGACAAGGGGGAGAGGTGAGATATTTGACTGCACCAATTTCTGTTGGTGAGAGGGACAAGCTTGCACGCTGCCCAGAGCTCTTCTTCAAGTCTGGGCTGGAGAGCTCTGGGTGGCTGGAAAGATTCTCTCTCTCTCTCTCTCTCCAACAGAAGTTGCTCCAATCAAAGATATCACCTCAGCCCCTTGTCTCTCTCTCTGTTATAGGTGAGCACTAGAGAGTCAACAGCTGAGTGATAGCCAAGCTCTCATGCTAAGCGCTGATGGTTTCACAGGGCTGTAAAACCCACCTGCATCCTCACCTTGTCTTGGGAAATCACTGTGCCCCATCCAGGCCTGAGACAGGGTTATTGGACCGAATCAGGAGTCATATGGCCAATGGGATGCAGAGGTGAAGAGCTCAGGAAAAGAACCTGACATTCAATTTGTCTCCCATTCTCATAACTTTTCTGTGCCTGCCTATGGCTCAGATCATAGCACCGATCAGCCCCAAACTGAGCTGGGTCTAATTGGATTGGGCCACACCAGGGAAGCAGCATCTTAGAAGTTATTAAAGGGTCTTTCAGTCTCTGTAAATATGCATACATCTCGGATATGCACGTGGGAAAGTGATGTGAGCATGCTCCAGGAGACAGTTGCATCTCAAGCCAGTGCGCATAGCGGTAGCAGGCAGCTGTGCAAAAGAGGGCAGAGTTAAGGTTGGGTGGCAGTGTGTTGTGGGAGGCATGAACTTAACTCTGCATTCCCTTGATTTCAGAGCTGTGTTTGTCTTCGCTTCATTCTTGATTTCATGGTATAAGTTTATGTTCTGGGGCTGCACTAGCAGGGCCGGCTCCAGACCCCAGCACGCCAAGCGCATGCGTGGGGAGGCATTTTGGCGGCAGGCGGCTCCGGCGGACCTTCCGCAGTCATGCCTGCGGGAGGTCCACCAGAGCCGCGGGACAGCGGACCTCCCGCAGGCATGATTGCAGAGGGTTCGCTGGTCCTGCGGCTCGGGTGGACCTCCCGCAGGCATGCCTGCGGAAGCTCCACCGGAGCCGCGGGACCAGCGGACCCTCCGCAGGCACGTCTGCAAGAGGTCCCCCGGAGCCACGGGACTGGCGACCGGGAGCGCGCCCCCTGGGGCGTGCTGCCCTGCTGGGGGCGGCCGGATTCCTAGAGCCGCCCCTGTGCACTAGAGATCCTGAGCTCTGCACTAACACAGTTAGCTTTTAGGCACTGAATTCTTATGTCTCTTCAGAGGTGGGACTGGGCATCCTTCTGGGGCATGTGAATATCAGGAAGTTCCTCAGTGAAACTTGGGAGTTTTGGTTTGTTTTCTTATTTTAATTTGTCTTTTCTTTACCCCGTTCAGTCTCTCTCAGGAGTCTCTGCTCATGTACTTTGGAGTCCTGCCCTTTCTACTGCTGGAAGGACTGAGATTGTCAGAGATCACTGATCACAACAGAAACAAACCATGTCAGATGGGAAGGGAATTTAGGGCAAGTTGGGACTTTCTAGGAAAATATTCTCTCTGGTCAAATGGGGAAAGTTTCTGTCTGTTTTTGAGGTGCTGAATACTTAGAGGTTGCAATGAAATTCCCCCTCCTGCTGACGCAGGGCTGTGTGAAATTTCCCCTGCCTGTCCATGTGTCCATGATGTGCCCTTTCCCTGTTTGTCCCTCTTCTTTACAGGGAAAGACAGAAGCTGAGAGAGAGAAAATTGTGTCTCAGTTTAAGCAGCTGCACCAGTTTCTGGAGGAAGAAGAGCGACTCCTGCTGGCCCAGCTGGGAGAGCTGGAGAAGGAGATTGTGAAGCTGCAGGGTGAAAATATCACCAAAGTCTCCGCGGAGATTTCCCGTCTCAGCGAGCTGATCAGTGAGATGGAGGGGAAGTGCCAGCAGCCAGCGAGTGAATTCCTGCAGGTGAGACCTCAGAGCCTTGGAGATATTTGGGAAATGGATGAACGGGGAGACCCATGTGGCTTGGAGTGCAGGATCCTAACGCTACAATGAAATTCACTGTTTCTAGTTTTTACATAGGAATCCTCTCTCTCGCTCTCGCTTAATGTTACCTTATTTTATTGTTAGGAACTGTACAGTTAAAGTTGTGAAATCTCTGGTTTATGATCACTTCCACTTGCTTCTGTTTTATTATTCTCTTTTCTATTATTAATAATTTGATTAGGGGTTTGAACAGCTTCTATATCACTTGTAACTGAGTTCTTTTTCCTCTGTCTCCCCCACTCTAGGACGTCAGAAGCACCTTGAGTAGGTACGTGGCTCCGTCTCACTCTCAGGGAGACGTCACTATGCAGGGGA
Organism: Mauremys mutica; assembly: GCF_020497125.1. Taxonomy (NCBI): domain Eukaryota; kingdom Metazoa; phylum Chordata; order Testudines; family Geoemydidae; genus Mauremys; species Mauremys mutica. The sequence goes on from NC_059083.1 coordinate 46,477,478, forward strand.
GGGGCTTGAACCCCATTTGAGGCCCACATCTCTTCAGGGTACCACGGCCAACTGTGTGGGGCAGGGTTACCCCTCAGATCCAAATCTCCCCTCTGCTGACTTTACTCCTGGGATTGCAGCAGAGTTCTGTGGCATCTTATAGACCAGGGGTCGGCAACCTTTCAGAAGTGCTGTGCTGAGTCTTCATTTATTCACTCTGATTTAAGGTTTCGCGTGCCAGTAATATATTTTAACCTTTTTAGAAGGTCTCTTTCTATAAGTCTATAATATATAACTAAACTATTGTTGTATGTAAAGTAAATAAGGTTTTTAAAATGTTTAAGAAGCTTCATTTAAAATTAAATTAAAATGCAGAGCCCCCCGGACCAGTGACCAGGACCCGGACAGTGTGAGTGCCACTGAAAATCAGCTCGCGTGCCGCCTTCAGCACACGTGCCATAGGTTGCCTACCCCTGTTATAGACTAACAGACATATTGGAGTATGAGCTTTCGTGGGTGAATACCCACTTCATCGGATGCATGTAGTGGAAATTTTCAGAAACTCCTGGGATTGATGCTTTTTATTCAAGATGCTGAAATGATGAAGCATGAGGGCAAGTTAACAGGTCCATTAAATCTCTTATGTCCCGGGGAACGGCAATATGGACGCTTCCAGAGCAGCAGTAGTCAAATATGTCCAGCTTGTGTCTGTTTGGCGCCCTGTGTGAGGTGATTTGGCGTTAGTGGTCTCCATTCATTTCTGACTGGGCAGGTGTGCACATCACAAAGCGTAGCGGAGTCAATGCAGCTTGTTGGCCCATCTGCCTCCTCCACTTCCCCTCGATGTCGTCTCTCGCCAGGTCATGCTGGAAACAAACTGGGCTGCTGCGGGTGAAGCTTGTGCTGCCCTTGCCTGAGTGGTACCTGCTCTGAGGCCGGGATACATAGAACAATCCAACCTCCAGGCCCCGCAGTCCAGCAGCTTTCACTGGCATGAAATTAATCTGAAAAGAGGATAAACTCATGATTTACAATCAATCAATTAGAGAATTCTGTTTCTCTCCAGGTGCGAACAGGGGAAGTTCCAGCAGCCGGTGGAGATTTCTCCTGATCTGGCAAAGCGACTTGGTGATTTTACCCAGAAAAACATTGTATTAAAGGAGACTCTGAAGAAATTCCAAGGTACTGAGCAGGGATTGAAAAAGGAAAATGGAGTCTGATCCCTGTGAATGTTGGAGGAAACGGCCCTGTCCAATTAGCTGCGAATGTAAAACCCAATATAAGAACATGGAAGAAATATAGACAAAGTCTTGAATTAACTAAGCAATTTTTTTCAAGACACAAGATATTTATGGAGAAACAAGCATAGTCTGAATGTGATTCATTGTCACCTTGTTTGCCCTAATTCTTGAGGACTGCAAAGACCTTGGTTGAGATAAATTCTGTGCTAATGCAATGGGCTCCATCTTCTCTTCCTGAGTCTGTTTCATTCTGGTCTGACCTGTCAAGGACTTTTCTCTTGTAGAAAGGCAAGGAACACTAAATGCCACTTACGCCATGTTTATAACCATGTTATTTGTGCAGAAAGGGGTCCATACGCCTGATACTGGCCCATCTCCATATTGGCACATTTTCCACTATGTGTCTCTCTGTATTTCTCTCTCTGGGTCTCCCTTCCTTTTTACCTCTGTTCATGGCCCAGAACTAAAGCACAGTTGTTCCAATTAATTGTAAAAATCCTGCATGAAACCTAATTTTGATACCATGCAATCTCTTTCTCTCCCTCTCCTCCGTAGACGCTCTGATGTTTGAACTGCAGACAGCAAGTAAGTGGACCTCTGGCAAAAGGGGGTAGTGGAATGGGTGGGGTTTTAGATGGATTGAGAGAAAAGGACAGTTTGTGTTTGTGGCGCGGGATTCATTTGAGGAAGAAGCTTCCGAGATCGAACAAAACAGAGGCCCCTCATCTATAGAGAGTGAGCATTGCAGGGGAGGGGGCTGGAGCACTCCAATCTATTATTAACTCCTTAATTGCTGTGCAGTGCACTGCTTGAGTGAGGGCTCTGATCCCCTCTGTTATGCTGAGAGGGTCGGTGCCTGGTCTGACTCTCCCTCGGTGTCCCCGTAGGACATCACCCCCTTCTCTGTCTCTCCCTGTAGGTTCCACCTCTCCCTTCCCCCTGGGCTCTAGTGTTGCCAACGTGGTTCCTCCATCCTCTCTATCTTTGGGAGGTCTCCCCGGTGCTGCCTCCTTCTCGTCTATTCCCTATGGGCTGGGGGCCCCCCTCTTTCTGCCCAGGGCTGCTACCTCCTCCCCCCACCCCACCTGGACTAGGGTGTGTGCTCCTCTCTCTGCTCCCTCCTTGATTCCCGCTGACTGCGGTTGTCTCCCCAACAGCTGAGGATGATGCCCCTTCGGTCCCACCCCAGGCTCAGCTGCCTGCCCTGCCCTGTCCCTGCTGCTGGGAGTGGGTCAGCCCCAGAAGGGGGAGCAGGGAGATGCAGCCAAAACTGTAGCAATTATGGCACCTCTAGGGCCTGGGAGGAAGGAGCCCTTGTGAAATCCTGGCTCAGCCCCAGCACGGAGGCAGCTCCCTGAGACCCAGCCAGAACAAGGCTGCTGGGGAATGTGAGAAATGGTCCCACTCTGCCCTTAACGCTCTGATTCTCTCTCTTCCCCACCCAGTGAATGTGACTCTGGATCCAGCCACAGCTCCTCCCTGGTCCTATCTGTCTGAGGTTCAGAAAAGTTTGAGATGGCGAGGCAGACGGGAGCTAGGGCCGTCAGGCATCCGGGTCATACGCAGCATGCACAGCGGTGTAAGGCCCCCCAATATTTGGGGCACCCCTGGGTCTTAGTGTCCACCTTCCGCGTCTTCCTATCCCTGTTCTGACCCTTCCTGCAGGCTCCCACCACAGCTGACTGCTGCAGCCTGGCCAGTCTTCCTCTGGGGATGATCTAGTATCTTAGGCTTTGTCTACACTGCCAATTGAAGGGCAAAAATTTTGTCGTTCATAGGTGCTTAAAGAAGCCTCCCCTTCCCTAGCCCCAGAGAAAAAGTTTTGCCTTGGCAAGTGGCAGTGTAAATGGCTCCTTGTCGGCAGGCGCGCTCTCCTGTCCACAACAAGAACCCCACTCGTAGCAGGTGGAAGTATTTTGTCCGCAAGAGTGCTGACAAACAGGGTTTACACTCCCCAGCTTTTAGCAACAGGACCATGTCAACATGGCCGTGTTCCAAAAGCTGTGTAGTATAGAAAAAGGCTTAAAAATGAAAAGGCCTCCAGCCTGCCAGACCAATTATCACAACATTGAAACTGTTAAAGAGCCATTCAAGTGGTCATGAAGCCATTTAACAGGCATTTGCCAACCCCCTGGTATGTACTGTTAGTTTCTGAATTTACTGACAAAAACAGTTGTGCATGATTGTATCGCTTCTCGGCCTTTTGGCTAGAGGTGAAAACATTATCTCAGTTTACTCAGAACATGTCAGTCTACAGGACCTTAGTTTAAATTTTGCTTTAAAAATATTTCATTAGTGAGTTAGTGAAGATTATAAAATCACATCTCTAAAAAATCCTTGAATAGATTTTTAGATGCACAATCATATTTAGCCTCAAATGCTTGGATCTTCAGACATATCGTTTTTAAATAAATCATTCAAGACCACCCTTATCTAAAATACACATTTTAATTTTAATTACTATACTACAGAAAACTTGCTTCCAAAGTCTTCCTGGCCTTTCTGTCCATTCCTTTCCCCCTTCACCTGGCTGTTGAAGAAAGCCCTTAAAGGGACAACACCCCTTTCCTTCCAGATAGCAGGACAAATAAGTTTCCCTTTCTTTACTTCTGACTATTTGATGAACTAGTTTTAAGAGAACCCTCCAGCAAAATCAGTACCTTAGTAAGATACAAAATCCTTTTGTTATGCCTAAAATCTTTGGAAACATATTTTTTAAAGTTGGTGAAATGTCATAAACATATATATTGTTATGGAGATCACACAAAGTAAATTACTGTTCCCTTTTTCTAAAAGCAATGAACATTGTTATGAACACATTAAACCTCTGTGACTGATTAATTTAAAATAATGTCTTTGTTTCAGTGTGATAAATATGTAGTAATCTGGAATGATTACTTTATGAAGGCTTAAGAGTACATTTAAAATATAAAATCAGCTTAGAAATACTGATTAAGAAAATGTAAAACAGAGAAGAGCTGCATCATGTATTCCATCATATTTAATGTTGTATTCAGCAGGACAGATGACTCGCCCTTACCATAGGTGCCAGCCGGGGGTACTCGTGCCTGCCCGCCCCCAATCCAGCCCTGCCCCACCCCCATTCCAACCCCTTCCCCGAAGTCCCCGCCCCAACTCCACCCCCTCCCTGCCCCTATTGGACCCCTCCCCAAATCTCAGCCCTAGCCCCACCTCTTCCCCGAGAGCACCACGTTCCCCCTCCCTCCCAGCGCTTGCTGCACGAAACAGCTGGGGGGTAAAAGCGGGCACGTGGCGCGCTCACGGAAGAGGCAGAGTGGAGGTGGAGGAGAGCTGAGGCAGAGGGGTGGGTCGAGGAGCTGCCAGTGGGTGCAGAGCACCCATCAATTTTTCCCCATGGGTGCTCCAGCCCTGGAGTTTTTGCAAATAAATCTCTGACAAACTTCAGGGCATATCAAAAAACCGGTGACTGACATTTTTTATTCCCAAGTTTAGTGCTTTTAATTAGGTACCTTCTGCATGTCCAGTCTTCACCATGTGGCATGCAGTGGCAAACATGCTCCATTTTCTTTAGAAAGAAATTGCAGAAGAGTGATTTTTTCAAATGTCGTTTGCATCATTTGGGTTCATGGATGGTGCAGGAGGGAAGAGAGGAAGGAGACAGTGGGGAGAGGGTGGGGCCTGGGTGGAGTGGGGCGGGGCTTGGAGTGGAGTATGGGCGGGGCCACAGGCAGAAGAGGTGGGCTGGGGAGCTGACCTCCCCAAGCAGCAGCTTCACCCACTGCCCATGACAACAGGTAAGAGCAGCTCGGCTCCCACACACCCAGCGTGTGCTGCAGTCTCCTTAGGCAGAGGCCGTCTTCACAGAGCCGAATGTGCCGGCACAGCACGTTCTGCGTAAGGGAGAAGGGTACGAGGGTCTGCGGGGAGCTGTGACTCTCTGCTGCCATGAGGCTGGGCGTCTGCGTATCCTTTGCTGCCTCATCCCTCCCCGCCCCCACACTGCGAGCCCTGGCTGCTGTTGGGCACAGGGGCACCAGTTCAATAATACTGTGTAGGGCCCCATAAATCCTAAGGGAGGCCCTGCTGGCAGCATCTGCCTGACAACCCTGAGAGATTTGGCACTTAGTTCTGCACGCTGGGCTGCGAGGGGTTCACCTCGGGGAGACATTGCTGGGAGGTGGAGGTGGGGGGATGGGCAATTCTGGTCTGTGGGGGTGCCCAGAGAGTCTGTGAGTAGAAAGGGACAGATCTGCTTTAACCCTGAGGAGGGGATCTGGGTTGTGGAGCAGCAGTGTGGGGGTCAAAATATCATGCTTTCACTTTCCCTAAGACCACAGTGTCACTGGGCCAGGTCAGGGTCTGGGTTTGTCTGGACTATGACCAGGGACAGGTGGCATTTTTCTGTGCTGACAAGTCCCCGATCTTCACTTTCCCCCCAGCCTCTTTTAATGGGGAGAGAATCCACCCTTGTCTCAGTGTCTGGTACAGTGAAACCCAGTTGAGACTCTGTTCCTGGTACACAAGGTTAACTATCCCCCTGCAGGCCGTGAAATGGGATTCTCTAGCCTCTGGTTGTGTTTTATTGTTTTCACAATCATTGGCTGCTGCAGGCGTTTTTGTTCTTTCACCAAGTGGATTCTGTATCTCCAGCTGCAAAGATGCTGAAATTTTTGTGGCTCACAATGGATTCTCTTGTCTCTCCAGTTGGGTAAATATAGTAATAAACCCAGGAGCCATCAGAACTACTTGATAAACTGGTGGGGGGTTTGATTGCTTTTCCCTGACCTGCTCAATGGGATCGAGGTGGGTTATGGGCCATTGGAATTGCAAGTAAAACAACCCCTCTGGAATCACAACAACAGTATTGATCATGTCTCTGCTGGGCCATATTCAGGTGCTTTCATCCAGTGTCTGCTGGATCCAAATTTCCCAGCCTGGGTGCATCAGGCATTCAGACAAACAGTGACATGTAGCTAGTTCCTCGTCCAACCTTTTCAGTGACCAGGGTCACATGCGTAGATTTACGACACCTCTACTGGCTGCATTCAGAAACAAAAGGGCATCCTCGTCTGTTTGACATGATCTTGCACATACAGCGTGTGCAAGGTTATGCTGTGCAGAGGATGCCATTTTACTCTACAAAATGGCGTCTGGACCCTGTTAGTAGTGTGTTTTTGAGACTATGACCTCATTCCTATGGTGTATGAGAGGACGCACTGTGCAGAGGACCCCATTTTGTAGAGCTGGTCTGCTGCGGGGACAGATACATTCGGAGACCAGACAGAATGGCCCATGAAACTGGCCCATGGTCCTGCGGGTGAATCTGGCAGATATGCAGATGTCAAAGTTATGAGTGGGGATCTAAAGTGGGAACTTCAGCCCTGAATTCACAAGCCCGACCCCTTGCCTTAAAGCAGTGACTCCTTTGAGCTGTCATCAGTAGGAGCCAAATTTAAGTGAAGACACTTCCACAGCTTGGACGCTGAGCCCTGTGCTCTGGGCTGTGAGGACTTCACCTTGGGGAGATGTTACTGGGAGGTGGAGGTGAGGGATGGGAGATACTGGGCTGGGGGCTGGCCAGAGAGTTTGTGAGGAGAAAGGGATGAATCAGGTTTAACCCTGCAGAGTGGATCTGGGCTCTGCCGCAGTGCAAGGTTAAGTATTTTGCTCTCACCTCCCCTGAGACCCGTCTGCATCTGAGCAGGAACCCCGGTAACATCCCGTTTCTCTGAACTATGAGGGGAGGCAGGTGGCATTTTATGATTCTTATAGTGAGGTTCCAATCCTCACCTTGTCCCTGGCCTTTTTCACCGGGGAGAGAATCCTCCCTTGGCTCCGGATGGGGCCAGGATCACAGCTCCGATTGTAGGCATGTAGGTGTTGCTAACTTCACTGGAGCAAGTGTGGCCTAGCACAAAAGGCTGTTGAGTTACTGCTGCATGTGCTCACTGCGGTCATGTTGGCTGGAGTGAAGGTGAGGGCAGAGATGACCCGTGCCTGTCAATTGTGGGGGGACACAGTGAGGGCGGCCGGCTTCAGCAGTGTTACTGTGCAAACTGAACAGGAAATTGGAGGGGAGAGGGAGACAGGTGACCCCATACGCTCCCCCCCCCACGTTGCCTCTGGGTGGGGGCATATCCCTTGGTTCTCAGCACTGCGCTATTCCAAGCCACTCCTTCCCAACCCTCGCAGTAGGGTTGCCAACTTTGTAATATATAAAAACCGAACACACTAGCAGGAGTATCAGAACCTTCCCTGCTTCACCCCTTCCTCCAGGCTTCACCCCTGCCCTGCCTCTTCCCCCAAGGCTTCACCCCTGCCCCGTTCCTTCCTCCTGAGGCCACATCACCTGTTCACTCCTCTTTCCCATTCCCCTTTATGCTCACTGTTCTTCCCCTCTCCCCACTCCCTGAGTGGGTCAGGAGGGATTTGCCTGCAGCCGCCTGATGCAGGTAGGAGGCAGCTTCGGCTGAGTAGGGGCTGGTGTGGGTGATGACTCAGTGCCTCCCCTGCCTGCAGTAACTGGACTTCAGGTGTCCAGTCAGTAGATCTGACCGGACACAGTCAGGTCTCCTTTTTGGCTGGACTTTCCAGTCAAAAAACAGACACCTGGTCACCCTACCTCACAGTGCATTTTGGAAAAATATTTTGGTCCTTTATGGTTATGTGCCCAGAAGTGGAGTTGCACATGGAGAATTTTGCAGCAGGCCATTTCTGGCTGCACTCTGTTGGGGAGTTACGGATTCTCCCCCCACCATTTTTCCCCCTGTCCTCCCGCATGAATGAAGAAGGTTGCAAAATCCTGACATTAATGCCGCTGTGATTTCAGCGAAGGGCGTCGTGTCCCAGGGATGAAACATGCTGAAGGGCCTTTCGCTGGTGTCATTCTGACAGGAGAAGGTGGGGGTAGGCTCTCATGAGGAGATTGGGCAAGGAGTGGAAAGAAGATACAAAATGGTTGGGCTGTTGTTCTTTTTCCAGTGGGAGGCTACCAGCAACCGAGCAGCTCCTAGCGGATGAGAGATCCATTCTTCAGTTCCTTGGGTGTGACCACTTCCACGAGGAAGTCCCAGGAGCTGGAGGGAGGGATGCAGAGGTCTGACGGGGGCAGAGAGAACTCTCCATTTCAGTGGAGTTTACGTGGCAACCCTGTCACCAGTTCAGCTTCAAATGTATTTCTCCCATTACAATAAGATGCCGTGGCTGGAACACTGTATTTATCCCCTTCCGGGTCCCGGAACTAGCATCTGCAGCCAGGACCTGCTTCCCCACGGCAACTGCATTTCTTCTTCCAGGTGCAGTTTCACCAGCTCCCCTAGAGCAGTGGCTCTCAACCCTTCCATACTACTGTACCCTTTTGAAGAGTCTGATTTGTCCTGCATACCCCAAAGCGTACCACTTAAAAATGTACAAAATCAGACATAAAAACACAAAAGTGTCACAGCCACACTATTGCTGAAAAAATGCCGACTTTCTCATTTTTACTATATAATTGTAAACTAAATCAATTGGAATATAAAATATTGTACTTACATTGCCGTGTATAGTCTATAGAGCAGTATAAACAAGTCACTGTATGAAATTTTAGTTTGCACTGACTTTGCTAGTGCTTTTTCTGTAGCCTGTTGTAAAAGGAGGCAAATATCTAGAGGAGTTGATGTAACCCCTGGAAGACCTCTGAGTATCCCCAGGGGTACACGTACCCCTGATTGAGACCCACTGGGCTAAAATACCAGAGAGATGTATTCTCCTCTCTAGAACTGAACGGGGCTGTCCACCAGCACAATCACACAGCTCCCAGCGCAGCCAGGGTCACCAGAGCAGAGCCCCCAGGGGCTGGGAGTCTCAGATACAGCTCAGCCAATGAGAGGGATCCAGGAAATAAGACCCGCAGCTGGGCTGTACCAGAGAAGTGAAACTATCCTGGTCCCACACAGCTGCAGTGCAGGGAGCGATGGCCGCTGTGCAAAAACTCCAGGATGAAGCCACGTGTTCCATCTGCCTGGAGTATTTCAAAGCCCCGGTGTCTATCCACTGCGGGCACAACTTCTGCCGGGCCTGCATCAGCCAGTGCTGGGGGGAGTCGGAGCCAAACTTCTCCTGCCCCCAGTGCAGAGAAACCGCCCAGCAGAGAAACTTCAGGCCCAACAGGGAGCTGGCGAACATGGTGGAGCTAGTGAAACAGCTGAAGTTACAAGCGGGGAAAGAGCCAGGGGGGGAGCGAGTGTGCGAGAAACACAAGGAGCCTCTGAAACTCTTCTGTGAGGAGGAGCAAAGCCCCATCTGCGTGGTGTGTGACAGATCCAAGGCTCACCGAGACCACCCTGTGATTCCCATCGAGGAGGCTGCCCAGGAGTACAAGGTAGGAAAACGCCATCGAGGATTTGAAACTCAGATGGCGGGAATTGGATAAAATCTGACCTTCGAATTACTAATCTGTGTTCTTTACTGTAAAGGATTTATTTTTGGTGTACGGGGTCAGTTAGGGTGACCGGATGGCAAGTGTGAAAAAGCAGGGTGGGGGGTAATAGAGTCCTATGTAAGACAAAGCCCCTAATATCAGGACAGTCCCTATAAAATGGAGACATCTGGTCACCCTAGGGCCTGTGAATTAGACCTAAGTCATGCTGCCTTTTGCCTGTTGAACAGCTTGCTCTCTAACCAGGTCCTGTAGGAGCGGGACAGATTAAAACATTAATTAAAGCTAATGTTAACAAATTTCATAGTACACAGGTTAAGAAAAACATGTCTGTACATCTGGGTATAGTGCTTAGATTATCCACAAATACAGAGTTTGTTTTAAAAGTCATATGATACATATAGTACATAATCAGCAATAACCCAAATTTAGGTGAATAAATTTAACAACACAGTTTAGCTGTTAGCATCCAAGTATTTGGGTGCATCACTCATGAAAAGATATACAGAGAGTGGGTTGTGGAAAGCAAATATATCAATGAGTGAAGATAGTCCCCCAAGAATTGAGAATTTGGGGTAGGTTGTCCATTAGGAAATACAACCATCAGGGAAGTATTTCAGTCACACCCAAGGAAAAGAAGAATGAATCTCTCATCTGTTAGTAGCTGCTCAGCTGCTGGTAGCCTCTCACTGGAAAAAGAAAAACAGCCCAACCAGAGAGGAATTTATTCTGCCTCTGTCTGTGCCAGTCATTTCAGGCTCCAAAGAGTAATAACCCAATTCTTCCTTCCAAAACATCCTGGCCAATCATAAACCAGCACAGCGGACTATTCAGAGCCTCTGGGTTACATGGATTATCCAGACCAGGGTTATAATATTGCTAACCAATAAAGCAATCCAGTAGATGCAAATCTGGTTACGTTCAAAAGCTCCAGGAAGTGAGTTTTCCTACAAACAGCACCAGCAACTCCTATAAAGTTGAATACATTGTGTCAATTCTTTCTAAAGTCTGAATTGGATCCATAGGTTTTGTTTATTTAAATTATTTTCTGTGAAGAAGACACCCAGGATGCCCCTCCCAGCAGAACAGATCACATACTGTGTTTCTTTGCTCAGGAGCAAATCTGGACACAACTGCAGACCCTGAAGGAAGAGAGAGAAAAACTCCTCAAATACAGACAGGCTGAGGAGGGGAAAAGCCAGGAATACCTGGTAGGTGCCTGTTATGAATCTGTGGATGGGAGGTGGTGGTACGCTGTGTGGTGTGGTGTAGTGTGGGGGTGGGGTGGAAGGGCGTAATAACACGACTACTTACTGACTAGGGGTGTCTCTAAAGCCCCCCGGCCTCCATTTTTCCCTCTCTTCAGGGTCAGAACTCACACAGGCTTTCTCTGATAAATGGTACCCCTAGTTTCATACCAGAACCAGTTTACAACAAGCCAGAGTCCCAAACTAAAGTCCATTAGAACAACACAAAGAAAAAGTCCATACTTAGCTCTAGAGAGAGAGAGAGAGAAAGTGGATGAGGTAATATCTTTTATTGGACCAACTTCTGTTGGTGCAACATACAAGCTTTTGAGAAGCTGGTCCACTAAAAATGTCACCTCACCTACCGTGTCTGTCTAATATCCTGACCAGCTATGGAAGATATTTAGCTCGGGCACTTTCTCTCACCCCCCTCAGGGCTCTTCTTCTATTCTGGTCTGATCTCCCAAACTGTTTCCCCTCACTGGAGCTCTGACACCCACTCCCAAACACAGTCAGCATTTCCCAGCGCCCTGAGCCTCCTGCTCACTGGGCTTTACTCTCCTAGCTTCCTGGTGGTATGGTCCTGCTGGAGCCTTCCTCTGCAGCTATGTCTACACTGCCGCCTAGGGTCAGCAAAACTTCTGTCGCTCAGGGGGGTGAATATTCCACCCCCCTGAGAGACGTCAGTTACACCGACATGTTCACGGTGCTTCTCCCGCTGACATAGCTTATGCTGCTCGTGGGGCTGCTTTTCTTATGCCGACAGGAGAGCACAGAGCACTGTACCTGTAGACATGGCCTTCCTCTTTGCACTAGCCATTCCCTGAGCACAGCCACCTCTATCTGCTCTTTGTCGGCAGTTGCCTGATTCCCCTTGGGTGGGGCTTATTCCCAAGTCTGGATTGGCTTAGCCCAGTGGTCCCCAAACTTTTGAGGGTTATGCCCCCCCCTTATCCCTGTCCACGCCTGCCCCTGCTGGGAGTGGGGCCATGGCTCTGGGTGGTGGGGGAGAGAGGACGGAGTAAGGGGGCAGAGGCTGGGGCCACAGCTGGGGCTGAAGCCAGGGCCAGGGCCTAGGGGTAGGGCCAGAAACAGAGCTGAACTGAAGCTGGGGCCAGGTGTGGGGCTGGGAGCTGGGGCCACGGCTGCAGGTGGGACTGGAGCAGAGCTGGGGGCAGGGAGGGGCTGGGTGGCGCTTCCTCCCTGCCCCCGTGTGAGCTGCCCTGCTGTGCCCCCTGAAGGGTCCTCCCTGCCCCCCAGGGGGGAGTGCCCCACAATTTGGAGACCTCTGGCTTAGCCCCACGGTCTTCAGCTCATGGGGCAAGTGGCCCTGTTCCGGGATGTCTCTTGGATTTGCAAAACTGCCCTGTTCCTCTCTTTCTCTTTGCATGCATGTTTGCAGCCATGTGTGCGTCACAGTTGCCCACTTTCACGTGGTAAATAAGCACCCCGACTTTCACAGTAAGCCAAAAATCAAGCTAATCACGTTTCAAAACAAGGCCAAAACAAGCCAATCCCTAAGAACCCCAACGCTCTGTGTGACTAGATCCCCCCGGCCTGCAGTCTGGGACTGTGGTGGGCCCGCTGTGCACTCCTGACTCTCTCTATTTTATTATTGTTTAACAGTGTGATTAAAACTGCGATTATTTTTAATCTCACAATTTTTTGAATCGTTTGACAGCCCTAGTTTATTTACATCTGGTGCAAGGTATCCCACGACATGTCCCCCTGCCCTACCTTTTCCTTATTTGTGTCTGTCCATTACAGGTGAAGACAGATGCTGAGAGACGGAAAATAATGTCTGAAATTCGTCAATTGCGCCAGTTCCTGGAGGAACAAGAGCGACTCCTGCTGGCCCAATTGGGAGGCCTGGAGAAGGAGATTGTGAAGCTGCAGAATGAAAATGTCACCAAACTCTCAGCAGAGATTTCCCGTCTCAGCGAGCTGATCAGTGAGATGGAGGGGAAGTGCCAGCAGCCAGCAAGTGAATTCCTGCAGGTGAGACCCCTGATTCTTGCAAGGCATTTGGGGAAGGGGTAGAGGATGAAACTCATGAGTCATGGAGTGCAAAATTCAAACCTCAGTATAGAACTCATAGTGTGTATTTTAAAAACAAATTATCTATGTTGCTATTAATGAATTTTCCTCCTCCTGAGAGTAGGGAACTGAGACCCAAAGAGATTAAGGGTATATCTCTGCTGCCAGCAAGGTTGTGACTGCAGCTCATGTAGACATGCCTCAGCCAGCTTTGATCTAGCTAGCTCCAATAACAATCGCCGTGAAGCCAGAGCAGTGCAGGTGGCACCATGGACTCACTGCTCAAGTACATACCAAGGGTCCTGGCTGGGGTGTATAATCCGTGTTGCTGCAGCAGCTTCACTGCTATTTTGATTGGAGCTAGCTCGATCGATCGAAGCTAGTTCAAGTACGTCTCCACATGCTGCAGTCACACCTCGGATTGCAGTGTAGCTGTCCCAGTGCAACTGTGTCTGTGCCCAAGAGCTGAATGGAGATTTCCTGCACCTCAGTCGAGTGCTTTGCCACAAGGCCAAACATCCTCTCCTACAGACATCATTGCCCGTTGCTGGCTGGGTAAAGAACCCAGGAGAAGGGCTTAGAAGGCAGATCTGCTAACCACTACAACACCAACTCAGCAGCATTGGGATGGTGTGTAGCCAGATACCCAGTCCTGTGTGGCTACTTCATTCAAACACAGATCTGGGCTGAGGATGATAATTGTTAATTACTGTTACATTTATTTGTGTTCCAAAGTGATTGTGACAGGGAAGTACAGTTAACTAAGCAGTTAGGTACAGAGGATATCCATGAGATTACACTGTTAAATAGAATCATAGAAAGTAGGACTGGAGGGGACCTCGAGAGGGCATGTAGTCCTGTCCCCTGCATGAAGGCAGAGCCATGTATTATCTAGGCCATCCCTGACAGGTGTTTGTCTAAACTGGCCTTAAAAACCTCCAGTGATGGAGATTCCACAACCTCCCTAGGTAATTTGTTCCAGAGCTTAACCACCCTGCCAGTTAGGAAATTTTTCCTAATGTCCAACCTAAACCTCCCTTGCTGCAATTTAAGCCCATTGCTTCCTCTCCTGTCCTCGGTGGTTAAGAAAAATGTATCACCCTTCTCTTCATAACAACCTTTTACATACTTGAAGACGGTTATCATGTTCCCCCCTCAGTCTTCTCTTCTACAGACTAAACAAACCCAATTTTTTTCAATCTTCCCTCATAGGTCATGTTTTCTAGACCTTTAATCATTTTTTTTGCTCTTCTCTGGACTTTCTCCATTTTGTCTACTTCTTTCCTGAAGTGTGCTGGCCAGAACTGGACACAGTACTCCAGTTGGGGCCTAATCAGCACGGAGTTGAGCAGAAGAATTACTTCTCGTGTCTTGCTTACAACACTCCAGCTATTACATCCCAGAATGATGTTTGCTTTTTTTGCAACAGTGTTACACTGTTGACTCATATTTAGCTTGTGGTCCACTATGACCCCCCAGATCCCTTTCCGCAATACTCCTTCCTGGGCAGTCATTTCCCATTTTGTATGTGTACAACAGATTGTTCCTTCCTAAATGGAGTACTTTGCATTTGTCCTTATTGAATTTCATCCTATTTAATTCAGACCATTTCTCCGGTTTGTCCAGATCATTTTGAATTCTAATCCCATCCTCCAAAGTGCTTGCAACCCCTCCCAGCTTGGTATCATCCACAAACTTTATAAGTGTACTCTCTATGCCATTGTCCAAATAATTTATGAAGATATTGAATAGGACTGGATCCAGGAGAGATCCCTGTGGGTCCCCACTTGATATGCCCTTCCAGCTTGATTATGAACCATTGATAACTCCTCTCTGAGTACGGTTTTTCAGCCAGTTGTGGACGGATCTTAGAGCAGGTTTGTCTAGGCTCTGTTGCTCTAGTTTACTTATGAGATAAATAAAAAAATAAATGGGCACCAAGATAATTTATTAGCTCTGATTCATGTCACTGTGACACTGAGCTCCTTTTCGCTCTCTCTCTTCCCCCCCCTCTAGGATATCAGAAGCATCTTGAGCAGGTACGTGGCTCCTCACTCCCTCTGATCCCTCGCTATGCTTGGAAAGGGCTTGCACCCGCATCTTCCCAGCCACTAACCTTCCCTGCTTAAAAACGTGATGGGTAGAGTTGATTGGGAGACAGGGAATGGATCACTTGATGATCACCTGTTCTGTTCATTCCCTCTGGGGCACCTGGCACTGGCTGCTGTCGGAAGACAGGACACAGGGCTAGATGGACCTTTGGTCTGTTCCTGTATGACTGTAATTATGTTCTTATGATAAAAAAAAGGGGGGGGGGTAGTGGGAAATACAAACATGGCAAAGTCATTTTTGTTCCACAAGCTTAAAAAAACAGCGTTTCCTTTTCCTTAATTCACCCATTGTCATTTATTTACTTATGTTTCGTGAGTATTTTGCTTTTTTTCCAGTTGAAAAAAAAAGTTGCAAACAAAAGACTGACAAAACCATTTCCAAAAGTGCCCAAGTGACTTAGGAGCCTGAATAGCACCAGACTTAGACTCTTGGGGCCTGGAACCTCAAAGGTATTTAGGCCCCTAACTCCCATTGATTTCAGTGGAAGATAGGCACCTAAAAATATGTTTGACAGTCTGGGCCTAACCCTTTCCCCTCCTCAGTTGGAGGAAGTACTTGAACTGAGGGTTTTCAGTATCCCAGGTGACTACTGTAATCACTGGGCTAGAAGTTCTGAAGTTCTTCTCCCCACAGCCATTTTGTGTAAGTTCTCCAATAGGCATGGGTGGTGTGTATAAGAGGCCAGGGAAGGCTGAGCCTCCCAAAAAGGCTGGCCATGCAGGGGGGAAATGTCACGGATGCAGCACGGGTGACCCATCCGGAGGCGCACTGGCCAGCCACTGCCTTTGGAGAACCAGAAGCAAAGCTCCATAGAAGTGTAGAGGGGTCCCCCTCCGGTGCCTGGACCGTGGCCCTGCCTGCGCTCCGCCCCAGCTCCACTCGGCCTCTTCTCCCATGGCCCTGCCCTTGCTCTGCCTCTTTCCGCCCCTGCTGTGTCTTTCTGCCCCCGAGGCCTCTCTCTGCCCACTGCTTGCTCCTCTCTGCCCCGCCCACCCCTTCTCTTCCCCCCCCCCGACCGGGTCGCTCGCCTATGGCAGGAAAAAGTGATGGGGTCATGGCAGAGCCCTCAGGGTGAAGAGGCCAAATAGGGGTGGGGACTCAGGGACATGGTCTCAAGGGTGGAGCCATGGTCCAGCCATCAATGGCCCCCGCCCCACTTCTAGGCAGCTTCCGGCGGTCACATGTGAGCCCCTCCCCAAATGGAAAACTCACGTGCCACCTATGCCAATAGGGACCCGATCCAGCAGAGGTGATGTCTGAGCAAGGTTACCAAATCGGGCCTCACGGGGTTCTTAGGCAGAGGAATGCATCTCTTCCCCCAGTTAGTGGATTGCTCTGGGGCTTGGACATCTGGGCACCTGGTGAGAAGCAAGAACATAGGCACCTACAAACATGGCAGTGCTGAGCAAATTTAGGTGCCTGTAGAGTTTGGCAGCAGCTGGGGCAGGTGGATTGTGGCACCTAAAATCGGGACGTGGACACCAAAATCTGGGGTTTTGTTGCTCAAGTAACTTTGTGGATCTGGGCCTACTTGCCCTGAGTAGAGCAAGTTATCCAGCAGGCTGCTCGACTCCACAGCTTTCACTTCCAAGATGATCAGAACATAACGAACGCGAAGGAGTCATGCCTAAAAGAAATAATTACACTGCAAACTGCGATTCCTTAGCAAAGCCTGTTTCTTTCTAGGTGTGAGAAAGGGAAGGCCCAGGCGGTGGGGGAGAGTCCTTCCAAGCTGGAAAAGAGAATTGGTGATTTCTCTGAGAAAAGGATTGTTCTGGAGATGAGTCTGAGGAAATTCAAAGGTATCATAGAATATCAGGGTTGGAAGGGACCTCAGGCGGTCATCTAGTCCAACCCCCTGCTCAAAGCAGGACCAATCCCCAGACAGATTTTTGCCCTAGATTCCTAAAAGTGGCCCCCTCAAGGATTGAACTCACAATGCTGGGTTTAGCAGGCTAATGCTCAAACCACTGAGCTATCCCTCCCCCCAAGAAGGGCACATCAAAATGTCACTGTGGGAGGACATGGGTTCTGGATAAACAGTGTTGATGTCAAGCCCAACTCAATAAGAGTAAAAGACTAGGTTATACATTCCTGGGAAGGGCCAAGGGAAGAGAAAATACAATAGAGAACCAACAACAATAAGAGTGAAATTTATTATTCACGCTCTCTTCCTTTGTTTCTCTCTCTGGGTATCTGAGCTCCCTTCCCCTGTGTTTGTGTCACAGAAATAGAGCACATCAGTTGTAGGAAACCTTGGCATAATTATGAGCATATGAAAACACATCTCTTCTCCCCCGTCTTCTCTCTAGACACGCTGGTATTTGAGCTGGAGGTGGAAGGGAGTCAATTTTTGGCAAAGGAGATGGAAAACTTAGGTGAAAAGGGTAAGTTTTCCCAGGGATATATCGTAACAATGAGAAGAAACAAAGAGGAGATGGGTTTGCAGATCCGGATTCACTTGCAGAAGAAAATTCTGGGATCAAACAGAGTCAGTTTCCCACCTCTGGAGACTTGTAGGAAAGGGGCTGGGTGGAGAGGCCATTACTGCTGTAAACAGTAGGGGTGATGTACAGATGGGCTGGGAGTCAGTGGTGTGATGTCTCTGTTCTCTTTTGGGAGGGGGCGGGGCTGGTCTGGTCAGCCTGATCAGCCTCCAGTGTCTCCTTGGGGCATAACTCCCATCATTCTCTCTCCTCCAGTCCCATTGCTTTCCTGTCTTTTCCTCCTGGACTCAAATGCCGTATTCCCACACTTCCCGCCCTTCCACGGGCTAGATGCTCTTCTACAGGGTTCCCACTGCCTTCCTTCCCCATAGGCGGTGGGTCTCTCCATCCACCCAGTGTCACTTCCATTTTCCCATGCTGCCCCTCCTCTCCCCTTCCCTCTGGGCTAGCCAGAGGGCTTCCCCGGTGGACAGCTGAAAACGCTCCCTCTTTCACTCAACTTTGCCCCCACTCCCGTCCTAGCTGTGGGAGAGCAGCAGCCCTGGTAGGAGCAGAAGCAGAGTCAGTTCTTACAGCACCTTCGCATGGCAGAAGGGAGCTGCCGTGAAATGGCTGCTTAGCCCCCAGCAGGGACAGTTCCCTGGGACCTGAGACAGGCAGGAAATCAGGGAGGCTCCCAGCCAGGACAGGGATGCTGGGGAATGTGAGAAATGGTCCCAGCCTCCCCAGGGCTAAGCTCTGCCCCTAACACTCTGATTCTCTCTCTCCCCAGTGAATATGACTCTGGATCCAGACACGGCTCATCCCAAACTCATCCTGTCTGAGGACTGGAAACATGTGAAATATGGATCTGCCCAGCAGGATCTGCCCCACAATCCCAAGAGATTTGATTCTTCTCTCTGCGTGCTGGGCTGTGAGGGATTCACCTCGGGGAGATGTTACTGGGAGCTGGAGGTGGGCAAAGAGGGAGGCTGGGCCGTGGGGGTAGCCAAAGAGTCAGTGAAGAGGAAGGAACCGGTCAAATATAGCCCTGAGGGAGGGATCTGCGCTGTAGCTCTGCGCAGAGGTGAGTACTGTGCACTCACCTCGCCTGAAGAAATCCCCCTGTCTCTGAGCTGGGTCCCCCAGAGGATCCAGGTTTCTCTAGACTATGAAGAGGGGCAGGTGGCATTTTTCGATGCTGATCACAAGTCCCTCATCTTCCGCTACCTGATAGCCTCTTTCACTGAGGAGAGAGTCTTCCCTTTCTTCTGGGTGGTGGGAAAGATGTCCTGGCTCCGACTGGCTCCTTCAGAAATGAGGTTTCAAAGCCACGTCTCCAACCGTCATTTCCCCCAAAAAGGTCACAATCACGTCCGCGTCGCACCCCCAGGGATTCTCCACAGTGCAGAAGGAATGAGCAGCACTGAACCAAACCTAGCCGCTGCCTCAGCAGAGCGTGCAATCCCCGCCTCCGGCAACTCTCGGCCCAGTACCTTCCAGCAAGGGAAACCGAAGCCAAACACTTATCACCCGCGCAGGCGGGCCCACCGCAATCCAGCCCGTGCCACCTATCCTGTAAGGGGAACAGAGCCCCATTTGGCCCAGGCAGCCACCCCCCAGCCCACAAATTTTTATTCCTGGCCCGACTTCCTGAAAAGATATAAATAGATTCCAGCTGCCCTGCTCCTCACTGTCCCTGTGCCCCGAGGTAATGATCTCGAGTCCCCAGCCGCTCTGCTCCTCTTTGCCTGCTAGAAACTGTCTCCCAGTGAGAGCCCAGAACGAGCCACTTTCTCTACCTGGAGAGAAGCTTGGAGCTGCAGAGGGATCTAGGCCTGTGTGGGCCCTGGCAGCTGGGAGTGGCCAACCAGGGAGGAGCTGGAATTCTGTTCCTCGCCTTCCAGCTGAAGAACTAGCCTCTCCCCTGCTGCCCTAGGGTCACTCCTTGAGTTACGGGAGTGGTCAATAGCGCTGGGCAGGCTGGGAAGTTGTGTGACTGGAGGGGAGCAGAGAGGGCAGAGCCCCTTGGAGTGGGAGGCTTTGGAGTATCGGTCACTTCGTGAACAGGGCTGAGGTTTCTGTACTTTACAGATTAGTCTGCTTATTTTAGGAGCAAGGGGCCAGGTTGCGGCTGTGCAGTGGCTGCTTATTGTGCTAAACATGCTGATTCTTGAGTCCATCCTACTTTGTGTCCACCTGCTTTCTCTCCTTATCTACAAGACTGTGAACTCTTCAGGGCAGGGGATGTCTTGAAATACAGCACCAGGGGCCCCAGAGCGGCACGTGCTACCACAGTTCCAATACTACACAATAACATCAGTGAATGACTTGCCACTTGAAGTATTTCTCTTTCTTTACAGCACCGTTTTGTATTTTACAGGATTTCCCGCCCATTAGAAATTAAGAATCCGCAGCTACAAAGAGGGTTTGGTGGACATTAGCCAGGGTTATTTTAGCAAATTCTCTCTCTCTCTCTCTCTCTCTCTCTCTTTTTTAAATGATTCACACAATCTGGGCCCAAAGAGTTTTTAGAACAGGGTCTCTAGGGGATGCTAAAGGGCTCTCTTGTCTGGGCCATGTAGCATTAAATACAGAAATAAATTCGGAAGTGATCAGAAAAAGAGTTGCTTCTTCTTTGTTTGCCTTTTTTTTTAATTGAAACATTCTTTACCCTCAAGATGGGTTACAGGGAACGGTAGCTGCAGCCAGCCAAACAGTGTCCCCCTTTGTCAGTTTAGAAATGGGAGATGTGGACAAACCCTCATTAAAGGGAAAATGAGGCAAACACCTGTATGCAACTGGTCACCAGGCCCAAGCGATAGAGCACGTCATATCTGAATGTCCCCTTCGTTCTTTTGCCCAGGGACCTGAAGGACTTTAATCAGCTCTCTACTGCGGCAATGTGCTGGCTATCAAACTTAGCTATACCTTTGTAGTTGTTGCTATCTACCCAAGCCATATAAAAGAAGCAGCTTAGGAAGTATCCTGCCCTGTTGTGCTCTGTTTAGCCTGCTAGATCCAAATCTCGAAGCCTCAATGGAGCATATTCAAGGCCCTGTATATGGGCCTCGGGACAGACATGGTTATTAATAGGGATCCAAACTAGGACCTTCAGCCCCAAATTACTTGCTTGTACCCCTGGGGATAAAAGAGTTAGGCCCAGATCCTCAAAGGTGCCTAACTCCCTTTGGTTTCAATGGGAGTTAGGTGTTTAAATACCTTGTGGGCCTTATTCCTTTATGGGTATGTTTGTATCTCCACTACCCAAAATCTGAGCAGATGCGGGGGAGAGGAAGATGTGTCGAGATTCTCCCCTCAAATTGCATCAGGGATAGAGAGGAGAGGGGCTGGGGTCACTCCCACAAGATACCTTCATCCTGTAAACCTCTCCCATCTCCTCTACTGTGACCACAGGACTAGCTGGGAGCTTGCTGCGATCACTCAGGTTGTCTCAGAGCTCCTGCTCCAGCATCCTCAAAAGTCCATCGGTGCCTAAATCACATAGGAGTTAGGCACCTAAATATCTTGGGCCCTGGAGTCTTTCTGTAGACTTCAGCTGGATGCAGCTCAGATCCCCAGACTGTCCAGGAGTGGGGAAGGTGACTGTCTTGAAGTGAGAAATCGTATTTGAATGGCAGAGATTAGGAGATACGCTTATCGCAGTCTGATTTGCCTTCAGCAGATCTTGCTTCTGATGTTTTTTACTGTCAAGATACTTTGCTTTAACCACATTGATCCAAAGCGCTGGTTGGGCAGAGGTCCCACTTCCACAGTGGATTCCAAGTTCCCTCATCAGTCGGGGAAGGGACCGTTTATTGTGCAGAGCCAAGGATATGCTCCAGGTTCAAGGAGAAATAACAATGAATCATCAGGGCATTTCCCTGTAATGTAGGTTGTATTTTCAACTACGGATTAACAGGACGTTGCCCGATTTATAGATAATATGGGTTATAGTCTTGCCAATTCATCTGATCAGAAGAGAATAAGGTTCTTGGCCCAGAATCTGGCTACACAGAATTTCCAAGGACCTTCTATAATAAACCTATTGTAATAATAAAGAACATACTTCTAATGTAACAAATGGTCAAACTCATAAGAAAAGATATATGGGCAAGCAATCAGAATAGCCCTATAGGCTACAAGCCCGAATGGGATTAATTACATAACTCAGTAAAGCATTCCTGAGTGGGGAATGTGCTAGAAATGAAGACACTTTGGTTTATTTTTGAGGGAAATCTCCAAGATTTCCTAGGATTGGGTAGCAGTACCAGGAAATGCTGGTCAAGTCTGACAATCCCGGAGCGGGATTTAGTCCTGTAGGGACCATATCCTCAAAGGTGCCTAAATCCCTTGAGCTGGGCCTATGTTCCTAAAGGGAATGCTTAGATCCTGTCTTTCCCTCAAGCTGACTCCACACCCACCAGCCAGGCCCATTCTATTCTATTCTATTTAATTTGTCCGAATGAATTTCCTGGTAGCGAAAGGCTGTCAGACCCTGGGAATCCTTATTGGTCTATACCACAGACCCAACACAGGCAGCTCTATACTCAGCACCTCCTTCAAACTCCAAGCTGGAGCGAGTGAAGGACAGGCCGCTGAAGACTTGGAGGCCAAGCGCCGCCCGGTGAGTACAAGCCCCACGTGTTTTTTACATGCAGTTTTTTTTTTTTAAAGTCATCTCTGCCGGGGCCCCGTCGAAACTGTTCGAATTGGGCCCCGCGCTTCCTAAAGCCGGCCCTGTTGACATACTCTGAATGCATGGGCGGCGCGTGAACTGCTGGCTGGGGGAGGCTAGCCCCTCCAGTCCCACCCCTTCCACACCCCCCAGAGCCCCCGCCCCAGGCTGGCTAGTGCCTACAGCCTCCTCAGCCCCAGAGCGCCGGGAGGGAGAGTGCACAGTGCTGTTGCACTGCTCCACACACCCCAACCCCGGGGAGGCGGGCAGCGTGCCCTCCAGCCCCTGGAGCCCAGAGGCACAGTCAGAGCAGGGGTCTGGGGGCAGAGTGTGAGAGGGGTCACGCCTGGCTGTTTGGGAAGAGACAGCCTCCCCCAGCCTCCCCTACCCGCCGCCCTTGCCCTTGCCCAGGTGCTGTAAAGTCTGCATGCTTCCTCGGATTGTCTGTGCCTCTTGTGGGTGTGTGAGTGAGGTGCCAGCATCCAGCTGCCAGAGAACAGCAGGGGCGGGGTGGGAGCCACTTGGGAATGAAGTAGCCAGTTCATGTTACGGTCAATCCTTCTACAGTGCGGTTAAACAGCGGCAACATCCTCTTCAGCGACCCTCTGATCTCTGCTGTCATGAGATGTCCCCATTGCCTTGTTACTCACAGGAGTAAAGTTAAGCCCCTGTGTGCAAGTGTCTGCAGGATCAGGGCCTTAGAGAGCTGCTGGCAAGGGGCAGTAAGGCCCAGAGCCCCAAAGGTATTTAGGCACATAACCCATGGGAGTTAGGTGCCTAAATACTTAGGATAATCTGGGGCCTAAGGGTATCCTTTCCAAGGTAGCTGTAACTGCACTCCTTGCCCCCCCCCCTCTATACAATACCAGAGGGGAGCAGGGCAGGAATTGTTTCTCAGAGGGGCTGTCCCCACAATCACACCCCTCCCAGGCCTGCTCCAGATGTGGGACAGATCACGCACCAGCCGAGTCTTAGGCAGGAGAGACACAGCGGTGCAGAATTGGGGTTCCCACCTCTGAGATACCCCTCCCACCCCCCCCCAGGGGTATCGAGGATGCTCCTGAACCCATAACACTAGACAGCTGGCAGCCTTACGGAGTGCCCGGAGCTGCACTCTCAAAAGAGGGACAATCCCGGGAAAGCCTGGAGAACTGGCAACCCCATTCAGAGCAGCCACGGCCACAGTTCGGCAGCAGGGAGCGAGGACCTGGCAGTGCCTGCCCTCTGCAGCTGCTGCAACTGGCTCTGCCCCCTCCTGCATATCAGCCACTGGCACAGCAATTCCTCCATTGTCTCCCCAGTACTGAGATCCAGGGTACTTCTCCTGGGGTCCCTAGCCTCTGTTTGCCAGAAGCTGGGAATGAGCGACAGGTAGGGTGACCAGAAAGCAAATGTGAAAAATCGGGACAGGGGGTGGGGGTAATAGGAGCTCATATTAAAAAAAGCCCCAAATATCAGGACTGTCCCTATAAAATCAGGCCATCTGGTCACCCTCGTGACAGGGGATGGATCACTTGATGATCACCTGTTCTGTTCATTCCCTCTGGGGCGCCTGGCATTGGCCACTGTTGGAAGACAGGATAGTGGGCTAGATGGACCATTAGTCTGACCCAGTGTGGCCGTTCTTATGAAACTCTACCACCTTAAAACACCAGAATGAAATTTATTTCCCTGAGCACCACCACTGGGCATTTGACATGGCTCCCTGCTAGGGTGACCAGATCACCCAGCTCAAATATCGGGATGGGGGGTCGTGGCAGAGGGGAAAAAAATGGCAGCAGAGCAAAAAACAAAACAAAACCACCCCACCCCCGCTTCCTCCTCCCTCTGCAAGCGCTGGAGGGAGGCCCGGGAGACTCAGGGGAGCGCGGGGCTGGGGTGAGTGAGAGTCCGGCCCCGAGCAGGCAGGACTCGGGCGCGGTACCTGGAAGGGAGAGTAGGGGGCGGCCCGCGGGGCCAGGCGGCGGCTGTTCTCCCCACCTGGGCAGCAGGACTCGGGAGCAGCCGCTCCTGCAGCTCCCACTGCCGCGGGGGAGGAAGCGGCCGCTGGCCAAGCTCGGCGGCTGCGGCTCTGGCACCCACGAACCCCCCGAGCCCGGGCCTGCTGCGGGGACCCAGCGCGCACACTGCGCCCAGCCCCTGGCCAGTCGCGTCTGGGCTGGCTGCCCAGCCGGTGCAATCCCGCGGGCGGCCCCGGAGTGGGGGCAGCAGGCCCCAGCCCCCCCGCCCCAATCCCGCTCGGGTCCCGCAGGGGAACGAACGGGGCTGGGCTGCCGATGCCTCCGCCGCGGGATTGCACCAGCTGGGCAGCCAGCCCAGACGCGACTGGCCAGGGGCTGGGCGCAGCGCGCGCTGCTGGGTCCCCGCAGCAGGCCTGGGCGGTTCGGGCCCGGGCGCCAGAGCCGCCGAGCGCCATGTGCTTGGCCACTTCCTCCCCCCGCGGCAGAGGGAGCTGCAGCAGCGGCTGCTCCCGAGTCCTGCTGCCCAGGTGGGGAGAACAGCTGGCACCACGGGCCGCCCCGCTACTCTCCCTCCAGGTACCGTCCTACCCGAGTCCTGTCTGCTCGGGGCCAGGCCAGACTCATACTCACCCCGACCCGCGCTCCTGGGCACGGCGTGCTTGGCAAGAGACGGGGATTTGGGGAGGGAGCCAATGGGGCAGTGAGGGGGCGGGGATTTGGGGAGGGAGCCAATGGGGCAGTGAGGGGGCGGGGATTTGGGGAGGGAGCCAATGGGGCAGTGAGGGGGCGGGATCCAATGGGGGAAGGAGGAGGTGGAGTCGGGGCAGGGGAGGGCGCGAGCCCTTCCGGGCTCTGGAGCCTTTGCTTGTTTGTCCAGTGTCCCGACCTAACATTGGTCCGGACGTGGGACAAACAAGCAAATATCCGCTCAGTCCCGATAAAATCGGGACGTTTGGTCACCCTGCTCCCTGCACACAGAGAGTCACATTTCTCCCCAGACTAGAGCCCTCCCCAGACTGACACTCTCAGCCACAGCTCACGGGAGCAGCAGCGAATCAGCCAGATCGCAGGGGAACGCCCCATAGGCTGAACAGAGGCCAAAGACAAGGAAATGAAACTAACCCTGTCACGCAGCCATGGCCGCGCACAGCTCTGTACTAAGTCTCCAGGATGAACTCTCTTGTTCCATCTGCCTGGAGTATTTCCAAGATCCGGTGTCTATCCACTGCGGGCACAACTTCTGCCGGGCCTGCATCAGCCAGTGCTGGGAGGAGACAGATACGAACTTCTCCTGCCCCCAGTGCAGAGAAACCGCCCAGCAGAAGCTTTTCAGGCCCAACAGGGAGCTGGGGAAAGTTGTGGAAATAACCAGGCAGCTGAGTTTCCAGGTCACAGTAACCCCAGGAGGGGAGCAAGGGTGTGAGACACACCGGGAGGCCCTGAAACTCTTCTGTGAAACGGATCAGCAACTAATTTGTGTGATCTGCAGAGAGTCGCAGGCGCACAGAGCGCACTCTGTGTTCCCAGTAGAGGAGGCGGCCCAGCAGTACAAGGTAAAGCCTGGGTGTCCTGTGTTGTCATCTAAAATAGTTTTGTTTTGTTTTGACGATGGTTATTTTCTATATTTTGGCTGCCGTAGCGCCCCAGTGAAAGTCCCCACCTGAGACTGTCCCCAGAGTGGGCAGCAGCCGGCCTGCGCCGGACGCTTGGCGTGAAGTGAAAAAAACAGCTGTGTAGTGGCTGAACCAGTGATGAGCTGGAGATGGTTCGCACCCGTTGGCAGGAACCGGTTGCTAAATTTAGAAGCCGGTTTAGAACCAGTTGTTAGGGTTACCATACAGCCAGCAGCCACAGCTGCTGCTGGGAGACAAGACACCTTGGCTCTGTGCAGCTAGAGCGTCATTTGCCCGAGTGCTACCTTCCCCCCATTTGCCCCGCAGCCCCTTGAACCTCGTCACCCCCGGTTCCTCTCCCCCCCATCCTCGTCACCCCCGGATTCCTCCCCTCCGAGTCTCGTCTTACCTTGGGCTCCAGCAGGCTGATTGAATCAGCTCCGGCAGGCTGAGCTGCAGTCTGATTCAATCAGCCTGCCGAAGCCCAAGGTAAGACGAGACTCGGAGGGGAGGAATCCCGGGGGGAGAGGAATTGGGGGTGATGAGGTTCGGGGGGCTGTGGGGCGAACCGGGGGAAGGTAGCGCTCGGCCAAAGGATGCATCGCTCTTCAGCTGCACAGAGCCGAGGTGTCTTGTCTCCCAGCAGCAGCTATGGCTGCTGCCAGGGGAATCAGACTGCAGCTGGCAGCCTGCGGAGCCCAAGGTAAGAAGGGGAGGGGAGGAATCAGAGAGTGACGGGGCTGGGAGGGGGTGGAGGAATCGAGAGATGACGAGGCTCGTGGCGGGAGGAGATGAGGCTGGGGGGAGGGGAGGGATGGGATCCCGGGCGGGGGCAGTGAGTTGCCTGTCTGTATGTTCTTAATAATAGCTGCTGTTCCCCTAGCAAAATCCTCTCCTCAACATTTCCTTTCTATTTTTGCCTCATTTTCTCCAGTCTATAGTTCTGTTTTTAAAGCCTATATGATCTATTCATGTTAATCTGTTTCTCTGTTTCAGACAGGGTTAAATATGTAACTTGTTTTACATAGAAAAATAGCTGGAGAGATAATGGTAAGACTATATCACCCAGCATTCTAAAGAGGCTCTGTCCTTTACACTTTGTGACTAGGAAAAACAAAAGTTGTCTTTGAATTTTATTAACCAATGTAATTGCTTTTAACACATCAGGAAGAAAGGCAATGACTTTAAGACCTGTTTGTATAATAATGAAAATACTGTAGTTTCTCACTGGCTAACTGTTAAAACATCATTTCTTTTGTTTACAGCCATTGGCAGTAGCTATATAATCCCCTACCCCACGATGGTGTTCTGTAACATTTGCCATGGCTACTGTCTCAATGCTTGCCAAGCTTTTCATCATATCCACAGAACAGAGATTAAATTAATGTAACTGCTACCTTCAATTCATACTAGTGCTTGTAAAAACTGCTTCATCAAAGCACTTAGTTCAATTTTGCAATAAATATCAGAATCCAATAAAGACTATTAAATCTGACTTATTGGCTACATATGTATTATATTTGGAGATGCAGTCAGTTATTATTCAACAGTGAGTTTCGGGAGGCGGCTGTCAGGGGGCAGGGGTGTGGAGGGGGACGGGGCAGTCAGGGGACAGGGAGCAGGGCAAGTTGGGTAGGGGGTGGGGACCTGCGGGGGTAGTTAGGGTGGGGGGGATCTTGGGAGTCAGTGGTCAGGGGACAAGGAGCAGGGGTGGGGTTGATGGATTGCAGGTTCTGAGGGGGGCAGTCAGGGGCAGGACATGGGGGGGTGTTGGATGGGGAGGACAGCTGTTTTGGGAGGCACAGCCTTCCCTACCTGGCCCCTGATACAATTTTGCAACCCTGATGTGCGGGGCCAGCTTTAGGAAGTGTGGGACCCGATTTGAACAGTTTTGACAGGGCCCCGGCAGGGATGACTTAAAAAAAAAACACGTAAAAAAACACGTGGGGCTTCCTCACCGGGCGGCGCTGCAAGTCTTCGGCGGCACTTTGGCGGCAGGTCCTTCACTCGCTCTGAGTCTTCGGTGGCACTGAAGGACCCGCCACCGAAGCGCTGCTGAAGACCTGGAGCGAATGAAGGACCTGCCGCCGAAGACCCGGTAGGGAACCAGTTGTTAAGATTTTGGCAGCTCATCACTGGACTGAACCCTGACAGTGTCACTCTGGCTGAAGACAGGTTCTAGGTCAGAGGTGGGCAAACTACGGCCTGCGGGTCACACCCAGTCTGTCCAGCCCCTGAGTGCCTGGCTCCTCCCGTGCTGTTCCCCCTCCCCTGCAGCCTCAGCTTGCCATGCTGCCAGTGGTCTGGCCCACCACTTTTGCTGGGCAGCGCGGGCGGCATGGCTGCGAGCTCCTGCTGCTCTGAGCAGCAAGGGAAGGGAGAAGGGGGTTGGGTAAGGGGCAGGGGTCCTGGGGGGCAGGGAGCAGGGGACGGTTGGATGGGATGGAGGTTCTGTCAGGGGGGGTCAGTCAGGGGACGGGGAACGGGGGCATTGGATAGGCGTGGGAGTCCCGGGGAGGCCTGTCTGGGGGCGGGGGTGATGATAGGGGGCGGGGCAGTCAGGGGGACAGGGAACAGGGGGGGTTGGATAGGGGGTGGAGTTCCAGGGGGTGGTTAGGGGTGGGGGGTCCCAGGAGGGGTCAGTTAGGGGACAAGGAGCAGAGGGAGTTGGATGGGTCAGGGGTTCTGAGAGGGGCAGTCGGGGCAGGAAGTGAGAGGGAGTGGGGGCCAGGCTGTTTGGGGAGGCACATCGTTCCCTACTCGGCCTTCCATATAGTTTCCTCAACACCAATGCCAAAAGATTTGCCCACCCCTGTTCTAGGTAATGCATATTCATGGGTCCTGAGGACAACTAGCGGAGTAGCATTGGTGGTGTAGCAGTTAGCATGGCTAAGTCTGTCTGAAGTCAATGCCAAACTAGTGTGGTGTTTTCCTCAGCGCTTTCCCTGCTTTTACCACAGCAAAGCAGTGTTGCCAAGTAGAGAGAGGAGGGGAGCTAGCATAGCTGCTCTGTGGTGCAATGGCTAGTGTGTTGGATTTCTAGGGAGTAGTTCCTGGCCTACCTCCATTAGCCAAGTCATTCAAAGGTTGTGGGTTCAAATCCCACCTGAGTCAGTTTAGCTGTTGCCATTGTGGTTTTTATGCAATAGGTAGGGCCTTACCAAATTCACAGTCCCTCTTGGTCAATTTCACAGTCATAGCATTTTAAAAATTGTAAATGTCATGATTTCAGCTATTTAAATCTGAAATGTCATGGTGTTGTAACTGTAGCGGTCCTGAACCAAAAAGGAGTTGGGGCGAGGGGTCACAAGGTTATTGTGTGTTGCGGGGAAGAGGGGGGTTGAGGTACTGCTACCCTTACTTCTGTGCTGCTGGTGGTGGCACTGCCTTCAGAGCTGGGCAGCTGGAGAGTGGTGGCTGCTGGCCAGGAGCCCAGCTCTGAAGGCAGAGCCACCACCAGCAGCAGTGCATGGCATGATATGGTATTGCCACCCTTACATCTGTGCTGCTACCTTCAGAGCTAGGCCATCAGTCAGCAGCTGCCACCCTTTGGCCGCCCAGTTCTGAACTCAGTGCAGAATTAAGGGTGGCAATACCGCTAACCCTAAAATAACCTTGCAACCCCCCTGCAACTTCCTCCTGGGTCAGGACCCCCAATTTGAGAAACGCTGGTCTCCCCCATGAAATCTGTATAGTATAGGGCAAGAGCACACAAAAGACCAGATTTCACAGGGGGAGACCAGATTTCACAGTCCATGACACATTTTTCATGGCTGTGAATTTGGTAGGGCCCCAGCAATAGTCAGTCACTTGAGTGCAGCTAAATGGGGCCAAGACAAGGCCAAAAGGTGTGCCTGGCTAGCAGTAGGTAGAAGCCTCTATCTGCATCTCTGCTGCGCAGGGAGACGTGTTTAACCCCCTCGAGAATTAAGGAAAAAATGGGAAGGAGAAAAAGAAACGAAAGCCTCTTCCAGTGGCTGAGGCCTGGTACAAGCCTTCTGCAGCTGCTCCTTTCCAGCCCATCTGGATGCCCCCTTCTGGCCATGCAAGGGTTGGGGCGCTGCCACTGAGCGGTGGGCAGCTGGGGTCCAGCAATCCCTGGCCTCACACTGAAGAGACAAATGTTTAAGCCTCTCCACTAACTTAGGTGTTGACTCTTAAGTCGCTCCACCTTGTGCTGCAGCCGCAGTATTTAGCCTGGGTTCTCCTGCTGGGGAGAACGGGCCCTGCAGGGCTCCATTTGAGGAGGAAACCTGGGCCGGAAAGAATTGCGGTCGGTAGGTCGAGCTCGTGTGTCCAGAGGGCTGAGCTGGTGGCCCCAGAAGCTCAGGCTGGTGTTCCGACGAGTCGGGGAGGCAGCTGAGGAGGGTGGCAGGACCGTGGCCTGGGGCCTCAGGCCCATTCATCCACCTGCTCTTCCCAGGACCCCAGAGAGGCGAAAAGAGGAGGTGGCCAGACACTCATCCTGGCAGGCTCGCCCTGCTCTCCTCCTCTCATATGGGCCCTTCTTCCCTCAGAGTGGCCATGCCCACCTCTGGCACCTTGATCCTCCCCCCGGGATCACTCTCCCCACATCCCGAGCAGGGAAGCCCCCTGCACCAGGCGCTGCAGGGCCCTTTCCCAACCTGTTGGAGGGCTCCGCCCTGGAGCGCAGGTCTTGGGGGGAAAAGGCCAAGGCTTGTCTCAAAGGCTTATTTTCCAGAGATGGCAGCCAGGGAGCTGCTCTGTTTGGCACCCAGGCTCTGCTTCCACCCCCTCTATTAGAATGAAGATGAAGATTAAACCACCTTTAGCCCTTCAGCTCCACGGAAGGTTTCTGTCCACCCTGAGCTGGCTGTAAGACACCTGGGCGAGGATGTGGCTGGTGTAGCACCTAGTGAATGTCCCCACCTGAGACTGCGCCTGGAGTGGGTGACAGCTGGTCTGTACCAGACTTTTGGAGCCAGCCACCAGAGTCCCTTGGGAGGGCTTGCTCCCGGCCTCAGGAGGGAAGTGAAAAAAACTGCAGTGTAGATGATTGAACCCTGCCAGTGTCATTTTGGCTGCAGTCTGGCCGAAGACAGGTTCTGGGTAATGCATAGTTATGGGTTTTAAGGGCTATTAACAACGCAGCATTGGTGGTGTAGTGGTTAGCATGGCTGACTTCTAAGTAGTTGGTCTGGGTTTAATTCCCAGCCAGTGCTGTGTTTTCCTCATAGCTTCCCCTGCTTTTACCACAGCAATTGCAGTGTTGCAAAGTAGAGAGAGGCGATGAGGTAGCCAACTCATCTAAGGGTTCTGTGGTGCAATAGAATGTGTGTTGGCCTTCTAAGGAACAGTGCATAGCATGGTTTAAGACAATCATTCAAAGGTTGTGGGCTCAAATCCCACCAGAGTCTCTTTAGCTGTCTGCTAGTGTGGCTCCTACAGAATAGGCAGCCACTTGAGTGCAGCCAACTGGGGCCAAGACAAGGACAGAAAGGCGGACCAGGCTAGCATGTGGTAGAAGTCTCTGCAGTGCGAGGAGGCGTGCTTTCACCCCTAGCATGGGTGTCTTCAGTTGAGCTCAAGGTGGACAAAACCTTTGGGGCTAAAGGTGGTTTAATCATCTTCACTCTGAATAGAGGTGGTGAAAGCAAGGCCTAGGTGCCAACCTGAGAAGCTCCCTGGCTGCCATCTCCAGAAAATCAGACTTTGGGACAAGCCTTGGCCTTTTCCCCCGAGACCTGCACTTTAGGGGGTTGGGAAAGAACCTCACAGCTTCTGGCGCAGGGGGCTTCCCTGATCGAGAGGTGGGGTCCCAGCGGGAGGGTTCAGGTGCCAGAGGTGGGCTTGGCCACTCTGAGGGGAGAAGGGTCCAGGCCAGCCAGTGCCAGAGGGAGGCCCTGTCTTGTGTCCAGGGTTCTGTAGGGAGGACAGACTCCTCGATCTCTGCTGAGGAAACTGCCCACAAACAAACACAGAAAGTCAATTCCAGCCACGCTATTTTTCTTTGCTCAGAAACAATTCCAGACCCGGCTGCAGACTCTGAAGGAAGAGAGAGAAAAGCTCCTGGGGTTGAAAGTATCAGCAGAAGGGAGAAGCCGGGAGTATCTGGTACGTGTCCAATGTTATCAGCCAGCAGAGACATGGGGTAGGAGTCTGTCTCCCTGGATGAGTAGGGGGATGGGTGTGTGTGTGTGTGTCTCTGACCACGTTTGGTGGGATCGCGGGGAACCAATACACAAGTCAGTTCCTGCCTAGGGATGGTCTCACATGGCTTAAACTGACCTTTGCCCTCCCTGAATTCTGGGCCCTCCATGCAAGTTAGAGCAGCCTCGGGGCTGCACAAGCTGGCTCTGACTCCCCAAGGGGCATGAGTAGCAGAGACCAGCTGGGATGCAGTGGGCTTTTTCCACACTGCTGTTGCACCTCTTATCCCATGGGCCGGGAGCAGGACTATTGTGGAACATAAATGCCATTCTCCCCTGGTCGAGGCAACCCACAGCACAGGGTTAGTCTCAGCGCAGTTTAAAAAGGCCTGAGAATCGTGCTTCCTGTGTCTGTGCATGTCGCCCTCTGTGGATATTCCTGTCTCTCCATGGGCTGGATTGTGCCAATGATTTCTGCTCTTCAGTGGGGCTGGACCAGATCCCCAGGATCCCAGAACAGCCCTGAGGGAGCGCAGCAGCTGCTGCAGCCAAGGGAGGGATGCAATTGCTTCTCTGGCCAGTGCAGGTTGTGGGGCCATGGCCCTACCTCCTCTCTTCCCAGACATCAGAGAAAGTAGGACCAAGATGGATTTCTGGGCAAAATCTTCTCTCTGACAACTTGGAGATGGTTCATAATCAAGTTTTTCTCTAAATGGGAAGTGTTGAAGTTTGGATCTGTAATGAAATTCGCCCCACTGCACACTCAGGGCCCAGGGAAATATCCCCCAATCTTCTCCACGTCCCTGACCTGCCTTTTCACTCTTTCATGGCAGGAGAAGACAGACGCCCAGAGGCAGAAGATTGTGTCTGAATTTGAGCAGCTGCGCCAGTTCCTGGAGGAACAAGAGCGACTCCTGCTGGGCCAGCTGGCAGAGCTAGAGAAGGGGATGACAAGGATGCAGGAGGAAAATTTCACCAAACTCTGCGAGGAGATTTCCCGACTCAGTGAGCTGATCCGTGAGATGGAGGGAAAGTGCCGGCAGCCAGTGAGTGAATTCCTGCAGGTGAGATCTTGGCTCCTGGTATAGAATTTTGGAAAACAACATAGAAGTGAGACTTGTGAGACGGGGTCCAGGATTCAAACCTCCCTCTGTAACTCACTGTACATATTGCTTATATGGAAATCTTCTTTATCACTTCCCTTTGGTCTTCATTTTATTGTTCTGAATTTTATGACTCATAGTTTATCAGGCGACCAAGATCAGGGAAAAGGCGCTGCTTAGTCTATAGAGATTTTATTTCTTCATGCACATGTATCTAGAAATGTTTATGGCCCACATCGCTGTGGAGTCTAAGCACCTGAATAGTGAACGAATTTATCTTCCACTTGGAAGGCTGGGAAATATTACGTGAATCACACTATTGCACCCATTATAAAGCTGGGGAACTGAGGCACAGCCAGATGATGTAACTTGCCCAAGTCACTAGGGGTGTCTAGGGCAGTTCAAGGAATAGAGCCTAGATCTCCTGCGTCCAAGTTCAGTGCTTTAACCGCAAGTCTGCTGGCTGGAACAGGAGCCCGGGCTCTGTCTCTGCAATGTGGCGGTGCTAACCGTGACACTGCTGACACACCTCCCTGGGAACGTGGTGTGTGCCCCCTCCACCCGTGGGACATAGAAACAGATTCGATGATTAGGCATTATTCATTCTCGCTGTTATCACTGTGAGACTGAGCTTCCTTTCTTCTCTCTAGGACGTCAGAAACACCCTGACCAGGTACGTGGCATCTTCTCAGTCCCCTCTCACGCTTCACTGTGCTTGGGCTCTTGTCCAATCCTCATCTCCTTCACAGATAGCAGCAAAGCATGCAGGGCAGGGTATTCAGGCTTGGGCTGAAACTTGGGCTTGATGCTCTTTAATTATTAACCTGAATATAGGAACATGCTATAAAAACTCCATGCTCCACCTGTGCCAGAAGAACTGGCACTGCCTACACCAGGGGTTAGGTCAGGGGTATGGATATTTCCCACCCCTGAGTGAGGGAGTTATACCCATGTAAGTTTATAGTGTAGACCTGGAATTAATCCAAAGAGTGACAGAGCTGTAGTGATCTGTCAACTCAAAGTGTCTGTCAGGGTGGACCCAAAGTGTATTTCAGGATTCTGGCCCCGTCAGATATCAAACAGCAAAGAGATGGAAAATTTTCCTGTGACTTTGCTTTATTTCCATCCTTCAGCTTCCAAGCCCACAGGACTGAGCTTTCTTGCAGGTAGCATTTCCAAGGTGCAATAGGGCGTTAACCAATCCTTTGTATTGTGATGTTTCTTGATGGCCCATCTGATTTTGACAATTCTTCTGTGTGGGCTGGGAGGACCATTCCCATGTCTGGGTTCCCAAATTCACAGCAAACATTCTCAAAGTTAGAGAGCAAAACCTACATATTTTTATAGCATGGAATATCGACATTACAAGTGAGATTAATGCATGCAGCAACTTACCAGCATTTCACAGAATCTAAATACTAAATACATTCTTATAAGACTAATAGCTATTGTGGGCAAAACTAACACACAAGTGAACTGGTCTGGTCTCAAACTTTGAGTTTGCCAGTTCTTTGCTAATGCCTGCAGCCTGGGCAGCAGCTGGCATCTGGCCTGCCAGCGTCACAAGGGTCACTGTGACCATTGGTTGGGCTGGACCTGGCCTGAGGTTGGGTTACACAGAGAAATGTGCTCAACTTAACAGCTTTCACAGCCCATCGGCTTCCACTGACATGCGACTGATATTAAATGATGAATACCAAAGTAATGAAGAATAGCGATTAAGTAATCAAATGATGAATCAGAACAGCTTGTCTCCTAGGTGCGAGAAGGGGCAGTTTCAGCAGCCAGTGGAGATTTCTCCTGAGCTGGAGAAGAGACTCTGTGATTTCTGTCCGAAAATCTTTGTTCTAAAGGAGACTCTGAAGAAATTGAAAGGTAGGACCAGGAAGGGATCTAGGAAGGGAAATAAAAACTTGTCTCTAGAATTGTGGGATTTGCTGAGCAGTGACCAATCAGCTGCTAATTTAAAAATAACAAAAAAGAGATAGATCAAAATTCTTGAATGAGGGGACTGGGCTGGAGAATTTTCTAGGGCAAATGAAATTCTGATTGAGAAACAGCCATAATATGAATGTGAATCGTTGTCACCTTAACTTGTTTGCCTGAATTATAGAGGAATGCAGTCTCTTTGGATGAAGCAAGCCTTACGGCCATACAGAGTGCTCTGATTATATTCCTGCCTGGGTTCAGTTTCAGTCTGGCCTCAGTAGAAATTCTCTGCGGATAAATAAAGTTCATGACTGATAAGAGAGGACAAGTCTGGTGCATGAAGCTGTCACAGAGTTCCCGGGCGATGCTCTGGAACTGCTCCCCACAAAGCCAGTCAGGACTTTGGGGAGCCTCCTCTCCCTTGGAGCAGACTGTCTTCAGGGCAAGAAGCTCACACGGCTTCACCTTCCTGGGTCTGATCTTGGAGCATTCAGCGTATGCCTCTCCGTGCGCTTCCCACAGCAAGTCCGCCCAGGCGGGGGTCCGCCCAGTGCAGAGGGTCCTGCACGCACCCCGCACTTAGCAGTCAGATGTGACTCTTCCAGTAAAACAGAAGTTTATTAGATGACAGGAACATGGTCTAAAACAGAGCTTTTAGGTACAGAGAACGGGGCCCCTCAGCCAGGTCCATTTTGGGGCCCAGCGAGCCAGACAACCCCGTCTGCCCTTATTTCCCATCCCCAGCCTGCTCCATACTGAAAGTCCCTCCAGCCCCTCCTTCTCTGCTGAGTTCCTTTCCCGGGCCAGGAGGTCACCTGACCTCTTTGTTTTCCCACACCTTTAGCATCCCCTTGCAGGGGGGAAGGGCCAGGGCCATTAGCTGCCAGGAGACAGAGTGTTGGCCAGAAACTGAGGCACCCACACAGTATTCAGAGGAAACATTAAGAACAGTCCCACTTTGTCACATCAGTCCTCCTTACACCATATTAAGTGGACTTAAGTCATGCATAGGTTGGTCATTCTACATGGGAGAGGGGAGACATTTCATATTCACTCTTAAGCCTTGTCTACACTGCCACTTTATAGCGCTGCAACTTTCTAGCTCAGAGGGTGTGAACCTCCCCTGAGCGCTGCACATTTCAGCACTGTAAAGTGGCAGTGTAGACAGTGCTCCAGCACTGGGAGTTACTCCCCTCGTGGAGGTGGGATTTTTAGAGCACTGGGAGAGCTCACTCCCAGTGCTGACATACCCTTAGTTTCTCTTTCTATCTGGGTATCTCTGTCCCTTTCCTTCTGCGTTTGGCCCAGTCCTCAAGCACATGTATCCTGATTATTTGTTAAACCATGACACCAGTATTAAAACTGGTCAAAATATTTAATTCAAAAAAAGTTTGATGGAAAATCCCCCCTGCTCAAAAAAACCCTTCCAGATCCACAAAGAAAACAAACAGAAACAAACAATTTTGTTTGTTTCTCTCCTCCCCCCCCAAATTCTCTAATTTTTGATTTTCCAGGTTCCCCCCCACCCTTTTTTTTTTTTGGCACTGACTACAAGGGGCGGTATTTTTGTTTTGTTTTTTCACTTTTACATTTTTCTTTCCCTTTTGCCATCGGGTAATATTTCAACACTTCTTCTCACCATGTCCCCAAATTCATCCCAGCTCTGGCTATGGACAGCAGAAATCACACCGTAATGTGACAGCATAATATCTCATCTTTCTCCTTTCTCTCTAGATACCCTGCCCTCCGAACTGGAGAGAGAATGGGGTGAGTCTCTGGGAAAGGTGGGGCTGGGGAAGAAGGCTGCAAATGGGAAGAGATCATAACAGTTTGTGTTGGTGACCCTGGATTCACTTGCAGAAGAAGCTTCTGAGATCAAACAAAGCAGAAGCTGTTATGACTAGAGAATGGGCATTCCAGAGAGGGGGACAGCTTTAAACACTCCAGCATATTAACTCCTTAACTGGTCGGACCGAGCCCCTTGCTGTCTCCAGTCATCCTCTTCCATCTCTCTCCCTCTTGCTGGGTTGTGGGGTCTCCCTTCACCCTGTCCTTGGGAACTCCTGGATGCTGCCCCATCTTGTCCACCCTCTCCGGCTGGTGCCTCCTTCTCTTCCTCCCCTTGTGGGCTGGGGGCTCTTTCTTGTCCTTGCCATCCGTCCCCCGTTCGCTGGGGTGTGTGTGTGTGTGTGTGTGTGTCTCATCATCCCCTCCTCCGCCTTCCACATGCTGCTGACCCCTCCCTCTGCCCCACGCCGAGTGTCAATCCCCAGCCTCTTCCTTCTGGAGTGGGGTTTGCACACTGTCCCTCCTGTGTAGAGTCCTACTGAATTCACGGTCACAGACTTTGAAATCTGATCTCCCCCGTGAAATCTGGCTATGACAGAGGAGGAGCAGGCCTGGGCTCCCACTGTGGGCCAGGCTCCAGTGGCTAGTCCCAGTCCAGGCTGGGGAGGGACAGGACTTCCTCTTCTCCTGCAGGGGCTGCCCCAAAAGGTGGGTCAGACCCACCTCTGGGAACCTCCCCCAGCTGCAGGAAGCTCTGCAGTTGCTGGCTGGGACAGCTCCTGACCCAGTCAGGAGGCTGCGGCTCCAGCTCTCAGCCTCTGACCCAGGCAGGAAGGCTGCGGGGAAAACCCAGATGGATGATAACTCACCCCACCCCATACCCTGTGACCCTCACTTCTGCGCTGCTGCTGATGGTCGCACTGGTGGTGGCGCCCAGCCAGCAGCCGCTGCTCTCCGGCTGCCCAGCTCTGAAGGCAGCAGCAGCGCAGAAGTAAGGGTGGCAATCCCACGACTCCCCTGCAATAGCCTTGTGACCCTCCCATGACCTCCTTTTGGGTTGGTATCCCCCACCGTTACAACACTGTCAAATTTCAGATGTAAACACCAGAAACCGTGAAAACCCCATGACACTGACATTGACCAGAGTAGGGCCCTACCAAATTTATGGTCCATTTATGTGCCATCTCTTGGTTCCTCCCTCCTGGCTGGCGGGGCTGGGAAGGCATCTCCCAGCTGCCCTCCCTATAAGCACCGACTCCGTGGGTGTTCTGGGGCTGAAGCACCCACAGGGAAGCAGGAGATGGCACATAAATGGACCATAAATTTGGTAGGGCCCTAACACTCTGATTCTCCACCCCCCAGCGAATGTGACTCTGGATCCAGACACGGCTCATCCCGAACTCGTCCTGTCTGAGGATCGGAAAGGCGTGAAGCGGGGACACACGCGGCAGCATCTTCCCTACAATCTGGAGAGATTTGACGCTGAGCTCTGCGTGCTGGGCTGTGTGGGGTTCACCTCGGGGCGACATTGCTGGGAGGTGGAGGTGGGGGATGAAGGGGGCTGGGCTGTGGGGGTGGCCAGAGAGTCTGTGAGGAGGAAGGGAGAGTTCATCTTTCAACCCGAGAAGGGGATCTGGGCTGTGGGGCTGTGGAGGACTCGGTACTTGGTTCTCACCTCTCCTGCGAGACCCCTGTCCCTGAGCTGGGTGCCCAGGAGGATCCGGGTCTCTCTGGACTATACACAGGGGCAGGTGGCATTTTTTGATGCTGATAGTGAAGCCCCAATCTTCACTTTCCCACCGGCCTCATTCATGGGGGAGCGAGTCCGCCCCTGGCTCTGGGTGGAGATGGGATCGCAGCTAAGGCTGTGCCCCTGAGACGCAGGGCGAAATTCACCGCTGCACCTTTCCTCCAGGCAGAGGTTCCCCTGGCACCTGGCTCCTCATCTCTGGGACTCTGGCCAAGTGCAGGGAGCCTCTGAACTGACACAACCTTAGGTTGCTGGATGTGATTAGGGCAGAGAGCCCAATCCTATTGTCCAGTCTGGTCCTATCCACTCTGATTCTGGAGAGTTCAGGCAGTCTGCTGGGCAGATGGAGGGAGAGGAAGCCTGAGGGTAGGGACAAAGGTGGGGGCTGGAGAGCAGTTTTACTCCAGTGACTTCACTCCTGATTTACACTAGGGTGGGGGAGGGGAATCAGCCCCAGTGACTCCTGAGGGGGTCACTCCTGATTCACACTGGAGTGAATGAGGCCAGGAGGGAATCACCTCCAATGGGAATGACTCCTGATTGACACTGGTGTGAATGAGAGGGGAATCAGTCCCAATTATTCCAATGGGAGACATGGCTAGAAAAGGTTACACATCCCATGTTTTTTTGTATTTACATATGCATGAGTAGGGTCTACAATGTAATCAACAGTCTCTGCCTATGCTGTATTCTGAGAATTCAGAGGTCAAAAGAAGAACCTATCACTTAAATGAATTGTAAACATGGGATATCTCGATAGTCATCTCTCTTTGAAATGTACTGCGAATGGTGGAGGAACAAGCAAATGGCCTTGTGTTAATTCGTATAGCTAAGTACCGGTGATGGACTTCCTTCAAAGTCATCCTAATTACCTTTTGTTCCCTGAGGAACTCCAACTTGTCAAAAGACATGAAATTGTACAAAAGATCCTTGGATCCTGATTCTGTCATCTCAGATCTGCTTATACTTCATCAGGGGACGTTTGAGTCGCAAGATTGAGGTCCCAGTTATGCTGACACTCACCAAAGGTGATATTGGACATTGGACTATAATCTTTGAACTATTAATGAAAGAACTCTTTGCAACCACAGAGCTCACCATCTCTGCCATGAATCTGCACCTCAATAAATTGAACTCATGTTTGTTTGTATATTGATCTTTTAACCATACTCTCTCCCTCTCTTGTTTTTTTAATACATTTTAGTTTAGTTAATAAGAATTGGCTGTAACGTGTGTTTGGGTAAGATCTGAAACATGCATTAACCTGGGAGGTAATGTGTCCGATACTTTGGCATTGGTGGAACCTTTTCTTTTATATGACGAAATAAGATTTACAGAAATTTTCATCATATTTGACATGAGTACGTGGATGGAGGCCTGAGGCTGGATCACTTTAAGGGAACTGTGTTGTTTGGACTTCTGAGTAACCAGTAAGGTAATAAAGAAGCTGTTTTATGCTGGCTTGGTAAATCTAAGTGTTGGAATATCCACCAGTTTTATGGGGATTGTCTGCCCCATTCTTTGGAGTTCACCCTAATCGAGTGACCATAGCTGGCCCCCACTAGGACCCCGGTCACACTACTCCTGATTGACACTGAGGTGAGTGAGAGGGGAATCAGCCCCGGTGACTCCAATGGGAGAGACTCTTGATTGATACTGGTGTGAATGAGAGTGGAATCAGGCCATGTATCTTGTATCCTGTCATGAGTTACTGGGCATCGCTTCATGCAAAATCAATAAATAGATGCTAGCACCGGTGAGTTCAATGGCAGATGCACTCATTGTATGCCAGGGCTGCTCCTGGCCCAGCGTGTCTTGGCAAGGGTGACTACAGCTGTGGTGTGGGAGAGACTGGCCCAGTTTGTCTTGGCCGGGTTAGTGTGATCTGAGTTGAGGGCTCTGAACAGGATTCCCCTTTCTGTGCCTGTGTGTTTCTGTGGTGCTGGCTGCCACTGTCCCAAACCCACATGGGCCGTAGCCGCGTTCAACCCTGCAGCAGCTGCCATGATGGTCTTTATTCGGTCATGTCTGTGCAAGGGCTGAGGCTGGCTCCAATGTGACCCAAGAGGGGTGTGGCACTGTGAGATGGCTACAGTGAAGGAAGGCATCCCAGCTCAGGGCAGGCTCCCTCAATGAGCAGGCTTCCAATCAGGGTCATTGGAACAGGGGGGCCAGGAGGCCATGGCTCCATCACTTTTATAAGTGGAGGGGGTCTGTGGGAACTAGAACCATGAGCACCGGAAGCTCCCTAGAAATGGGTTGGCCACCGACACCTGGACTGCCCCTCCCCTCGGGGCCCTGCCTGATCTCCACCCCTCCCCCTGTGGCCCCACCCTCAGTCCTCCCCCATTTTGCCCCGAGTCCTCACCCCACCTCTTCCCCAAAGGCCCCATCCTTGCTCGGCCTCCTCCTGCCCCTGTTCCGCCTCTTCACCTGAGGCCCCGCCCTTGCTTGCCTCTTTCCCTCCCCCCCCGTTCCTCCTGTTTCCCCTCCCCGCCCACCACTCAATCCTCTCTGCCCCTCCCCCTGTTGCTCACTCTTAAGGCAAGAAAAAAAGGTTGGGGCTCTGCCCCCCATTCCAGTGCCCCTGGCTAGAACCCGGGTCTGTGGGCCAGTCGGCCTCTCTGTACCTCTGCAATAGGGCTGTGTGTGTTACCCCATGGCCTCTGTGGAGAGAAACACCAGGAGGAGTTCCAGGAACCGTCAGCACAGCAAGCAGGACTTCCCTGCCCGCTGTAGTGATGACCCTGCCTCTTGGCCCGCGCTTGGACGCCTGACCTTGGCTCTGACGTCTGGTCCCTGACTTTGGCTCTGACCTATGGTGCTGTTCTTGGCCTCTGACCGCCACTGCTGTCACTGCTAGGCCTGACTGCCACTGCTCTGACCATTAGGCCATGAGCACCTAGGCCCTGGTCATGAGACTAGCTCCTGCCTCTCAGAGAGGTGCCTAACCCACAGCGACAGAAAACCCGCTTCCATCGCTGTAAGAAGCATCTGCATGACAACACTACAGGGGCCCAGCTACAGCGCTGTAGCTGCGCCACTGTGATGCCCGCAGTGTAGACGTGGCCAGTCTCCTGGGGGAATGGACCACTAGCAGGTACAACAGTAAAACCCAGAGCAACTCAGTCAGATTGTTTCTGGGGGTGGGGCAGGGGGGGCAACACTGGTGTCCAGCAGCATTTAGCTGGGTCTGCAGCCTGCCTACAACTAAGCTGCACCCCAGAGAGTGAGGCTGTACTTTTCTACCTTCTCCTGTTCTTCCCTGAGCCCCCCCCCCCCCCCCACACACACCTTTGTGGTCATTTGTCTTGCTTTGTGCGATTACTGAGAGAAAAAGGGATGAAGCAGTGGAGGGAAGATGAGAGTTTCTTTAATTTTCCTCCTAGTTGGAAATGTCAGCTTGATGGACATTCCAGGCATGTGGGCCTTTGGTTTGCACAAGCAGCGGCCACGTCTACACTACAAAATTAAGTCGACCTAATTCATATTGGTGTACAGCCCCCACAGCAATTACACTGCACTTTGCTCCTTGTGTCAGCAATGCGTGTCCTCACCGGGAGCAGTTGTACCGATTGTACTGTCAGCATGGGGCATTGTGGGATGGCTCCTGGAGGCCAGTAGCAGTCAACAGAAGCAATGCAGTGTCTACACTGACACCTAACTACATCAGCCATGACTCTATGCTGCCCATGGAGGTGGAGTTATTAAGTTGCCATAGCAGGGAAGTTTAATCAGAGGGAGTGAAATTTTCGTGTAGACACTTTCATAGTTAGGTCAACATAAGCTGCCTTACGTAAACTGCCCAGAGGGAATAACCAGACCAGAGAGAGACAGAGAGCGTGTACAGGGAGACTTTGGCAAACCAGTAAAGTGCCTGAAACCACTATGGCTTATTGTTAAAGACAGCCTAGTCAGCAAGCTGTTAAAAGCAAGTCTCAGCTTGACCAAGGCGGGGTGGGTTTAGGGTGCCACCGAAAGGGCAGCTTGACCTCACATCCTTCCTGATAAGAATTGAGTTAAAATTGCTGATACATGAATTTTCAAAGAGTAGGATATGCCCCAGGAATGTCTATTGAGGTCTCAAGGCTGCAAGTTCTGGAAAAACCCACACCTGATTAATCAATAATCAGAAGGTACCTCTTGCTTGAAACTGCTTACTTAACAAGGTTTCTTTAATTACTAATGTATAAATAAGAGGGAAAAGCTTGAGACGGGTGGGACTTGTTTCTGGACTGGCCTCTCCCTCTGGATGCATCTTGTATTCCCCAGCAGCAGACGGGCTGCCGCTGTATCACTCGAAAGCCACACTCAGCTTTGGTAATTATCAAGGGTTGAGGGTGTTTTAGTAACTTGTTGTGGTCGTACGTAAGTGCTTAAGACTAAGCAAAGTTTAGCTTTAAGTGAAAGCACTCTTGTGTTGTCCTGTTTGTGCAGCCATCTATCGGTCGGACGGCCGTGTCTCCCCTGATTTATTTCCTGACACCTCCTCGCACAGAGTAAAGTTACCAAGAGCTTTGGGTTGAAAGAACCCTGGGTAACAAGCGCATACTGCCAATTTCCACGTATCATGCTGGGAGCTGAAAGCAAAGAAATTACCATCTCCTTTTGTTTCTAGTTCCTCCTGTGTTCAGAGAAACAAGATTTTGTATGTCCCTTGTCAATAAACAAAAATACATCAGCAATAATACCAGACTCCCCAGGCCCTAAACTTCGACTGTGGTCAGTTACCAGCTGTGTCCACCCAGACCCACAGGGCCCCAATCTGACCCTGATCTGTTCACATATTGCAAACCTTCCTCACTCGCCTAGGGTTACCACCTTTGAAATGGAAAAAACCCAGCACCTGCCCCCTCACAAGGCAAGCCCACGGCAACCCCAACCCCTAACCACAAGGCAACCTTGCACCCCCCTTCAACAGCCACTTATAGTATCTAGAGCAAGAACACATATAGCTAAGATTGGTAACATCATTGATAACAAACAGGCCTTTGTTTTATCAGCACATTTTGCCAGCCAGTCTTTGTAGTCTGTTTCATTTAGCCAGTTGTCATTGAATGTGCTATTTCTGAGGCTAGCTTTTTTTCCGCCTGTCTCCTCGCTGACTCAAACCCTCTCTCGTACACATGCGCGTGGTGCGCTTGCGTGTTGGTGGGCAGACAGCTGCTGTGTTGATCTGTCGCTTAAATTGTGGCAGTGGGGACACTGCAGCATCTTTAGCCGGGCACAGAAACTTTTAACATTAGACAGCCAGTGTATTGTGAGAATAATGCAAAGCTTTAGACCCACATAAAACAAACCCGGCAGATTAGATTATTTTTTCTGGCAACAGGCATATGCATAAAAAAAAAAGCCCAGGCTGGCATAGGCATAGGATCTAGGGGTGTGTGTGTGGGGGGGGTGCTGCAGCACCTGCAGGTTTTACATGGGGCTCTGTTCCTGGCCCTGCATGTAGGTCCTGGCTGCCGGCCCTGCACCCGGGCTCTGCTCCTGGCCCCACACCTGAGGCTCCGTTTCTGGCCCCCCACATGGGGTCCTGGCCCCGCTCCTGGGGCTCAGCTGCCGACCCCACGCCCAAGGTCCCGGCCCCGTGCCCAAGGGTCCTGGCTGCCTTGCCGGCCCTGCGCTAGGGTCCCAGCTTCCGGCCTCATCCC
Source organism: Mauremys mutica (assembly GCF_020497125.1). Lineage (NCBI taxonomy): Eukaryota > Metazoa > Chordata > Testudines > Geoemydidae > Mauremys > Mauremys mutica. The sequence goes on from NC_059083.1 coordinate 46,521,507, forward strand.
TCTTACCCCTGTCTGGGTGCCTGCCTCCTGGAGACATGGCCCTGCTCTTGGTCACAGCTCGGGGGTGGGGGTGGGCCGCAAAGGGGGGTTGCAGACAGGGGTAAGGGGGCTGGCTTTCGGCACCCGCACTATTAAACAGCGCCACTGCAGGCTGGTCAAATACAGGCCAAGTGGTAACCCCACTCTCCCCTAGCGTGACCAGATGTCCTGATTTTATAGGGATTTGGGGGTCTTTTTCTTATATAGGCTACTATTACCCCCCACCCCGTCCTGATTTTTCACACTTGCGGTCTGGTCATCCCCCCCCCATGACAAAACACCAAACGGATTTATTCTCTTCCTCCCACAGTGTCACCACCCAGGGATTTAAGATGTTAAGGTTCCCTGCATAGAGAGGAGTCACATGACTCTCCACTACCCCGGGGGCTGCCTGGAACTGCTATTCAGGACTCATTGCAGCCCAGCCAACCAGGGCTGGCCCAGGCATGGAAACACCCCTTTCCTGCAACAGGCAGAACATGTAAAAATGTCACAAAGAATTTGCCCTGCTAGCTAGATTTGCTGCTGCCTGGAGGAGCCCTCAGCCACTGTAGAGAGTCTCCAAAGAGAGCTGACTTGTTCCATCTGTCTGGATTATTTCAAAGAGCCGGTGTCCATACCCTGCGGGCACAATTTCTGCTGACCCTGCATCAGCCAGTGCTGGGAGGGATCGGGTAGGTAGAAACGTCTCCTGCCCGCTGTGCAGAAAAACAGCCCAAAGAAGAAACTTCAGGCCCACTGGGGAGCTGGGGCATGTTATTGAAATAGCCAGAAGTCTGAGTTTGCAGGCAGCCAGAAGCTCAGGAGGGGAGGGAGGATGTGAGCAATAATGCCAGGAGGCCCTGAAACTCTTCTGTGACTGCCCATTTGTCTGGTTTGCAGAGAGTCCAAGGCTCCCCGAGCTCATGTAGGGGCTCCCATAGAGGGGGCTGTCCAGGGTTATAAGGTAAGAACTTGAGAATGGCCACACTGGGTCAGACTAAAGGTCCATCTAGCCCAGTGGTTCCCAAACGGGGGTTTGTGAACCCCTGGGGGTTTGTGAAATGTTACAGGGGGTTCTCAGGAAAAAAAATCCCTAATGGTGGACAGAGCTGTCTCTAGAGACCCCAGGCAGCACAAGGCAGAGCCCCTGGACTTCCAAGAGCTAAGCAGATCAAAGCAAGCATATCCATCACACTGAGGAGATTTAAACCTCAAGACTCCATATAAGAAATGGAAAGGGAGTGGATATTTTTTGCTGTTTTTAAAATTAAATAGGCAGCTAGTGTTGTTTTAAAAATTATTATGAAGAACAAGTTTAAGCTTTGTTGTAACATGTGTTGTTTGCCTGGACTTTGAGTTGACTTCTTAAATACCTTCATGTTTAAATACCTTAAATACCTTCATGCTGTTTCACATCTGATACTCCTTGATGAAACATAGGAGCCTTGTCTTATAACAGGCTTATGCAAAGTGATACAAGCTATGAAAGTGTGATCTTGGAAGATTGTTGCCATTTTCATAATGTAATAAAAATACTGTAATGATAAATAATAATTAATAATAAATAGTGTGTAATAAGCATGTCACAAAAACAGATTTTATATTTCCAAGATCACTGCTTTTATAATTTATACTCAGATAAAGGAGAAAATCCTTAGAAATATTCCTTTTTAGAAGGGGGTTCATGAGACTTGACATTTTAGTGAAAGGGGTTCACAGGTTGTTAAAGTTTGGGAACCACTGATCTAGCCCAGTATCCTGTCTTCTGACAGTTGCCAATGCCAGGTGCCCCAGAGCGAATGAACAGAACAGGTGATCCTCAAGTGATCCATCCCCTGTTGCCCATTCCTGTACCCAGAAAAGGTAAGATCCTTTTCTAGGGCTACAGAACTTGTACCACTGCCAGGTTAGGTTTGATCACTATTGCTTCCTCTAGTATTTCAGAGGGCAGGAGTCATCCCTGATGCAGAGGCCTCACAAGAGAAAGAGACCAACTTCCTCCGCCCCATGAAAAAATCTCCAAACTAAACTTGTGTGCATGTCGCACACCCATCAACTGACCCCCCCCCCCCCCCGTCTCTTTCTCTTTGCTCAGGACCAAATCCAGGCCCATTTGGAGGCAAATATCTAGATGAGTTGATGTACCCCCTGGAAGACCTCTGTGCACTCCCAGGGGTACATGTACCCCTGACAGAACCATTGGTGTGGAGTCATTCTTGTGTGTCTTGGCCAGTCCCAGGATAATAAGCAGCCAGTACTATAGGCAGCTGTACTATAGGCACCCTGGAATCTGGAGAAGCTAATGCTCTTTTTTAAGGGCTCTGAAACCTGCCTGCTTCCTCAGATTGTGCTGCAATTGGGTGTGTCTCATATAGGGTGGATTGATTCAAATCACCACATGGGAAGCCTGGCTTTAAACCATCCGTTTGAATCAACTTTCTTTTGTACTTCACTTATTTTCTGAAGAAAGGGACATTCTCACTGTTTGAGAGCACCACTGAAACATGCAGATTTACAGCTCAAAAGAGCCTTTGCACTAAGTTTGGTACCTCATTTTGCTACCTAAGAGGGTGCACTCTCTGTACATTCATATATGCAATTGCATAGCAAGATATTTTCAGATTCTTATGAATTGTACATTTTTAGTGTGTTAGAAAGTGGGGACTGATATATTGCTTATTTACTAACTAATTAACTTTTTGTTCACATGCTTGTCAAGCTGCATTAGGAAGGTAACTGGCATTTAGTTAAACGCACAAAACAGCATATGCAATTTATTTCTATTAAAACAAAACCACCTTACTTAAACATTTACAACTACATTATAATCAGTTTAGGCCTTAATATATGTTATATTAAATAAATATTTCATTTTAAACAGGTTTATTTTTTTAAAAAATATGATTAAAATAATAAAAAAAAAATCCAGTTTAAATCAAAATCCATTTTTCCTCTTTATTAAAAAATTCCTCTTTATCATTGACTTTTATCCATTCTGGTCTCATGGGGCTGCAGGACAAAATGTGAGGTCACTTCTGCCGGGGGTTCCCCAGATTCAGCACCCCCAACAAATCAGCATTGCTTAAGGTTGACAGATTCCACCAGGCAATTATTATTTTATTTTACAGTAGTCAGGCTGTGGCTTGGCGAACTTAATCTGCAAACGGGGGATATTGGAATTTAAGATTAAATGTATAATACAATGTTGTGGCTTCTGTCCAAAGCTCATGGCACACAGCAGAGGTTCCTTGCATCTCTCCAGCCCCCCATCCTTCAGGGCCACTCTCCTGTCCCCCTCTATTTCAGGGACTCCCTGCAACTCCCCCAATCTCCCCCACACCAGCAGCTTTGGGTGCACCCTCATTCACCCTTAACCCAATGGCAGGGTCCCTTAAACCCCCCCCCACTCCACCAGGGGTTCTGACTGCACCCCTCTCCACTCCCCATTCTCTCCACCATGTGCTCTTTCTTCCTCTGCCCCAAAGTACTTTTCTTCCCCTCCCCCTGCATGGGAAGGGAGGGAGAGAGACAGCTGGTGCCTCTCTGCCTCACCTGGAAGGAGGCTTAAAAAAGCAGGATATTAGGAAGGAATGAAGGGAACCTTCCCTTATTTACAATCACAAATCCCATTGAGTTCTCACTACAAACCCTAATGGAGAAGTGTAGCATGGCCTCCTGGCTTCAGCTTTGTTGACTGTAGGCATTTCAATCCCTTGGATGATGGTGTTTGCTGGTTGTAAACTTGCTTATCCACTTTGTGCTTGAGTTTGTTGCTCTCCCAGTAAGGATGTTAAGGAGGCCCTGGGCTCTGTGCTATGTTAACTATGAAATGTCCTAGGATCAACCTCTCTATAAAATCTGAAACTCTAGGAATAATTTGGGAAACTAAACAAACAGGCTCAAAACATAATTGTTAGCAATTTAACAGGTTTACATGGGAAGAAAGGAAAGAACCAGCAACTGCAATATAAAAAATCACATGAAATCTATTTTTTAATGATGATTTTCATCCACCCTGTCTTTCTGAACTATCTTTTTGCCTGTTTTTGCTCCTCTTTGCAGGAACAGACTGAGTCTGAGAGACAGCTGATTTTGGCTCTGTTTCAGCACCTGCACCACTGTCTGGAGGAACAAGAGCGGCTCCTGCTGGCCCAGCTGGAGGAGGAGACTATGAAGATACAGGAGGAAAATATCACCACACTCTCGGAGGTGCTTTCCCATCTCAGCAAGTTGATCGTGAGATGGAGGGGAAGTGCTGGCAGCCAGTGAGTGAGTTCCTGCCGGTGAGACCTCAGATCTTTGCAGGGAAATATAGAGAAGGGGTAAAAGGTTAAAGTCAGAAGCCACACAGGACTGAAACTTCATAGATCTCACTATAGGTGGTTAAGTATAAACTCTCCCTTGTTTTCCATGGCTTTATATGATCATTATTTTAGTTCATTTTCCAGCTGTGATTTGTTGGGGTGGTGAGGTCCTAGGAGAGGGGTATGATTACAGATATTTTAAATTCTTTGCTTTGAAGCTTTCCTCTCCTGCTCCGTGTTGGACACAAAAAGACCTCAGAGCATGGGCGCCGACTCCATGGGTGCTCTGGGGGAAAAATTGTGCATGGTCAGCACCCACTGGTTGGCCCCACCAATTAGCTTCACCCCTCCCCCCGCAGTGCCTCCCGCCTGCTATTGATTAGCTGTTCCACAGCATGCAGGAGGCACTGGGTGGGGAGGGGGAGAAGCAGGGGCAGGAAAAGGGGGGTTCAGGGTGCGTTCAGGGGGGACGGGGCGGAACAGGATGGGAAGAGGTGGGGCGGGAAGTGGCGGAGTGAAGGCGGGGCGCGTTTGGGGGGCGGAGCTGTGGGTGAAGGGGTGGGGTGGGGCCTGGGGCAGACTGGGGGGTCGAGCATCCCTGGAGAAATGAGAAAGTCGGCGCCTGTGAGTCAGGGCATTGCTTGCATGTGCTATCCCTGACACCACCAGCCTACCTACACTGGCATTGTACTGCAGGCCAATGGCTCACCTCTTGTGTACATGCACCGCTGCAAAACAGAGGTGGTGTTACTGTATAGCCACCGAGCTGTGCTTCAAAGGGACAAGCTGGCTGCAGCTCAGTGAACGTCCTGATGGTTGCGTGGTGCCGTGTGTAATTGGTCACTGTTATGATTATTATCAGCTTGGGAATGAACTTCCTTTTCTCTTCCTCCCTCTTAGGACATTGGAAATACCTTGATCATGCACATGGCTCCTTCCAACTCCCCCGCCCCCCGCCCCCCCCGGCACCGTGCTGGGAAGGGGCCCAGGCATCGGCAAACTGCCCGGGGCAGTGGCATAGTTCATACCCTCATTGACCTCGGTGGCACAAAATCCTGGTGTTGAGGCTCTGTGATCCATCCTCCTAAAGCAGTGGTCCCCAAACTTTTTCACTTGCGCCCCCCTTATCTGGTCCATGCCCCCCCACGGGAGCTGGGGTAGGGGGGTGATGGAGCAGGATGGGGGAGGGGGAAGCTCCATTCCAGAGGTGGGGAGGTGACTGGGACAGGGAGGGGGAGCCACGCTCGGGGCAGGATGAGGGAGCCTCCAGCCGGCTCTGCATGCTCCTCCAGGCTTCAGCAGCAGCTGCTGGTCTTCCCACCCCCTGGTGGTGGAGGCCGGTTAGTAACCGGACTTTTAGTGTCCTGGCAGCTGGGACTGGGGGGCCCGGGCCGGAGCGGAACTGCGGGCAGAGCGGGGCTGGGTGGCTCTGGGCTCCCTGGGCTAGCCTCATGGGCTCCCTGTTGGCTCTGGGTCAGTGACTGCCCACTTTAAGGCCCCTTCACACTGCCCGAGGGGTGAAGTTGAAAAGAGGCCTCGGTGCACATAAACTTCGGCCCAGCTCCCTTGTTTCATGCACAGGTTTCAGGAACACTCTCACCAGCCCTTCAGCTGACACAAGAGTCCGCCTCTAAGCCAGAGGGCAGAAAGCACCACGAAGCACTGAGAAGCAGCGCACGGACCTGAAGCTCCACAGTGAGTCAGCAGCGATGCCCTGAGGAGAGGCAGGCTGGTGACGGGCTGCAGAGACGGGAAGTGGATGCCAGGACGTTGTGAGCGGATGCCAGGCAAAGCCTCATGTATCTGCCTGGACAGCAGAAGAGGCAAACTGGTGAGCGGAGGCTCTGAGTGGAGGGAAGTGATTTTGGAACAAAGCGGCCGGTTCGGAGCCCAGCGAATCCAGCCCCAGTGGGGCAAAATGGCTGCACTGTGGTATTATCCAGCTGGCCGCGGCAAGTGGAGGGCGGTGCACAGATCCATTGAAGGGCTGCAGCAATTCCCCCCTCCCTCCCCCCAGCGGGCAGAGGGGGTGTGTGCAAAACGCATCCCCCAATAACACCCCTCCCAGGGCTGCTCCCAGCTGGAGCAGTTCACGCAACAGCCTGGGCTCAGGGTGGGGGGGCCTCCAGTGCCTGGACTGTGGCCTGGCCTGCGCTCTGCTCCCGGGGTCCTGTCCTTGCTCCCCCTCTTCCCTCAAGTCCTCATCCTCGCTCCACCGCCTCCCTCGCCTGCCCCTTGCTCCTTCAGAGGAGCAAGTGGCAGGTGGGCAGGGCCTCGGGGGAGGAGACGGAGAGGAGTGGCGGGTGGGTGGGGCCTCAGGCCCTGCTGCCTCCCCAGGCTCCCCACCCATCCCGCCATTGTCCCTGGCCCCCACTGCCTCCCCGGCTCCCTGCTCATCCCCCCAGGCCCCTGCTGCCTCCCTGGGCTCCCCACCCATCCCCCCATCCCATCAAGCCCCTGCTGCCTCCCTGGGCTCCCCACCCATCCCCCCAGACCCACACTGCCTCTCCAGGATCCCCCCCACCCCTCAGGCCTCTGGGCTGGGGCTGGGTGCTGCCTCTCTAGGCTCCCCACCCATCCCCCCTGGCCCCCTCTGCCTCCCCTAGCTCCCCACCCATCCCCCCATCATCCCTGTCGCCCGCTGCCTCCCTGGGGTCCCCACCCATCCCCCATCATCCCTGGTCCTGATGCCTCCCCACCCAGCCCCCATTGCCCCTGGCCCCTGCTGTCACCTCATTCATCCCTCCATTGCCCCATGTTCCCACAGCCTCCCCGGCTTCCTCCTCCTATCACCCCTAGTTCTCACTGCCTCCCCATCCCCCATTGCCCCAAGCTCCCTTCCACAGCCTTGCACTCCAGGCCTACCCTGATCCTTGCCTCTTGACCACGGCTTTCTGGGTGGTTGCCCACCCGTAAGGCTGACCCTGCAGGTTTCTCTTCTCAATTTTACATTTCTGGGGAGATGAACGTGGGTAACATACAGTTTGGGTTGTGACGGGTCCCCAGAGTTCCATTCAGCTGTTGAAAACTGAAACTGTTTTCCCCACACTTTAGGAAAGGGTCCAGGGGATGGATCACTTGATGATCACCTGTTCTGTTCATTCCCTCTGGGGCACCTGGCACTGGCCGCTGTCGGAAGACAGGATACTGGGCTAGATGGACATTTGGTCTGACCCAGTCTGGCCATTCTTATGTTCTTAGCCCGGCTCTGAATTAGCCTGGAAGCTCTTTAGGGCAGGGCTGCCTTAGATTTTTAAAGGTGTTCAGGCCCCAAACTCACATTGAAATCAGTGGAAGTAAGGCCCCTAACTACCGTGGAGGAGTGTGGGGCTTGTTCTGTGTAACTAGGGTTACCAACTTTCTAATCGCACAAAACTGAACACCCCCGCCCTGCCCCTTCTCCGAGCCCTGCCTCCCCGCTCACTCTCCTCCACCCTTACTCATTTCACTGGGCTGGGACAGGAGGTTGAGGTTGGGGTTGGGGTGTGGGAGGGGGGTGAGGGTTCCAGCTGGGGGTGTGGGCTCTGGGGTGGGGCTGGAGATGAGGGGCTTGGGGTGGGGGGGTGGGCTTTGGGCTGGGGCTGGGGGTTGGGGTGCAGGGGGGGTAAGGACTCCTGCTGGGGGTGCAGGCTCTGGGCTGGGGCTGGGTTCTGCGTCCTGATTTTATCTACCAATAAGAAAGAGGCCAAAGCAATTACCAGGCAGGGCGACCAGACAGCAAGTGTGAAAAATCGGGACGGGGCTGGGGGGGTAATAGGAGCCTATATAAGAAAAAGACCCCAAAATCGGGACTGTCCCTATAAAATTGGGACATCTGGTCACCCTATTACCAGGGGTGGGGGGCGAACCCCCCCCCCCCCCCTTTGGGGAGGCTAGCTCACTGGCTCCGCCCCTTGAGCTCAAGCCCCCGCCCCCCTGCCAGCTTGAGCCCCAAGATGTCCCCCCTGCAACCGGAGGAGCCCCAGCCCACCAGCCTCAGCCCCCAGGTAAGCTGCCAACGTCCCCAAGCACCAGGCCAGCCACGAGCACCAGACTGGGCCACTAAGCTGACCCCCTTCCTGGGCCAGCCTAAGTGTTGCCCCTGGCTGCTGGTGGGCGTGAGCTTCAGTCTGCTGGCTGGAGCTGAGCCCCCGCTGGCTTCTGGGGAGAGGGAGGGTGGGGGTCCCGGGGAACATCGGTGGGGTCACAGCCTGGGTCAGGGGAAGCTTAGCCTGCCCTGGTCCTTAATACCTGTCACCCATGGCAGTTACCCCTGAAGCTCCCTGTCACTCAGTGGAAAGGACTGTGTTCTCTCCATTAGGAGCCAGGGCCGAGCAAGAATCTCCCAAGTTCATGTGCTCTAGTCAATAAATAAAAAGCCTACACTGCCTTGTAAACCCAGGTCTCCTCTGACTCGGGTCTGCGGCTTGAGCTGTGTCCACACTGCACCATGACAAGGCTTGGACCCGAGCCACAGCAGGACTCGGGTTCTGAGCTATTCCCATAACGGGGCCCTAGACACTCACTGACCCGAGTCACACAGATTTGTGTGTGGACGGAAATGGGGCTTGGGCTCAAACCTGAGTCACAGCCCAAGCTTAGTGTGCGGTGTAGACATACCCTGTGTGGCGTCAGCTCTCCCAAGTCCTGTTGAGGCTTTTCCGCATTGTACTGAAGCCACAAGGGGGTCCAGGTGGAGCTGTGGCCAGCTGGGTGGGAATGCATATCAGCTCCACTATGTCTTTTAGAACTTACTTTAGAACTTGAAGAATGCACAGGTCTGGGCCATGGTACCCTTCCCACTGAGTGCGCCATCTGGGTGTCTGCAGGCAGCTGTAGCCAAGGGAGATCCCTAGTGGTTCCAGCCTGGGGGTCTGATCTGGTGCAGGGACCCCGGGACATTACATGGATAGCCCTGCTTTCCTGGGCATCCCCTAATGTCCATGCGGGTTGCCGTGAGTCCCACGGCTCCTGCTGTCTGGCCTCTGCCATAATTCTTCAGGGCAGGAGATGCAGGGGGGCGAGGGATCTGACTGGGGATCATTGACTTTCCCCAAACATCTGATATATTATCACTAAGACTTAAGATTTTGTCATGGGCAATAAAAAAACATGCATGGAAGCCCCCCGTGACCTGTCTGTGACTTTTACTAAAAATACCCCTACAGTTTGGGGAGCCCAGCTGCAGTCCCCACACTGCCTGAAAAAGTTAGGCAGCTGCAGGGGCTGCTCCAAGCTCTGGGGGCCCCCACCACCTGTGGGGGCTTGGAGCTCCAGGGTCCCTTCACTCGGAGCTCTGGGGTACCCCTGCCACCTGTGGCCGCTGGGAGCTTTGAAGGACCCTGGTGCTTGCTGCGGCTCAGAGCTCCTGGGGCCCTGCTGCCATCAGCAGCTCAGAGCTCCTGGGTCCCCTGCCCCATGCGGAGGCTGGGAGCTGCAAAGGGTCCCACCGCCTGTGTCGGCCAGGAGCTGTGCCGGGAGTCCCACTGCCTGCAGCAACTTGGAGCTCCAGGGGGGCCCTTGCCGCTGTGGCCAGGAGCTGAGGTTCTGCTGCCCGCAGTGGCTGGGAGCTCCGGGGGCCCCCTGTTACCCGTTGCCATGGGGAGCTGTGGAGTCCTCCTGCTGCAGCAGGTGGGGGGGGGGGGGACCCTGCAGCTCCCGGCCAACAGGGCTAAATTCATGAAGGTCACAGGAAGTCGCAGATTCCGTCACTTCCGCAACCTCTGTGAAAAAATCGAAGCCTTAATTATCACTGAATGTTTCATTACCACTTTGTGTGCCTCTGTGGGCACAGATTGCACTGACTCTGAGCCTTAACGCCCGAGGCAAACTTTGCAAATGCAGTAGATTGACTGAACAGGTTTAAGATTTTGCTTTGAAGTCCTGCACAAAACTTCCTTCATTAGGGGCCTCTCCTCACCTGACACAGAAAGGATGGTGGGAGAGGAGGATGGAGGGTCGGTAGGAGATAAAGTAGAAAGGGCAGAGCTTAGGTCAGGGGTCGGCAACCTTTCAGCAGTGGTGTGCTGAGTCTTCATGAATACACTCTAATTTAAGGCTTTGCGTGCCGGTAATACATTTGAACATTTTTTAGAAGGTGTCTCTATAAGTCAGTCTATAATATATAACCAAACTACTGTTATATGTAAAGTAAACAAGGTTTTCAAAATGTTTCAGAAGCTTTATTTAAAATTAAATTAAAATGCAGATCTTATTAGTTTAGTGTGATCCTTGCCCTTGCTTTTCCTTGCTGAGTTTTCCAATGTCTGGTGGCACCGATTTAGATACTTTAATCTGCACACAGGCTTCTGAGTTATAAGTTGATAACCGGCTGGCAGGAGGTCAGCGGCTGGAACCCCAGATCAGCAGCTGAAGTGAGTGGAGCTGGCGGCTAGTAGGGCTGAGCAGGGCCGGAAGCCTGGACCTTGTCTGGCAGGGGGCCTGTGCTGGAACTCCAACTGGAAGCAAGGTTAGGGGGGCTGTGGAGGGGACCTCGGCTGGCAAGGGGCCAGCAGCCAGAACCCCAGAGCAGCAGCGGGCTGAGCGGCTCAGCCTGCCACCATTCTGGGGTTTCCACCACTGGCTCCTGCCAGCTGGGGTCTCAGCCCACTGCCGGCCTGGGGTTCCTTCCCCCAGGCCAGCAGCGGGTGCTGAGTGGGGCTGCGGCATGGGGGGGGACCCCGGCTGGCAAGGGGCCAGCAGCGGGAACCCCAGAGCGACAGACTGAGTGGCTCAGCCCGCCCTGCATGCTGTCAAAAATCGGCTCGCGTGCCACCTTTGGCACGCAAGCCGTAGGTTGCCGACCCCTGGCTTAGGTTATGGCTTTAACTGTGCATTTCAATTTTGCCATGTTTTGGAAGGAGTTTGCCTTGGTATGTAAACAGGATCAGGGCCTAATTTATGTTTGTCAGTTTCTTATATTAAATAAACAGTAACCTCTAGTGGGCCCATATGTCATTAGGTTTAAATGGCTATTTTATATATTTATTTCTGAAAAAGCGACAGTGTTCTCTCAGGGTTTTTCCTCTTAAAGAAACACAGAAAGATTTATCACTTCCCCCCCACTTCAGCACTGCTCTTTGCCTGGGGGAATTTAATATCGGTCCCTTCACAGAGAGCTTTGCATTTCTCTGCACACTCTCCAGAGCCTGAAAATCAAACAGGCTTCCCCCCCAGCTCAGCCAATGAGAAAGACCCTAAGTGAACAAACACCCAATTGCGGCTGCAGTCTAAAGGCAGGAAAGTGAAATGAAACCTGTCACTTTCCCCCGCTGGGAGCCATGGCTGCAGACAGCCCTGTACAGAGGCTCCAGGATGAAGCTTCTTGTTCCATCTGTCTGGAGTATTTCAAAGACCCGGTGTCTATCCACTGCGGGCACAACTTCTGCCGGGCCTGCATCACCAACTACTGGGAGGAATCGGATACCAACTTCTCCTGCCCCCAGTGCAGAGAAACTGCCCAGCAGAGAAACTTCAGACCCAACAGGGAGCTGGCGAAAATTATCGAAATAGCCAAGCGGCTGAGCTTACAGGCAGCCAAAGGCTCAGGAGGCGAGCGAGTGTGTGAGAAACACCAGGAGACCCTGAAGCTGTTCTGCGAGGAGGATCAAGCCCCCATCTGTGTGATCTGCCGAGAGTCCCAGGCTCACAGAGCTCACACGGTGGTTCCCATAGAAGAGGCTGCCCAGGAGTACAAGGTAGGGAAGCCCAGTCTGTTGTAACAGGCAGGAGTTTAAATAAGTAGAGCATCACATAGAATGCGATCTTCCACTGTGAATGTCTAGACTTGCACATATTTAGGTTTCTCGCTAGTTTAATCTGAATGCCTCATTTCCTGTGTGTGTATATATACACACACACATACCATTAAGAAGACAGGAAATGACACTCTTACATTAATTGATCTCTGTTCTCAACCTCTTGCTGAATAACGTCTGGGAGTTGGATCAAAGTGACGCTGAACTTTTGCTACCTAATAGTTCTGTTCAAAATGACATTGCTCAGGAGCTGAATAAAACTGACAGCGCTAATACAGGGCCCGATTCAGCAAAACGCTTCGGCATGAGCTTAACTTTAAGAGCATGAATTGTCTGACTGAAGACAATGGAGCTATTCCCTTAATCTAACGCAGTGGTCACCAGCCGGTAGATCACGATAGACTGGTCAATCCTGGAGCCTCTGCCAGTCAATCGCGATCTCTGGCTGCTAAAAGTCTGGCAGCACAGCGGGTCTAAGCAGGCTCCCTGCCTGCCCTGTCCCCACGCCACTCCCAGATGCATGTCTCTGTGGCATCTGAGGGGAGGGGGCAGTGGGTCTCTGTGAGCTGCTGGTGCCTGAAGCACCGCCCCCGCAGCTCCCATTGGTCATAGTGCCCGGCCAATGGGAGCTGTGGAGTTGGCACTAGGGGGGCAGGGCCAGTGGCAGCGCAAGGAGTTGCCTGCTGCCCTCTCCCCCCTGGGCCGCAGAGACATGCCAGCTGCTTCCCAGAGCGGTATGGGACCAGGACAGGCAGGGAGCCTCCCTTAGACCTGCTGCACAGTCAACTGGGAGCCACCTCGCACCCCTTCCTGCACCCCACCCCCTGCCCCAACCCAGAGTCTCCTCCTGCACCCGATCTCCCTCCCAGACCCCACACTCCCTCCCACCCCCCTGCCCCATCCCTGAACCTGCACCCAAACTCGCTCCCAGAGCTTGCACCCTCACTCCCTCCTGCCCCAGCCTGGAGCCCTCTTCTGCACCCAAGCTCCCTCCCAGAACCTGCACCCCTCCCTCCTGCACGCCAATCCCCTGCTCCAGGCTCAATCTGGAGCCACCTTCCCAGGGCCGGCTTTTGAGTTAAATCAGCTGCAAAGAGTTTAAACAAATGCAGTCGTATCCATGCAGCTGGGTTGTAGGGACTGGATTCTCCCTACGCTGCTATCCAAAGAAGGGAAAAAAAGTTGAACACCCAACATTATTTCTTTGCTCAGGAAAAAATTCAGATCCAATTACAGATTCTGAAGGAAGAGAGAGAAAAGCTGATGGGATTGAAAGTGACCAAAGAGGCAAGAATCTGGGAGCATCTGGTAGGTACCAGTTGTTATTATCCAGCAAGGACGTGTAGGTGCGTGTCCCTCCCAGGGTGGGTATCACTCTGGTAGTATGGGGGTCCCGGGGATGGGAGAGTCTGGGTCTCATGCTGTGACCACGTGTCACTGAGTGAGATCCTGTGTTTCTATGTTCCCCTTTGGGGATGTCCCGTCTCTGCCGGCTGGATTGTGGCAGAGACTATGTGTCTTGTACTCAGGCTGGTGAAAATGCTCCTGGACTCTGATGTGTGAAGGGGGAGAGATGCAGTGTGTGATCCTGGGCTGGCTTGCACCAGGCATGAGGCCATGGCCTGGCTGCCTTCCTTCCCTCTCCTGAGCAGCCAGAAGCATCACATCTGCTCCAGGGGCACAAGGCAGCTCGTGTGATACAGAAAGTGCCTGTTCTCCCCCCATCCCTGCCAAGTCCAGGCTCAGTCTGGGTCTGTGTGTCTGTGTTTGGACATGCCGGGAATTTCTGGGGGTTCCTGTTTGCACCCCTAGATGTCTACATGTTTGGGCATCTCTGGGAGCTGGGCAACTATCCGGATTTCCTGAGTTAATGTATTAGCGCAGGGGTCGGCAACCATTCAGGAATGCGATGCCAAGTCTTCATTTATTCACTTGGATTTAAGGTTTCACGCGCCAGTCATACATTGTAATGTTTTTAGAAGGTCTCTTTCTATAAGTCTATAATATACAACTACACGATTGTTGTAGGTAAAGTAAATAAGGTTTTAAAAATGTTTAAGAAGCTTCATTTAAAATTAAATTAAAATGCAGAGCCCCCCGGACCAGGGGCCAGGACCCGGGAAGTGTGAGTGCCAGTGAAAATCAGCTAGCGTGCCGCAAGTTGCCTACCCTGTATTAGAGGGTTAAGCTGTCTGTTGAGTTCTCTTTTGTTTCATTCTTTTTTGTTTGTTTGCTTCCCCCAGCCTCTCTCACTCTCAATGTCATCCAGGGTCTGTCTACAAAGTAACTAGACACCCATGGCTGGCCCGTGCCAGCTGACTGAGGTTTGCCGGACTCAGGCTGTGGGGGTCTAGGACCCTGAGAAGTGAAGGGTCCCAGAGCTCAGGCTCCACCCTGAGCCCTGAAGTCTACACAGCCATGAAACAGCCCTGCAGCCCAGAAGCACCGACTTTCTGTTTTCCCTGTGGGTGCTCGACCCCCGCTCTGCCCCACGCCCACTCTCACTTCCCCACTTCCCCCAAGGCCCTGCCCCATTCCACACCCTGCCCCGAGTGTACCCCAGCCTCGTTCCGCCTCTTCCTGCCTCCGCTTCTCCCCCTCCCTGCCCCAGCGCATCGTGCATGCCACTGAACAGTTGATCACTGGCATGTGAGAGGCGCTGTGTGAGGAGAAGGAGCTGATCAATGGGGCCGCTGGTGGGTATTGAGCACCCACTCTTTTTTCCCTGTGAGTGCTCCAGCCCTGGAGCACCCATGGATTTGGTGCCTGTGCTGCAGCCCAAGCCCTGCAAGCCCAAGTCAGCTGGCACAGGTCAGCTGCAGGTTTTTCTTTGCTCTGTGGATATACCCTCAGAGTCCTGTCTTAACTTCTCCTTCAGGGACCTACCTGAAAGGTCACAGACTCTCTCGTGTCAGGCACATAGACTCAACAGTCAGATTACAGCCAGCAGGGAACTGTAGGAAAATCTTCCCCCTAACAATACTGGGAACTAGATAAATTCCTGGAGAATTGGTCCATCAATGGCTATTAGCCAGGATGGGCAGGGATGGTGTCCCTACCTTGGTTGCCAGAAGCTGGGAATGAGTGACAGGGCATGGATCACTTGATGATCATCTGTTCTGTTCATTCCCTCTGAAGCACCTGGCATTGGCCATTGTTGGAAGACAGATAGTGGGCTAGATGGACTTCTGGTCTGACCCAGTCTGGCCGTTATGTTTTTATGGGAAAGTTTCTCTCAAGCACTATTTAAGATTGCAATAAAATACCCCTTCCCCCTCCCCATTGAGTACCCAGGGTCTCACCTGGAGCTGCCATGAATTGGCAGAGCTGCCTTGATGTTTGTAGAGTTAAACCAGCTGAAGATCTGGCCCCAGGTGACTCACTCTGTGGGGCCTGCCCTGCCCTTTCCCTTCCTCATTACAGGAGCAGGTAGAAACAGAGAGGCTGAAGATTCTGTCTGAATTTGAGCAGCTGCGGCAGTTCCTGGAGGAACAAGAGCGACTCCTGCTGGCCCGATTGGAAGAGCTGGACAAGGAGATTGAGAAGAGAAGGGATGAGAACATTGCCAAACTCTTGGAGGAGATTTCCTGTCTAAATGACATGATCAGCGAGCTAGAGGGGAAGTGCCAGCAGCCAGCGAGTGAATTCCTGCAGGTGAGATACTGGATCCTTGATATACAAGAGCCTTGGAGTCCAGGAGTCAAACACTAGAGTAGAACTCACAGGTTATGCAGCTGAAATATAATTTTTTACTCTTTCTATCCATTAGTATTGTTATTTGCTTCATTGTTCAGAGAACCTGGGTATTTTAAATCAAATATAACCTATCTAAGTACTCAAATGTCCCCCATGACCATCGGATCTGCATGCCTCCCCAAAATTAATGCATTGATCCTCTTCTTAGGGAAGGATTATTAGCTGCAATTTACAGATTGGGTGGACTGAGGCAAAGAAACCTGGATCCCAAAGGGACTTGTCATTGCAAGGTCTAACTTTCAGGTCCTTAGAAAATCACTGTAACAACAGTGGGATCCACAATGTTAGGCCCCCAGGCTCCCTGCATGAGGCACTGGCAGAGCTAGGCACCGAAGGACAGGAGCCACAAAAGCCAGCATGCTAGGCAAGGAGCCTCCGAAGCTGGCCAATGGGAGATGCCAAGGAGAGGGGTGTGTCTCACGCCCACCACTCTTACAAAGAGAGGTGCCCAAATCTGGACTGCAGGGGAGGTGCCTGGCTCTTGCAAATGGGAATCCCTTACCTGGAGACTGGTGGCTTCTGGTGCTTAAATCGTTCTTGTGGGAAAGAGTCAGGTGGGTAACTAGTGCCCAACAAAGCCACGCTGGTGGCAGAGCTGGCTTGCGCTTGTAACCTTTAGCTCAGTAATTAGGGTACTCGGTCGGGAGGTAAGAAATTCTGGTTCAATCCCTGTCTGATGAGAAGAAGAGATGTGACAGGGGTTCCCCACCTTAGAGATACACACCCTAACTCCTGGCCTAAAGAGCGGATTTCAGTTTGCTTCTTTTCTAGCCTACTCGAAGGAAGGGGCACAATGGACTAAGCAGTTAGGTACAAAGAATAGCCCTAAGGTTATATCCTGAACTCATCTAAACAGCGACCGAGATTGGTTTCTGTTGCATCTCGTTGATTTCACTAAGGTTCCTTCTCTCCCTTCCCCTTCTAGGATGTCCGAAGCACCTTGAGCAGGTATGTGGCTCCTTCTCACTCCCACTCACAAGTTTCCATTCTGTTCTTATTATCAGTTTGTATTGTGGTAGTATTTAGGGGGCCCAAACCACAGACTAATAGGGCTCCATTATGCTAGGCAATGGACAAAAACGTAACAGACACTCCATGCCATAGGCGCCGATTCCATGGGTGGTCTGTGGCTGGAGCACCCACGGAAGAAAAATAGAGGGTGCTCAGCACCCACCGGTGGCCCCACTGATCAGCTCCTCCCCATCCCTCCAGCTCCCGCCCAATGCGGATCAGCTGTTCGGTGATGTGCAGGAGGCACTAGGGTGGAGGGGGCAGAGAGAGGGCGGGGCGCACTCAAGAGAAGGGGTAGAATGGGGTGGGAAGAGGTGGTCCGGGGTGGGGTCTTGTGGGAAGGGATGGAGTGGGGCAGAGCGTGGGTTGAGTACTCCCGGGAAATGAGGAAGTCAGCGCCTGTTCTGCCATACACCTCACTGGGAAAGGATCCCTCCTTCTTTGCCCTTTTGACTAGGACAAGCATCGGTGTCCTACGCTCCAGAAAGCCTTACCTTGCAGGTCCCTCCGAATGAGGAGACTTGGGTGCTTTCCTCCTCCTAGAGGGAAGGCAGAGTGAATTTTCAAACACACAGTGGCTCTCGTAGTGAAACAAGATTTATGTGAACATAGAGCAAGAAGATAATTTTTTTTAAATTGATGATCTCCACTTATCTATGTTTATATCTCTACTGGCTGAGAGCAAAATTCTTGGCTACCTGATAACTTTTGGGTGATGCATGAGGCAAGCTGGAGCTGTGGCGTTCTCGCAGTCCACTTCCAAGTGCTTAAATGGCCACATCACAAAGATGTACAGCACAGACGTCATATTTTTTGCCCACTTATTGGTAAATTGCAGCAGGAAAGCCAAGGATCGAATTGGCCGTGGGTTCAGATGGGTTTTGTCTGGTCCATATATAAAACTCTGTTAGGGAAGCTTCAACTGAGGGCTTGTCTACACGGCCACCTTACAACATGAAACTTGCTTGGTCGGGGTGTGAAAAAACACACCCAGTGGTGAGCTGGAGCCGGTTCGCACTGGTTCGTGGGAACCGGTTATTAAATTTAGAAGCCCTTTTAGAACCGGTTGTCCTGCGCAGGACAACCAGTTCTAAAGGGGCTTCTAAATTTAACAACCGCAGCAGGTAACCCGGGGAGGCAGACACGCTCCCCGCCCCAGCTCACCTCTGCCTCCCTGGGCCTGAGCACGAAGCCGCTGCTTGCTTCTCAGCCCTCCCAGGCTTCCTGCATGAACAGCTGATTTGCGGGAAGTGTGTGTGTGTGGGGGGGGGGGCTGCAAGCTCGGCCTGACCCACTGCTCCAGGCGCTGCGCAGTGGCGTGGTCCGGCTCCAGCCGAGCGGCACGGCTGTAGCGCTGCCAGCCACCTCCAGGCAGCACAGTAAGGAGGCAGGGAGTGGTGTGTGTGTGTGGATAGGGCAGGGGAGTTCGGGGGGTGTGTGGTTGAGGGTGGAGTGGGTGGATAGGGGTTGGGGCGGTCAGAGGGCAGGGAATGGGGGGTTGAATGGGGGCAAGGGTCCCGGGGGAGCAGTCAGGAAGGAGGAGGGGTTGGATGGGGCGGTGGGAGGCAGTCAGGGGCAGAGGTTCCAGGGGCGGTCAGGGGACATGGAGAAGGGGTGGTTGGATGGGGCAGGAGTCCCGGGGGGCCATCAGAAATGAGGAGGGGTTGGCTAGGGCATTCAGGTGACAGGGAAGGGGGGTGGATGGGGCAGAAGTCCCAGAGGGCAGGGCGGGCCACGACCCCCTTGTGCAGTGAGAAGGGAACCAGTTGTTAAGATTATGGCAGCTCATCACTGAACACACCCCAATGAGTGATGCAAGTTTCAGCGCTGTAAAGCGGCAGTGTAGATAGTGCACCAGTGCTGGGAGCTACTCCCCTCGTGGTGGGGGTGGGTTTTTTACAGCACTGGGAGAGAGCTAGAGCTGGAGCCGCGTCTACACGGCCACGTTAAAGCACTGCCACGGCAGTGCCTTAATATTGGTAGAGAAGACATACCCTGAGGCTGGGATACACAAAGGCAGTCTAGGGGTAGAATCCTGGCCCTGCTGAAGTCAAAAGAAATTTTGCTATGGACTTCACTGGGCTCAGGGTTTCACCCCAGTCCTATCAGGACAGCGGGGTTCCATAGCATAAAAGTCATGGGGAAAGATTTTTTTTTTTTTAAAAAGCAAACAAACAATGGAGAATAAGGCATAAACTAAATAATGAATTAGAAGAGTCTTTCTTTCCAGGTGTGAGCTGGGGAAGGTCCCGCAACCGGAGGAGGTTTCTCCTGAGCCAGAGAAAACCCCCAACAGCATCTCTCATAAAACTATTGCTCTAAAGGAGACGCTGAGGAAATTCCAAGGTACAGAGAAGGGATCTGGGAAGAGGGGAACTTGACGTAAGACAGTGGGAGGAGATGGACCAATTAGCTGTTCTTGTAAAGTCCAGACAATAACAGTAAACCATGATGTTGTCATTACTGAACTCTGTAAGGGCCTAGAGCAGAGGTTCTCAACCTTTTTTTGGCTAGGACCCGCTTTGAAAATATTTGAAAAAATGACGACCCCCCTCCACACCTTCCTTCCTTCCTTCTGTGCTGCTGCTGGCGGCGACGCTGCCTTCAGAGCTGGGAGCCACACCCGCCACTCCTGCGAGCCCCCCCCCAATGGTCTTGTGATCCCCTTTTGGGTCGGACCCCCACAGTTTGGGAAATGCTGGACCAGAAGAGATTCCTTGGGACTAGAACGTGGGATGAGAGCTGGTTGGAAAGTGAGAGGTGTTCTCTCTCTCTCTCTCTCTCTCTCGCACACACTTACTTTTGAAAATGTTTCTTTACAAATAATTCATAAGTATTATCGAAATTTCTTTTTCCCATGGGGCAGTTCTATCCTCCCCAATGCCCTCACCTACCACCCCTGATCCCTCCTTTCACCCTGCACCCCCCCTGGGCTAGCCTTTTCTCTACTTCTACCTCTTGGCTGAGGGACCCACCCAGGCTGCTGATGCTGGTGTCCCTCCTCTGAGGGCCGGCCTTAGGGAAAATGGTGCCCTGGGCGCATGGGCGGCAGGTGAACCCTGCCCTTTGGGGAGGGTAGCCCCCAGCCCTGCCCTCCCTGTGCTGACAAAGCCCTGAGCACCCCAGCTGCACCTAGAGTGACCAGACAGCAAATGTGAAAAATTGGGATGGGGGTGGGGGGTAATAGGAGCCTATGTAAGAAAAAGATCCAAAAATTGGAATTGTCCCTATAAAATCAGGACATCTGGTCACCCAAGCTGCACCGGCCCAAGCTGCCCCAGCCAGCCCAGCCCCTGGCCTCCAGTCCGAGCTAAGTCCCTGCCGGCTTCAGGGGAACGTGGGTGGGGCCCCAGCCTGGGTTAGGGAGGCTTAGTCTCCCCTAGCCTTTGATATCCACTGCCTGTGCCTGGGCAAACTTGTATTTTGGTGCCCCTGTCCCCCACAGGTGCCCCACCACCCTATTGCCCCGACCCCACTGGTCCCCCCATCCAGGCCCCGCTGCCTTTCCTCAGTGCTTAATTTGTATTGAAAGAGATGCTGGTGCTCAGCCCTGGCACAAATTAAGCACTGGCTGTCGGCAGGACAGGGGGTAGGAGGTACCAGTCCGGTGTCGCCTTAAATACCACGCCTTGGGCGGCGGCCCAGCCCACACACCCACCTCTAAGGCCAGTCCTGCCTTCACTCTCCCCAGCTCTGTGGCTAGGAGTGGGGCAGCAGGGTGGGAAGCAGAGAGGCAGAATCTGCAGCCAAAACTGCAGCTGTGACAGCACCTCTAGTGCCTGGGAGGTGGGAGCCACAGTGAAATCCCCGCTCTGCCCCAGCAGAGGCAGCTCGCTGCAATCCGGGACAGAGAAGCAGGAAATCAGGGAGGGTCCCAGCCAGGATGGGGCTGCTGAGAAATGGTCCCAGCCGCCCCCAGGACTGAGCTCTGCCCCTAACACTCTGATTCTCTCTTGGTCCCCCCTAGCGGATGTGACTCTGGATCCGGACACGGCTCATCCCCGCCTCGTCCTGTCTGAGGATGGGAAACGCGTGAGATGGGAAGACACGCGCCAGCACGTGCCTGACAATCCCAAGAGATTTGATTCTTCTCGCTGCGTGCTGGGCCTGGAGGGCTTCTCCTCGGGGAGGCATTACTGGGAGGTGGAGGTGGAGGATGGGGGAGCCTGGGCTGTAGGGGTGGCCAGAGAGTCTGTGAGGAGGAAGGGACGGGTCAGTGTTAACCCAGAGGAGGGCATCTGGGCAGTGGGTCAATGTGGGACTCAGTACCTGGCTCTCACCTCCCCCAAGATCCCCCTCTCCCTTGCTGAACGGCCCAGAACGATCGGGATTTATCTGGACTGCGAAGAGGGGCGGGTGGCATTTTTTGATGCTGATAATGAGGCCCCAATATTCACTTTCCCACCGGCCTCTGTCCCTGGAGAAAAAATCCTCCCTTTACTGTGTTTGGGGAGAGGATCCCAGTTCAGACTGTGTCCCTGCATCACAGGGTATAATGTAGAGCCTTAGAAATACACATGGTTAGCCTCACACAGCCCAAGTTGTCCTGGAGGCCAAAGGGTATTTGTGCATGTCAAACCCAAGAGAAAGGGGAAAAGGCATCGACCTGTCTGTGTATCCCAACACTGATTCTGCAGGATTCTAGCAGCTTACAGGGGCATAGACTGGGACGGGGGCAACCGGAACCAGAAATGGGGCATTGGAGAAGGGTAATTGGGTAGGGGGGGAACGGGGAGGAGGTGGATACTGGAGAAGTGGACCTGAAAGGGTGGGAGCTAATTAATAATCTCCAGTTTTGAATGGGATTTTACAGGTGCATTTTTAAAAAAAGCGAATGGATTCTACATTCTTATGATCCATGGAATAATTGTATTAAAGTGAATTGTAAAGTTCCCAAGGTCCTTTTTAATCTCCTGGTGGGTTTAAAAAGAAAAAAAATGGATTAAGTGAAACTGCAATAAGGGAGGCAGTGTGGCCTAGTGGATACAGCACTGGATTCAGGAGAGCTGGGTTCTCTTTCCAGCATAGCCACTAGCCTGTTGGAAGAGTTTGGGCATGGCTCTGTACCGCTCTCTCCCCATCCGTGAAATGCGGCTGATACTGGTCTCCTTTGTAAAGTGATCTGAGATCCTTGGTTGGAAAGTGCTGTCTGAGAACTACATAGAGGCTTGCATCAGTGTGACTGAATCTGTTTCAAGCAACACCCTTTTAGTTGAGCCTGTGAAATGCTGTGTGTAGACAAGGCCATGCGCGCATCACGCTTGTTAGCAGAGACTGATACTGGGCTCTTGCACAAACACAGCACTATCTTCACTGGGGGACAGGAGCTGGTTGTGTCTGATGTATTAAAGCGGAGCTCCAGACCTGTCCCCCTCCCCTCCCAAGGTCTTTTCCATTGGATGCAAAACAGACTCCCAAACGGGTGAAAGCTTGTGTCCCAGGGGCAATCAAGAACCTCCAGGATGAGGAAGCAAGAGATTGGAGATGGATGGCATGGGAGAAAAAATATCCCTTGGATTTCAATGTACTGCTATTCTAGCTCTGACAAAGGAAGGAAGAATGGCCGTGTAGTTCAGATGTTAGCTTTGGACTCAGGAGAGGCAGGCTCCTTTCTTGGCATTGCCTCAGGATTCCTGTGTAATTTGAAGTGAGTCATTAGACCGCTCCATGCCTCAGATTCTCCATCAGGAGTGTGGGGATTGCACACT
This sequence comes from Mauremys mutica, assembly GCF_020497125.1. Classification (NCBI taxonomy): domain Eukaryota; kingdom Metazoa; phylum Chordata; order Testudines; family Geoemydidae; genus Mauremys; species Mauremys mutica. The sequence continues at coordinate 46,544,043 of NC_059083.1, forward strand.
TTCCTGAACTCACAGAGGTTGTGGGAGGTTAGATTAGTTCGTGAATGTGAGCTACTAACACACTACAAGATGAGACAGCAAATTGGTCACACATGGTTTGAAAGTGTGAGTTCTCCACCTCGTCGCAGCGATATGGGGGTTATTGGAACAGGAAAAATGTCCGAAACTTCCAAACGGAGTGATAGAAAAAGACAGAAATTAGAAAAATTCCCATATACATGGTTGGGAAATGTAATTCACCTACTGGATGCATATGGGTATTTAGCCTGTATATAAGGTGTCTATGGCTAATTTGGATATATGGGATTGTGCTTGCACATTGGCACCAGAGTCTCAAACGCACACTATGCTGATGTTTCATTATGCATATCTCTTAAATTTATAGTTATGTTCACAGGCGCCAACTTTCCCATTTCCCCGGGGGGTGCTTTATCCCTGCTCCGCCCTAGGACCGGCCCTCACTCCACACTGTCCGCCAAGGCCCCACCCACCTCTGGACCCAGAGAGACAAAAGATTCTTGCCTTATGCCAAAGCTATAAAAGGGGGTGAAGGAAGACAAAGGGGCTGCCAGTCATGAGAAACCCGCTGCTTACCACCTAAGATGTCTGCTGGAAGTAACAAGGACTGTACCGGGGAAAGGATTGGGCCCAGACTAGGAAGGAGTCTAGTCTGTGAAAGAAGCTGTGAAAAGTGGAAAAAAACCCACCTTGGGTCAAAGTGGAATTATGCTTCCCGTTCCTCCGTCAGTATCACCAGGGAAACATACCAAAATCCCAAGAGGAACAACTCTTCTCTGTTTTATTTACCCCCACCGCAATCATCTCTGCTTCTTCTGCCTCCCTCGAGGCTCCTCCAGGGACAAAAATCATTGAGCTGATAGGATTTGGGGGATAGAAACGGAGAGAGGGGGGTTGATACCTCCTGAGAGGATGTGGCCACGATAGAACAGCTCTCTCGGTTTTAGAAGCCTCCTAGCCTGGCTCTTTTGTTGTCAATTCTGTGCCATCGGGAAGCAGCGAAAGCAGGGTAGGTAGGGCACCCGGTGACGTTGCACTCCATACGTTTTATGAAAGGATGCTTATAAGTGTGAGTATGATGTAACTGGACTATGCTTGATGCAAAAGGTCTCTTGTAAGGTATCATAACAAAGGTTCTAACCTACTGAATATATGCCTCCTATTTGTATGCATGTCTCATTCTTGTATCTGAAGCTGGAAATATGAAGTCTAACTCTGAGGTCCTATTGTAATTATGCAAAGCATGGGCCACTAATGGTGGTTTAAAACCTTGACGGCTCCCATTGACAATTGGTTGTAAATGGTTTATTGACCTGCAAACCTTCCTGTGTACGTGTGGGCCAACCCAGGAAGAATGGAAATTAGGGGTCTTACAGAGACCACGGTACTGGAATCCATCTTAAATCTGGTATTTTTCCATTTAGAAGGAAGGGTGAGGACCCGGAGAGACAAAAGATTCCCGCCTTATGCCAAAGCTATAAAAGGGGGTGAAGCAGGACAAAGGGGCTGCCAGTCATGAGAAAACCCCTGCTAACCACCTAAGATGTCTGCTGGAAGTAACAAAGACCAAAGCAGGGGAAAGGATTGGGCCCAGACTAGGAAGGAGTCTAGTCTGTGAAAGAAGCTGATTGGAACACCTCTGAGGGTGAGCTATTCCCTGGAATCAGTTTCTTAATGTATTATGCTTAGGCTTGCGTGTTTTGTTTTCTTTTGTTTGGTGACTTCCTTTGTTCTGTCTGTTATTACTTGAAATCACTTAACTCCTACTTTTTATACTTAATAAAAATGACTTTTGTTTATTAATAAACCCAGAGTAAGTGATTAATCCCTGGGGGAGCAAACAGCTGTGCACATCTCTCTATCAGTGATCTAGAGGGTGAAGAATTTAGGAATTTACCCTGTATAAGCTTTATAGAGAGTACAAGGGATTTATTTGGGGTTTTGGATCCCACTGGGAGCTGGGTGCTGGAGATAGGTGCTGAGCTGTTTTGAGTTAAAGTCTGCAGCTTTGGGGGTGTGGCCCAGAGCCTGGGTCTGTGTTGCAGCAGACTAGGGTGTCTGGCTCAACAAGGCAGGGTTCTGGAGTCCCAAGTTGGCAGGGAAAACAGGCTCTGAAGTAATTTCAGTCCCAAGGGGATCTCTGTGACCGAACCTATCACAGTGGCGTAGTCGAGCAGGATATGCGCACAGCTGATTGCTTTGAGACACTGGTAGTGATTTTTAAGCATGTTGCCCGGAGGACAGACAAAGTGCTTATTCGGGAAAGGGAAGATGACAACTTTGGTTGCAAAATTGGCTGAGAAAGCTCTGGATATATTCAGTAAGATACCTATTGCTGATGCTTCAAACTATGGTCTATTTAAGGAATTGGTTTTGAAACAGTTTCAGATTATGCCCGAAAACCTAGAGGGTTAAATTCACAACTCTTTCAACTCCCAGAGCCCTTCTACAGCCCAGATGATTTGTATACACCTTCACCGTGAGCCAAATTTGCAGGTTTCCGGGAGCCCTGTGAGTCCGATGTTGTTTTAGTCTCCCTGCTGATTAATTAGGAGAATAAAAGATGGACACCAGAACTGAGGCAGACTACGGACACCGCATTCTGAGAAAACAATGGTGAACCTCCAACTCCAGCAGTGTGGGTCACATAGACAAGTAACCAGCACCCACAATCTTGACAAGCTTTTTTCCAAAATAACTCATCTTTTGGAAAAACAGGTTAAGCCTTTTTGACAATCTGGCTAAAGATTTTTGTGCCTAACTGGGAGCCTAGTTCTTGTGAAAATCTGGCCCTAGTGGTGGGTGTGAGACCTTCTGAAAATTCTGGCCAATGTGTCTGGAAGCTCCAAGAACCATCACAACTTTGAGCATTGACTAGACCAGGATGAAGAAAACCTTCCTTCCTTGACCTACAATCACCTTGATTCCAGGTTGAGGTTTCAAGAGAATTGATTTGCTTCTTAGATGCAATGCGAAACAAACACCCCCCTGTAGACATTGGAAGAGGGAGGCTGAAATGGATCTGCCACTAAACCACGTTGCCTTTCATCAGTAGCCACCTGAGCAAGAGGGTAACCATTGGCCTAGAGGTGAAAGGCCCATAGCCCATGCTCAGAAGCCTTCAGCGGCTAGATCTTAGGAATGGAAAAGCTTAACGATCTTTCTCCGGGGTGGTTACTTCCAAAGACTTGTATATAGCGCTGGGTGAAAGGTTTTTGGATGAATATTATATTTAGTGAAATATTTTGGTGGACCCAAAATGATTGTTTGGTTTGGTTTGGTTTCACCAAGAAAAGTGAAAAAGAAAAAAAAAGATCTTGGGTGAAAGTGCAATGTTGTTATAATTTGGGTAAGGCTAGGTAAGAAGGAAAAACTAAATTGTTTGCACAAGTAAGTGTATTTGTGTAAAAGGGTGCTGCGGCTGGGCTTTAAGGGGCAGAGAGCCATATTGTAGCAGTTGGAAGCTTTGCTTTCCCCATGGCCTCCAAAGAGTTTTCAAGCCTTCTGAAGGAGGCCAGGAAGTTGCCTTCTTCCTGTTGAATTCCAAGTGAGGAAGGAAAGGTGGACTTTTGTTGAAGAGGGTAACTTAACTCCCTGACTGGGAGTTGAACCCAGGCCGTGGCAGTGAAAGCGCCAAATCCTAACCACTAGACCACCAGGGAGATTGTATGTGGGCTGTTGGGCATGACTTTCTAGACCTACTTTCTGTCCAACTGAGGCCATTCATTCGTCTTCAAAGGAGGTTAACACAAGCTCTGAGCTCTTCGTTTCCTTACGGTTCCCTTCCTATTTTTAGCACAGTCAACTGATATGAAAAAGAAACAGAAAACATATTAAAACAATTTCCAGTATTGTTATACATTGAGGACACGTCTTTTTATTTTTTTTAAACAGTTTGATTGCTATCTTGTTTTACTCTCCATGGGCTTACAGAAATGTACGAGGGATGAATAAGATGTGGTTGGAATCTTCAGCCTTAAGCAATCTCCATCCCAATGAAGAGGGCTGGTGGAGGATTTGAGAAAGAAGCAGTTATCTCAACTACTGAGTGCTGGCGAAGATCTAGAAAGAAGTAGAGAAGCTATAGATCACTGCTGGGGGTGGGGTGAGGGGCAACCAGTTTCCAAAAGGTTATTTTTTCCCTCTCTTGCCTGGGCTAGAAGAGACTCAACTCTCTTAGGACCATGGAATTGTCAATTTGTCTTCTCTTCATGATGTACTGAAGGTCCCAGACAGCCTCAGATGGTTGAGTGGACTTCCTTGGGTCCTGAGACTCTAAGGGAAAGAGTGATGTCGAAGAGTGCAAGATCAAACGCCCAACGTGGGGCTCGAACCCACGACACTGAGATTAAGAGTCTCATGCTCTACCGACTGAGCTAGTCGGGCTAGGCTTGAAGGTGTTGCAAAGGCACAGACAGTACAAAAGAAGAACGAAGGAAGTTTCTTTGCGTGCTGAGATTCGTTTCCTGACATTTGCCTTCTTTCCTGGTTCCTTCACTCTCCAGCTAGCAAACAGGGCCCGTTTCAAGGCTAGTTAGATGCTGGTGTCTAGACCAGAGAAGTGGGGTTCATCTAGCAGCTGCTTAGAGAAACCTGGGCGGGAGGGTGGAATTTAGGATTCTCCCAGCAGGAGGAGGTGCTGTTTCTCAGAAAAAGCTTCTCAGCACCCAAAGAGGGGGCAGACAAGACAGTTCCCCGCCGGCCGCCAGACACATCTTTTCGCAGGGAATCAGAACCCCCTGGGGTAAAACTCCTCCAAGGATGCGCGGCTCCAGGAATATCAGAGAAGGGAAGGACTGTTTGCTTTAGGAGGTGGGTGCGGAAACCTGCAGGTCCTTAGGTCCCTCCAGCCTGCGACGAAACCATTTGGGGGGAAGGGGCCGGGGTAGACAAAGAGAGGAAAGAAGGGCTTGCGGCTCCTGTGCAAACACCATGTTCCCAGCGGTCCAAGAGAAGCGGGTGGGGGTTCGAGCATTTTGGCTGCTTCCTGAGGGCACAGAACTCACAACCTGGCAATGCTCAGATCCCCGTTCCTCGGGAGTTTTCTTTGTGTTGGTCTTGTGATGCTGAGGGAGGAAGCTGAAGCATCATTTGAGTTTGTTTCAGTGCCTTCGGTTGGGCTAAGGTTGTGACCCTGAGCACAGGGGTTCCAGCTCTTAACCCCTGAGGGGAATGGACAATGGACCAACTGTGACGAAGTGGGACTGGTCGCACTGGGGGCTGGGTACACTTCCTAAGTATCTAGCAGCAAAAGGCCATGCAGCCAAATGCCTGACACTCTGTCTCCTAGCAACTGATGTCCGGGCCCCTCCCTGCAAAGGTGCGGGCTAGAGGTGTTGGAGACAAAGGGGTCAGGTGACCTCCTGGCCCGGGAAAGAGGCAGAGCAGGGAGGAGGGGCCGGAGGGGGGCTGGGCAGATTGGAGTTGGCTGGAGAACAGAGGGGAGGCAGAGAGACCGGGCTCTGATCCCCGAGGGGGCTGGGAGGCCCCCCAGGATGGACCTGACAGGGGGGGATCCGGTTATCTGTGCCTGCAAGACCTGTGTTGGACTGTGTTCCTGTCGTCTAAATAAACCTTCTGCTTTACTGGCTGGCTGAGAGTCCTGGTGAATCGGCAGGGAGGCCGGGGGTGCAGGGCCTGACTCCCCCACACTCCGTGACAACTGGTGGTAGCGGTGGGATCGACTGCACCCCGCGGACGGCGCTTCCTGCAGTAAGTGACTGGGGAGCAGTAAAACGAAGGGGCGATTCACCCCTGGGCGAGTGTGACCAGAGAGAAGGACTTTGCAGTAACAGGGTCCCCCGGGGGATCACAGCGAGCGATCCCAGGGGCGGAGGAGGCTGCTGCTCGACCCTGGCAGAGAGGTGGTGACCTGAAGGACTGGCACGCTAGGGGTCCCCCTGGAACCTGTGGGGAGCGGCGAGCACCCCGGCCTGCGAGTGGCCAGCAGGAAGATGTATGCCACGCAGCGCAAGTGTGAGCTGGTGGAGCTGTGCAAGCAGAGGGGGCTGCACTATGGGAAGCTCACCAAGGCCCAGCTGATTGCCCGGCTGGAGGAGAGAGACCGCGTCAATGAACCGGACCCGGTCTCTGAGGGAAGCAGCCCGGCAGATGTAGCGCAGGCACCAGCGTCTGTCCCCGCTGGGAGTGGTCAGCCGGCCGCTGAGGGCCCCCCGAGACCTCCCACCCCTAGGCGTAGGGGGAGGGGGAGGAGGAGCCCAGCTACGGAGGGCACCGTGACCCCCCCGACCAGCCGGGAATCATCCCGGCGACGCTCGGCCTCCGTGGATCTCAGGCGGCTGGACTTGGAGAGAGAGATCAAACTGAAGGAGATGGAGATGGAGGACCGGCAGAAGCAGCGTGAATTCGAGGAAAGGGAGAAGGAGAAGCAACGCGAATACGAGGACAGGGAGCAGCAGCGCAGAAATGAGCTGGCCATGGCCCAGCTGAACAACAGTAAGGCCCCGGCTGCGGCGAGTGAGGGGGGGGGCCAAGCCTACAAAGAGCTTCGATAAGAACTTCCTGGCCCGGCGTAAGGAGGGGGAGGACATAGACACCTTCCTGACGGCCTTTGAGAATGCCTGTGAGCTGCACCAGGTGGACCCTGCAGACAGGATCCGGTGCCTCACCCCCTTACTGGACTCTACCGCCGTGGAGGTGTACAGCCGAATGAAAAGCATGGAGGCGGGGGACTACAACCTGTTCAAAGAGGCCCTGCTCCGCGAGTTTGGGCTGACCCCGGAGATGTACCGGAAGAGGTTCCGGGGTCAACGTAAGACCCGGGAGGTCACCTACCTACAACTGGTCAACCGGGCGCAGGGATATGCCCGCAAGTGGACGGCTGGGGCCCAAACCCGAGAGGACCTGCTTGACCTATTCGTACTGGAGCACCTGTATGAGCAGTGCCCATCGGACCTGAAGCTGTGGTTGATGGACCAAAAGCCGGAGAACCCGCAGCATGCAGGCCAGCTGGCCGACCAATACATGGACAGTCGGGCAAGGGATAATAGGGAGGCGTCTCGAAGTAGCAGGTCGGCCTCGACGCAGAGGGAGATTCACCAGGGGACCTCCCAGAAGGGGCCGAGGGAGGACCCCCACCAAAGGGAAACATCTGGCGTCAGGTCCAGCCGTCCCACTCGAGGGGACCCACGAGACATGGGCTGCTATCAATGTGGCCAACCGGGCCACATACAGGCCCAATGCCCCAAGCTCCGGGACAAACTGAGCAGACCGACCCCACACCGGGTCAACTTGGTAGAGACCCAGCAGGATGAGGGGCAGTGTTCGCAGGGAAGGGGGGCTGGCCGCGTAACCCCTGCGAAGGAGGGAGGGGGGCCCCGGGTTGACCCCTCCGAGGGGCTGGATGCTCCCAGCCCTGAGTTTTGGGTTTACAGGGTGGGCACAGGGCTGCCCCTCCGGAGCGAGTGCCTTGTTCCCCTGGAGGTAGATGGGAAGGAGGCCACTGGGTACTGGGACACGGGCGCAGAGGTGACGCTGGCCCGGCCGGAGGTGGTGGGCTCGGATCGGATGGTGCCCAACACCTAACTGACCCTGAGGGGTGTGATCGGGACCCCATTCAGGGTGCCTGTGGCGAGGGTGCACCTAAAGTGGGGGGACAAGGAGGGCCCCAAGGACGTGGGGGTGCACCCGCATTTGCCCATGGAGGTGTTAATGGGGGGGGATCTCGAGGACTGGCCCAGTAACACACGGGGTGCCCTGGCCGTGAACCGTAGTCAGAGTCGGCGCAGGGCTCTGCACCCTGACACCGGGGAAGGCACTCTTCCCGGGGCACCGGACCCTGACCCGGTGGGGAGGGAACACCCCGGGACAGGGCTTAGAGAGGCTGTGGCCCCAGACCCAGCCGGGAAGAGAGAGCAGATCCCCGCCCCTGCCCCAGCGGCTGAGTACCAGGCCGCGGTGCGGGAAGACCCCTCCTTGCGGAGGATAGGGGACCTGGCCAGCCTCGCGGGGGGACAGACCATGGGACGAGGTGGCCGGAAAAGGTTCCTGTGGGAGAAGGGGCTCCTGTACCGAGAATGGGCTCCCCCAGGGAAGATGGAGTCAGGGGGAATCAGGAGGCAGCTGGTGGTACCCCAGGAGTATCGCCACCAGCTGCTGTGCCGGGCCCATGACATTCCCCCCTCAGGGCACCAGGGAGCCTGGCGTACCCAGCAGAGGCTGCTACAGAACTATTACTGGCCTGGGGTCTTTGCCCATGTCCGGCAGCACTGCCGCTCCTGTGACGTCTGCCAGAGGGGGAGGAAGGCCCGGGACAGGGGGAAGATGGCTGTAAGACCCGGGCCCCGCCCCGAGGAGCCTGTCCAGAGGGGGGCCAGGGTCAGGAGGGGGGCTCTGAACCGAGAGAGCCCGAATCACAGCCCCCCAGACTGGAACGTGGGGAGAAGGCCCCAGCCCAGCGTGCACCCCAGGGGTACTGGGGTGGGGAAAGGGCGCGGGCGGCATAAGGCTTCCCCCCTGCAACCTGCAAGTGCCCTCGAGTCCCCCCGACCTACAGGGGGGCAGGAAACTGGAATGACCTGGGGTAACTCTTCCCTCAGAACGGGGGGGACCCTGGGGCCTCTGTGGGAATGTAGGTGGGTTCGAACTTCCCCAGGTCACTGGCTGGAGTGACCCCGCTCAGTTCGGTCTCGAAGGGGGGAGAGGTGTGACGAAGTGGGACTGGTCGCACTGGGGGCTGGGTACACTTCCTAAGTATCTAGCAGCAAAAGGCCATGCAGCCAAATGCCTGACATTCTGTCTCCTAGCAACTGATGGCCGGGCCCCTCCCTGCAAAGGTGCGGGCTAGAGGTGTTGGAGACAAAGGGGTCAGGTGACCTCCTGGCCCGGGAAAGAGGCAGAGCAGGGAGGAGGGGCCGGAGGGGGGCTGGGCAGATTGGAGTTGGCTGGAGAACAGAGGGGAGGCAGAGAGACCGGGCTCTGATCCCCGAGGGGGCTGGGAGGCCCCCCAGGATGGACCTGACAGGGTGGGATCCGGTTATCTGTGCCTGCAAGACCTGTGTTGGACTGTGTTCCTGTCGTCTAAATAAACCTTCTGCTTTACTGGCTGGCTGAGAGTCCTGGTGAATCGGCAGGGAGGCCGGGGGTGCAGGGCCTGACTCCCCCACACTCCGTGACACCAACTTAATCTGTTGGACAGAAAGTAGCCTGAAAAAAATCAAATGATGCTTCCGGTTCCTCCATCAGGATCACAAGAGAAACACAAAAAATCCCAAGAGGAACAATTCTTCTCTGCTTTAGTTACCTCCATCGCAATCCTCTCCACCTCTTCTTCTGCCTACCTAGCGGCTCTTCGATGGAGAAAGATCCTGGAGCTGACAGAATTTCTGAGATACAAACTGAGAGAGAGGCTTTGAGACCTCCTGATAGGATGTTGACACAATCTAACAGGGCTCTTGGTTGTAGCTGCCTCCTATCTCTGCTCCCTATGTTGTCAATTCTGTGCCCTCATGAAGCAGCCAAACCAGAGTACGTAGAGCACCCAGTTTAGGGCTCAAGCCCAAACCCTGAGACCAAGAGTCTTACCTTCCCTTTATCAGTGTCTACTGTACTGCTCCCTTCTTCCTCCACCTGTATGTTTGACATCCATACCTGCCCAATATCAAGCAATGCCAACTTTCTGGTGGGGAATAAACTGGAATTTACCCAACTAGGTGCCTTGAGCGCATCGATTCTGAAGGTATTTACAATTCCCTCTAACTTCTCTTGCCGCTACTCTAAGAAAACTCCTAAACAAGGGCCATTGAAACCAGGCCACCTCTTGAGGTGGAATCAAGAGGCTGTGTCAGGAGTGGGATTTGAACCCACGCCTCCTGCGGGAGACCAGAAGCCCCAATTGTGGGAAAGACAGAGCCTTGAGTCTGGCGCCTTAGACCACTCAGCCATCCTGACACTGGCACAAAACCATCTCTCTCAACCCTCCTTTTCTTCAATATTCTATGAGCCGCTCAAGGAGGCCAAGACAGCATCTCTCTTTCAACACCTACATCACATCTGGTTTTTAGACACCATCACCCTCATCTAAAGTTGCAGGTTTCCTACAACCCTGTGCGTTCTGAGGTGTTCTAATCTCCCCCCTCACTTATTAGGGGAATAAAAGATGGCCACTAGGATAGAGGCAGAATAGAGATACTTAGCTTAATGAGAACCTCAAACTCCCGCACGGTGGGCCACACAGTCAAGCAGCCAGCACTCACAATCGGTACCGGCCTTGTTTTTTTTTTTTTTTTCCAAAATAGCTCAGCACTCAGGGTTTTGAGCCCTTCTGGAAATCTTGCAAAAGAGTTTGGAGCCTGAATGGGAGTTGAGTTCTTAAGAAAACGATGTTTTTTTTTGTTTCCCCAAGAAAATTGGGGAAAAAAGATTAATCTAGGGTGAACCTGGATGTTTATTGCTGTTTTCGTTCAGCTCCACTAGGCTGTTTCGAAAGCTGGCCCGTTCCCCATTACAGAGGGTCCAAGCAGAGAGAGTGAAGGAACGCCTGTGCTCAGCGTCACAACCTGAGCCCGAGGAAAAGCATTGAAACACGCTCAAATGACGCTTTAGGTTCATCCATCAGAATCACAAGAGCAAGACAAAGAACTCTCAAGAGGAAGAGTCCTCGGCTTTCATTTACCCCATCGCAACCCTCTTCACTTCTTCTTCTGCCTACCTAGAGGCTCGTCCAGGAAGATCACTCAACTGATTATAATTTGGGCAGAGAAACCCAGGGAGGGCTTGTGCTCCCCCTCCATGTGAGCGGATAGCATTCTGACCTCGTCTACGGGGTCTCTCAGCTTTGGCTTCCCCAGTTTGTCAACTCGGTGCAGGCAGGAAGCAGGCTCTCCTCGGCCTTGGCAAGCCACTTTCTGTCCAAATTGGGAAACCCGTCCAGTCTCCATTCCCCTGTGAGAACAAGAGCAGAGAGTTCACCAACTGAACCCAATCTGAGGCATTGAAGCAAATGGAATTATGCTTCCCGTTCCTCCGTCAGGTTCACCAGGGAAACACACCAAAATCCCAAGAGGAACAACTCTTCTCTGTTTTATTTACCCCCAACGCAATCCTCTCCGCTTCTTCTGCCTCCCTCGAGGCTCCTCCAGGGACAAAAATCATTGAGCTGATAGGATTTGGGGGATAGAAACGGAGAGAGGGGGTTTGATACCTCCTGAGAGGATGTGGCCACGATAGAACAGCTCTCTCGGTTTTAGAAGCCTCCTAGCCTGGCTCTTTTGTTGTCAATTCTGTGCCATCAGGAAGCAGCGAAAGCAGGGTAGGTAGGGCACCCGGTGACGTTGCACTCCATACGTTTTATGAAAGGATGCTTATAAGTGTGAGTATGATGTAACTGGAATATGCTTGATGCAAAAGGTCTCTTGTAAGGTATCATAACAAAGGTTCTAACCTACTGAATATATGCCTCCTATTTGTATGCATGTCTCATTCTTGTATCTGAAGCTGGGAATATGAAGTCTAACTCTGAGGTCCTATTGTAATTATGCAAAGCATGGGCCACTAAAGGTGGTTTAAAACCTTGACGGCTCCCATTGACAATTGGTTGTAAATGGTTTATTGACCTGCAAACCTTCCTGTGTACGTGTGGGCCAACCCAGGAAGAATGGAAACTAGGGGTCTTACAGAGACCACGATACTGGAATCCATCTTAAATCTGGTATTTTTCCATTTAGAAGGAAGGGTGAGGACCCGGAGAGACAAAAGATTCCCGCCTTATGCCAAAGCTATAAAAGGGGGTGAAGCAGGACAAAGGGGCTGCCAGTCATGAGAAAACCCCTGCTAACCACCTAAGATGTCTGCTGGAAGTAACAAAGACCAAAGCAGGGGAAAGGATTGGGCCCAGACTAGGAAGGAGTCTAGTCTGTGAAAGAAGCTGATTGGAACACCTCTGAGGGTGAGCTATTCCCTGGAATCAGTTTCTTAATGTATTATGCTTAGGCTTGCGTGTTTTGTTTTCTTTTGTTTGGTGACTTCCTTTGTTCTGTCTGTTATTACTTGAAATCACTTAACTCCTACTTTTTATACTTAATAAAAATGACTTTTGTTTATTAATAAACCCAGAGTAAGTGATTAATCCCTGGGGGAGCAAACAGCTGTGCACATCTCTCTATCAGTGATCTAGAGGGTGAAGAATTTAGGAATTTACCCTGTATAAGCTTTATAGAGAGTACAAGGGATTTATTTGGGGTTTTGGATCCCACTGGGAGCTGGGTGCTGGAGATAGGTGCTGAGCTGTTTTGAGTTAAAGTCTGCAGCTTTGGGGGTGTGGCCCAGAGCCTGGGTCTGTGTTGCAGCAGACTAGGGTGTCTGGCTCAACAAGGCAGGGTTCTGGAGTCCCAAGTTGGCAGGGAAAACAGGCTCTGAAGTAATTTCAGTCCCAAGGGGATCTCTGTGACCGAACCTATCACAGTGGCGTAGTCGAGCAGGATATGTGCACAGCTGATTGCTTTGAGACACTGGTAGTGATTTTTAAGCATGTTGCCCGGAGGACAGACAAAGTGCTTATTCGGGAAAGGGAAGATGACAACTTTGGTTGCAAAATTGGCTGAGAAAGCTCTGGATATATTCAGTAAGATACCTATTGCTGATGCTTCAAACTATGGTCTATTTAAGGAATTGGTTTTGAAACAGTTTCAGATTATGCCCGAAACCTAGAGGGTTAAATTCACAACTCTTTCAACTCCCAGAGCCCTTCTACAGCCCAGATGATTTGTATACACCTTCACCGTGAGCCAAATTTGCAGGTTTCCGGGAGCCCTGTGAGTCCGATGTTGTTTTAGTCTCCCTGCTGATTAATTAGGAGAATAAAAGATGGACACCAGAACTGAGGCAGACTACGGACACCGCATTCTGAGAAAACAATGGTGAACCTCCAACTCCAGCAGTGTGGGCCACATAGACAAGTAACCAGCACCCACAATCTTGACAAGCTTTTTTCCAAAATAACTCATCTTTTGGAAAAACAGGTTAAGCCTTTTTGACAATCTGGCTAAAGATTTTTGTGCCTAACTGGGAGCCTAGTTCTTGTGAAAATCTGGCCCTAGTGGTGGGTGTGAGACCTTCTGAAAATTCTGGCCAATGTGTCTGGAAGCTCCAAGAACCATCACAACTTTGAGCATTGACTAGACCAGGATGAAGAAAACCTTCCTTCCTTGACCTACAATCACCTTGATTCCAGGTTGAGGTTTCAAGAGAATTGATTTGCTTCTTAGATGCAATGCGAAACAAACACCCCCCTGTAGACATTGGAAGAGGGAGGCTGAAATGGATCTGCCACTAAACCACGTTGCCTTTCATCAGTAGCCACCTGAGCAAGAGGGTAACCATTGGCCTAGAGGTGAAAGGCCCATAGCCCATGCTCAGAAGCCTTCAGCGGCTAGATCTTAGGAATGGAAAAGCTTAACGATCTTTCTCCGGGGTGGTTACTTCCAAAGACTTGTATATAGCGCTGGGTGAAAGGTTTTTGGATGAATATTATATTTAGTGAAATATTTTGGTGGACCCAAAATGATTGTTTGGTTTGGTTTGGTTTCACCAAGAAAAGTGAAAAAGAAAAAAAAAGATCTTGGGTGAAAGTGCAATGTTGTTATAATTTGGGTAAGGCTAGGTAAGAAGGAAAAACTAAATTGTTTGCACAAGTAAGTGTATTTGTGTAAAAGGGTGCTGCGGCTGGGCTTTAAGGGGCAGAGAGCCATATTGTAGCAGTTGGAAGCTTTGCTTTCCCCATGGCCTCCAAAGAGTTTTCAAGCCTTCTGAAGGAGGCCAGGAAGTTGCCTTCTTCCTGTTGAATTCCAAGTGAGGAAGGAAAGGTGGACTTTTGTTGAAGAGGGTAACTTAACTCCCTGACTGGGAATTGAACCCAGGCCGTGGTGGTGAAAGTGCCAAATCCTAACCACTAGACCACCAGGGAGATTGTATGTGGGATGTTGGGCATGACTTTCTAGACCTACTTTCTGTCCAACTGAGGCCATTCATTCGTCTTCAAAGGAGGTTAACACAAGCTCTGAGCTCTTCGTTTCCTTACGGTTCCCTTCCTATTTTTAGCACAGTCAACTGATATGAAAAAGAAACAGAAAACATATTAAAACAATTTCCAGTATTGTTATACATTGAGGACACGTCTTTTTATTTTTTTTAAACAGTTTGATTGCTATCTTGTTTTACTCTCCGTGGGCTTACAGAAATGTACGAGGGATGAATAAGATGTGGTTGGAATCTTCAGCCTTAAGCAATCTCCATCCCAATGAAGAGGGCTGGTGGAGGATTTGAGAAAGAAGCAGTTATCTCAACTACTGAGTGCTGGCGAAGATCTAGAAAGAAGTAGAGAAGCTATAGATCACTGCTGGGGGTGGGGTGAGGGGCAACCAGTTTCCGAAAGGTTCTTTTTTCCCTCTCTTGCCTGGGCTAGAAGAGACTCAACTCTCTTAGGACCATGGAATTGTCAATTTGTCTTCTCTTCATGATGTACTGAAGGTCCCAGACAGCCTCAGATGGTTGAGTGGACTTCCTTGGGTCCTGAGACTCTAAGGGAAAGAGTGATGTCGAAGAGTGCAAGATCAAACGCCCAACGTGGGGCTCGAACCCACGACACTGAGATTAAGAGTCGCATGCTCTACCGACTGAGCTAGTCGGGCTAGGCTTGAAGGTGTTGCAAAGGCACAGACAGTACAAAAGAAGAACGAAGGAAGTTTCTTTGCGTGCTGAGATTCGTTTCCTGACATTTGCCTTCTTTCCTGGTTCCTTCGCTCTCCAGCTAGCAAACAGGGCCCGTTTCAAGGCTAGTTAGATGCTGGTGTCTAGACCAGAGAAGTGGGGTTCATCTAGCAGCTGCTTAGAGAAACCTGGGCAGGAGGGTGGAATTTAGGATTCTCCCAGCAGGAGGAGGTGCTGTTTCTCAGAAAAAGCTTCTCAGCACCCAAAGAGGGGGCAGACAAGACAGTTCCCCGCCGGCCGCCAGACACATCTTTTCGCAGGGAATCAGAACCCCCTGGGGTAAAACTCCTCCAAGGATGCACGGCTCCAGGAATATCAGAGAAGGGAAGGACTGTTTGCTTTAGGAGGTGGGTGCGGAAACCTGCAGGTCCTTAGGTCCCTCCAGCCTGCGACGAAACCATTTGGGGGGAAGGGGCCGGGGTAGACAAAGAGAGGAAAGAAGGGCTTGCGGCTCCTGTGCAAACACCATGTTCCCAGCGGTCCAAGAGAAGCGGGTGGGGGTTCGAGCATTTTGGCTGCTTCCTGAGGGCACAGAACTCACAACCTGGCAATGCTCAGATCCCCGTTCCTCGGGAGTTTTCTTTGTGTTGGTCTTGTGATGCTGAGGGAGGAAGCTGAAGCATCATTTGAGTTTGTTTCAGTGCCTTCGGTTGGGCTAAGGTTGTGACCCTGAGCACAGGGGTTCCAGCTCTTAACCCCTGAGGGGAATGGACAATGGACCAACTGTGACGAAGTGGGACTGGTCGCACTGGGGGCTGGGTACACTTCCTAAGTATCTAGCAGCAAAAGGCCATGCAGCCAAATGCCTGACACTCTGTCTCCTAGCAACTGATGTCCGGGCCCCTCCCTGCAAAGGTGCGGGCTAGAGGTGTTGGAGACAAAGGGGTCAGGTGACCTCCTGGCCCGGGAAAGAGGCAGAGCAGGGAGGAGGGGCCGGAGGGGGGCTGGGCAGATTGGAGTTGGCTGGAGAACAGAGGGGAGGCAGAGAGACCGGGCTCTGATCCCCGAGGGGGCTGGGAGGCCCCCCAGGATGGACCTGACAGGGGGGGATCCGGTTATCTGTGCCTGCAAGACCTGTGTTGGACTGTGTTCCTGTCGTCTAAATAAACCTTCTGCTTTACTGGCTGGCTGAGAGTCCTGGTGAATCGGCAGGGAGGCCGGGGGTGCAGGGCCTGACTCCCCCACACTCCGTGACAACTGGTGGCAGCGGTGGGATCGACTGCACCCCGCGGACGGCGCTTCCTGCAGTAAGTGACTGGGGAGCAGTAAAACGAAGGGGCGATTCACCCCTGGGCGAGTGTGACCAGAGAGAAGGACTTTGCAGTAACAGGGTCCCCCGGGGGATCACAGCGAGCGATCCCAGGGGCGGAGGAGGCTGCTGCTCGACCCTGGCAGAGAGGTGGTGACCTGAAGGACTGGCACGCTAGGGGTCCCCCTGGAACCTGTGGGGAGCGGCGAGCACCCCAGCCTGCGAGTGGCCAGCAGGAAGATGTATGCCACGCAGCGCAAGTGTGAGCTGGTGGAGCTGTGCAAGCAGAGGGGGCTGCACTATGGGAAGCTCACCAAGGCCCAGCTGATTGCCCGGCTGGAGGAGAGAGACCGCGTCAATGAACCGGACCCGGTCTCTGAGGGAAGCAGCCCGGCAGATGTAGCGCAGGCACCAGCGTCTGTCCCCGCTGGGAGTGGTCAGCCGGCCGCTGAGGGCCCCCCGAGACCTCCCACCCCTAGGCGTAGGGGGAGGGGGAGGAGGAGCCCAGCTACGGAGGGCACCGTGACCCCCCCGACCAGCCGGGAATCATCCCGGCGACGCTCGGCCTCCGTGGATCTCAGGCGGCTGGACTTGGAGAGAGAGATCAAACTGAAGGAGATGGAGATGGAGGACCGGCAGAAGCAGCGTGAATTCGAGGAAAGGGAGAAGGAGAAGCAACGCTAATACGAGGACAGGGAGCAGCAGCGCAGAAATGAGCTGGCCATGGCCCAGCTGAACAACAGTAAGGCCCCGGCTGCGGCGAGTGAGGGGGGGGCCAAGCCTACAAAGAGCTTCGATAAGAACTTCCTGGCCCGGCGTAAGGAGGGGGAGGACATAGACACCTTCCTGACGGCCTTTGAGAATGCCTGTGAGCTGCACCAGGTGGACCCTGCAGACAGGATCCGGTGCCTCACCCCCTTACTGGACTCTACCGCCGTGGAGGTGTACAGCCGAATGAAAAGCACGGAGGCGGGGGACTACAACCTGTTCAAAGAGGCCCTGCTCCGCGAGTTTGGGCTGACCCCGGAGATGTACCGGAAGAGGTTCCGGGGTCAACGTAAGACCCGGGAGGTCACCTACCTACAACTGGTCAACCGGGCGCAGGGATATGCCCGCAAGTGGACGGCTGGGGCCCAAACCCGAGAGGACCTGCTTGACCTATTCGTACTGGAGCACCTGTATGAGCAGTGCCCATCGGACCTGAAGCTGTGGTTGATGGACCAAAAGCCGGAGAACCCGCAGCATGCAGGCCAGCTGGCCGACCAATACATGGACAGTCGGGCAAGGGATAATAGGGAGGCGTCTCGAAGTAGCAGGTCGGCCTCGACGCAGAGGGAGATTCACCAGGGGACCTCCCAGAAGGGGCCGAGGGAGGACCCCCACCAAAGGGAAACATCTGGCGTCAGGTCCAGCCGTCCCACTCGAGGGGACCCACGAGACATGGGCTGCTATCAATGTGGCCAACCGGGCCACATACAGGCCCAATGCCCCAAGCTCCGGGACAAACTGAGCAGACCGACCCCACACCGGGTCAACTTGGTAGAGACCCAGCAGGATGAGGGGCAGTGTTCGCAGGGAAGGGGGGCTGGCCGCGTAACCCCTGCGAAGGAGGGAGGGGGGCCCCGGGTTGACCCCTCCGAGGGGCTGGATGCTCCCAGCCCTGAGTTTTGGGTTTACAGGGTGGGCACAGGGCTGCCCCTCCGGAGCGAGTGCCTTGTTCCCCTGGAGGTAGATGGGAAGGAGGCCACTGGGTACTGGGACACGGGCGCAGAGGTGACGCTGGCCCGGCCGGAGGTGGTGGGCTCGGATCGGATGGTGCCCAACACCTACCTGACCCTGAGGGGTGTGATCGGGACCCCATTCAGGGTGCCTGTGGCGAGGGTGCACCTAAAGTGGGGGGACAAGGAGGGCCCCAAGGACGTGGGGGTGCACCCGCATTTGCCCATGGAGGTGTTAATGGGGGGGATCTCGAGGACTGGCCCAGTAACACACGGGGTGCCCTGGCCGTGAACCGTAGTCAGAGTCGGCGCAGGGCTCTGCACCCTGACACCGGGGAAGGCACTCTTCCCGGGGCACCGGACCCTGACCCGGTGGGGAGGGAACACCCCAGGACAGGGCTTAGAGAGGCTGTGGCCCCAGACCCAGCCGGGGAGAGAGAGCAGATCCCCGCCCCTGCCCCAGCGGCTGAGTACCAGGCCGCGGTGCGGGAAGACCCCTCCTTGCGGAGGATAGGGGACCTGGCCAGCCTCGGGGGGGGACAGACCATGGGACGAGGTGGCCGGAAAAGGTTCCTGTGGGAGAAGGGGCTCCTGTACCGAGAATGGGCTCCCCCAGGGAAGATGGAGTCAGGGGGAATCAGGAGGCAGCTGGTGGTACCCCAGGAGTATCGCCACCAGCTGCTGTGCCGGGCCCATGACATTCCCCCCTCAGGGCACCAGGGAGCCTGGCGTACCCAGCAGAGGCTGCTACAGAACTATTACTGGCCTGGGGTCTTTGCCCATGTCCGGCAGCACTGCCGCTCCTGTGACGTCTGCCAGAGGGGGAGGAAGGCCCGGGACAGGGGGAAGATGGCTGTAAGACCCGGGCCCCGCCCCGAGGAGCCTGTCCAGAGGGGGGCCAGGGTCAGGAGGGGGGCTCTGAACCGAGAGAGCCCGAATCACAGCCCCCCAGACTGGAACGTGGGGAGAAGGCCCCAGCCCAGCGTGCACCCCAGGGGTACTGGGGTGGGGAAAGGGCGCGGGCGGCATAAGGCTTCCCCCCTGCAACCTGCAAGTGCCCTCGAGTCCCCCCGACCTACAGGGGGGCAGGAAACTGGAATGACCTGGGGTAACTCTTCCCTCAGAACGGGGGGGACCCTGGGGCCTCTGTGGGAATGTAGGTGGGTTCGAACTTCCCCAGGTCACTGGCTGGAGTGACCCCGCTCAGTTCGGTCTCGAAGGGGGGAGAGGTGTGACGAAGTGGGACTGGTCGCACTGGGGGCTGGGTACACTTCCTAAGTATCTAGCAGCAAAAGGCCATGCAGCCAAATGCCTGACACTCTGTCTCCTAGCAACTGATGGCCGGGCCCCTCCCTGCAAAGGTGCGGGCTAGAGGTGTTGGAGACAAAGGGGTCAGGTGACCTCCTGGCCCGGGAAAGAGGCAGAGCAGGGAGGAGGGGCCGGAGGGGGGCTGGGCAGATTGGAGTTGGCTGGAGAACAGAGGGGAGGCAGAGAGACCGGGCTCTGATCCCCGAGGGGGCTGGGAGGCCCCCCAGGATGGACCTGACAGGGGGGGATCCGGTTATCTGTGCCTGCAAGACCTGTGTTGGACTGTGTTCCTGTCGTCTAAATAAACCTTCTGCTTTACTGGCTGGCTGAGAGTCCTGGTGAATCGGCAGGGAGGCCGGGGGTGCAGGGCCTGACTCCCCCACACTCCGTGACACCAACTTAATCTGTTGGACAGAAAGTAGCCTGAAAAAAATCAAATGATGCTTCCGGTTCCTCCATCAGGATCACAAGAGAAACACAAAAAATCCCAAGAGGAACAATTCTTCTCTGCTTTAGTTACCTCCATCGCAATCCTCTCCACCTCTTCTTCTGCCTACCTAGCGGCTCTTCGATGGAGAAAGATCCTGGAGCTGACAGAATTTCTGAGATACAAACTGAGAGAGAGGCTTTGAGACCTCCTGATAGGATGTTGACACAATCTAACAGGGCTCTTGGTTGTAGCTGCCTCCTATCTCTGCTCCCTATGTTGTCAATTCTGTGCCCTCATGAAGCAGCCAAACCAGAGTACGTAGAGCACCCAGTTTAGGGCTCAAGCCCAAACCCTGAGACCAAGAGTCTTACCTTCCCTTTATCAGTGTCTACTGTACTGCTCCCTTCTTCCTCCACCTGTATGTTTGACATCCATACCTGCCCAATATCAAGCAATGCCAACTTTCTGGTGGGGAATAAACTGGAATTTACCCAACTAGGTGCCTTGAGCGCATCGATTCTGAAGGTATTTACAATTCCCTCTAACTTCTCTTGCCGCTACTCTAAGAAAACTCCTAAACAAGGGCCATTGAAACCAGGCCACCTCTTGAGGTGGAATCAAGAGGCTGTGTCAGGAGTGGGATTTGAACCCACGCCTCCTGCGGGAGACCAGAAGCCCCAATTGTGGGAAAGACAGAGCCTTGAGTCTGGCGCCTTAGACCACTCAGCCATCCTGACACTGGCACAAAACCATCTCTCTCAACCCTCCTTTTCTTCAATATTCTATGAGCCGCTCAAGGAGGCCAAGACAGCATCTCTCTTTCAACACCTACATCACATCTGGTTTTTAGACACCATCACCCTTATCTAAAGTTGCAGGTTTCCTACAACCCTGTGCGTTCTGAGGTGTTCTAATCTCCCCCCTCACTTATTAGGGGAATAAAAGATGGCCACTAGGATAGAGGCAGAATAGAGATACTTAGCTTAATGAGAACCTCAAACTCCCGCACGGTGGGCCACACAGTCAAGCAGCCAGCACTCACAATCGGTACCGGCCTTGTTTTTTTTTTTTTTTCCAAAATAGCTCAGCACTCAGGGTTTTGAGCCCTTCTGGAAATCTTGCAAAAGAGTTTGGAGCCTGAATGGGAGTTGAGTTCTTAAGAAAATGATGTTTTTTTTTGTTTCCCCAAGAAAATTGGGGAAAAAAGATTAATCTAGGGTGAACCTGGATGTTTATTGCTGTTTTCATTCAGCTCCACTAGGCTGTTTCGAAAGCTGGCCCGTTCCCCATTACAGAGGGTCCAAGCAGAGAGAGTGAAGGAACGCCTGTGCTCAGCGTCACAACCTGAGCCCGAGGAAAAGCATTGAAACACGCTCAAATGACGCTTTAGGTTCATCCATCAGAATCACAAGAGCAAGACAAAGAACTCTCAAGAGGAAGAGTCCTCGGCTTTCATTTACCCCATCGCAACCCTCTTCACTTCTTCTTCTGCCTACCTAGAGGCTCGTCCAGGAAGATCACTCAACTGATTATAATTTGGGCAGAGAAACCCAGGGAGGGCTTGTGCTCCCCCTCCATGTGAACAGATAGCATTCTGACCTCGTCTACGGGGTCTCTCAGCTTTGGCTTCCCCAGTTTGTCAACTCGGTGCAGGCAGGAAGCAGGCTCTCCTCGGCCTTGGCAAGCCACTTTCTGTCCAAATTGGGAAACCCGTCCAGTCTCCATTCCCCTGTGAGAACAAGAGCAGAGAGTTCACCAACTGAACCCAATCTGAGGCATTGAAGCAAATGGAATTATGCTTCCCGTTCCTCCATCAGGATCACCAGGGAAACACACCAAAATCCCAAGAGGAACAACTCTTCTCTGTTTTATTTACCCCCAACGCAATCCTCTCCGCTTCTTCTGCCTCCCTCGAGGCTCCTCCAGGGACAAAAATCATTGAGCTGATAGGATTTGGGGGATAGAAACGGAGAGAGGGGGTTTGATACCTCCTGAGAGGATGTGGCCACGATAGAACAGCTCTCTCGGTTTTAGAAGCCTCCTAGCCTGGCTCTTTTGTTGTCAATTCTGTGCCATCAGGAAGCAGCGAAAGCAGGGTAGGTAGGGCACCCGGTGACGTTGCACTCCATACGTTTTATGAAAGGATGCTTATAAGTGTGAGTATGATGTAACTGGAATATGCTTGATGCAAAAGGTCTCTTGTAAGGTATCATAACAAAGGTTCTAACCTACTGAATATATGCCTCCTATTTGTATGCATGTCTCATTCTTGTATCTGAAGCTGGGAATATGAAGTCTAACTCTGAGGTCCTATTGTAATTATGCAAAGCATGGGCCACTAAAGGTGGTTTAAAACCTTGACGGCTCCCATTGACAATTGGTTGTAAATGGTTTATTGACCTGCAAACCTTCCTGTGTACGTGTGGGCCAACCCAGGAAGAATGGAAACTAGGGGTCTTACAGAGACCACGATACTGGAATCCATCTTAAATCTGGTATTTTTCCATTTAGAAGGAAGGGTGAGGACCCGGAGAGACAAAAGATTCCCGCCTTATGCCAAAGCTATAAAAGGGGGTGAAGCAGGACAAAGGGGCTGCCAGTCATGAGAAAACCCCTGCTAACCACCTAAGATGTCTGCTGGAAGTAACAAAGACCAAAGCAGGGGAAAGGATTGGGCCCAGACTAGGAAGGAGTCTAGTCTGTGAAAGAAGCTGATTGGAACACCTCTGAGGGTGAGCTATTCCCTGGAATCAGTTTCTTAATGTATTAGGCTTAGGCTTGCATGTTTTGTTTTCTTTTGCTTGGTGACTTCCTTTGTTCTGTCTGTTATTACTTGAAATCACTTATCTCCTACTTTGTATACTTAATAAAAATGACTTTTGTTTACTAATAAACCCAGAGTAAATGATTAATCCCTGGGGGCGCAAACAGCTATGCATCTCTCTACATATCCCTAGAGCCCCGAGCAGGGGTATTCTATCTGCTACCCAAGATCTATAAACCTGGGAATCCTGGATGCCTCATCATCTCAGGCATTGGCACCCTGACAGCAGGATTTTCTGGTTATGTGGACTGTCTCCTCAGGGCCTTCACTACCAGCACTCCCTGCTATCTTTGAGATACCACTGACTTCCTGATGAAACTACAATCCATTGGTGATCTTCCTGAAAACACCATCCTAGCCAGTATGGATTTTGAAGATCTCTACACCAACATTCCACACAAAGGTGGACTACAAGGAATCAGGAACAATATCCCCGATAATGTCACACAAACTTGGTGGCTGAACTTAGTGACTTTGTCTTCGCCCACAACTATTTCATATTTGGGGATGATTTAAACCTTCAAGTCAGTAGCACTCCTTTGGGTTCCCGCATGCACCCCGAGTTTGCCAACATTTTTATGCCTTACTTAGAACAACGCTTCCTTGGCTCTTGTCCCGTAGCGCCCCTACTCTACTTGCAGTATGTTGATAATATCTTCATCATCTGGACCCATGGGAAGGAGGCCCTTATGGAATTCCATGAGGATTTCAACTATTTCCACCCCACCATCACCCTCAGCCTGGACCAGTTCACACAGGAGATCCACTTTCTGGACACTACACTGCAAATAAGCGATGGTCACAAAAACACCACCCTATACCGGAAACCTACTGACCGCTATACTTACCTACTTGCTTCCAGCTTTCATCCAGACCACATCACCTGATACATTTTCTATAGCCAAGCCCTAAGATACAACCGCATTTGCTGCAATCCCTCAGACAGAGACACACACCTACAGGATCAAGCAATACCCACCTTGGGTACTGAAGAAAGAGATTGACAGAGACAAAAGTGTACCCAGATGTCACCTACTACAAGATAGGCCCAACAAAGAAAGTAACAGAATGCCACTAACCATCACCTACAGCTCCTAACTAAAACCTCTCCAGCACATCATGAAGGATCTACAACCACCCTGAAGGATGATCTCTCACTCTCACAGACCTTGGGAGACAGGCCAGTCCTCATTTAGAGACAGCCCCCCAACCTGAAGCAAATACTCACCAGCAACTACACACCACACAACAAAAACACTAACCCAGGAACCAATCCCTGCAACAAACCCCATTGCTAACTCTGTTGGCATATCTATTCAAGGTACACCATTATAGGACATAACCACATCAGCCACACCATCAGGGCTCATCCACCTGCACATCTACCAATGTGATATATGCCACCATGTGCCAGCAATGCCCCTCTGCCATGTACGTTGGCCAAACCGGACAGTCTCTATGCAAAAGAATAAATGGACACAAAGCAGACATCAAGAATTGTAACTTTCAAAAACCAGTAGGAAAGCATTTCAGTCTCCCTGGACACTCAATAACAGACTTAAAGTGGCGATTCTTCAACAAAAAAACTTAAAAATAGACTCGAATTAATTTGAAAATTTGCCACTATCAGATTAGGCCTGAATAAAGACAGGGAGTGGCTGGGTCACTACAAAAAATAACTTTCCCTATGTTGATACTCACACCTTCTTGTCAACTGTTGGGAATGGGCCACTTCTACCATGATTGAATCGGCCTCGTTAGCACTGACCCCCCACTTGGTAAGGCAACTCCCATCTTTTCATGTGCTGTATATTTATACCTGCTTACTGTATTTTTCACTCCATGCATCTGATGAAGTGGGTTATAGCCCCCAAAAGCTTATGCCCAAATAAATTTGTTAGTCTCTAAGGTGACACAAGAACTCCTCATTGGTTAAATTAAGGACAAGTAATTGCTGATATAACTATTGTGAATATGTTTATAGAAAATGAGGAAGGCAGAAGCAAACTAAACTAACTATTGTGGGTATGTTAATAGTAAATAAAGTAGGCAGGAACCTTCTGAACTGGTAAGATTGCCTTAGACAATCTGCAAAGTGATTGGTGTATACAAAATTTGCAAAGCTATTGGTCGTTACATACAAGACGCATAGATATTGGTAGCTAGGAAAGATGTCTATTAAGTGTGTAGTGTTTGATATGAATTGGAACTGTGGTATCACCTTGCACCTAAGCCCCCTGGATCTGGGCCTGGCCAGCATGGGCAAAGAGCTGTTACATGCTTAATAAAAAACCTTAGTGTTGAGCTGGAGTTGAAATGAGATGGGTTCTTTTTGGATCCCAGAGAAATGGATAAAGTGTTCCAGAACTGGATGAGGTGTTCTGGATAAGCCAAGTGGAAAGGTCTTGGAGGGAATCCCAACAATGGTATCAAAGTTTCCCAACACAATGAAGTCTTCTGAATGTCATCACCATGTCAGATACATATTAGAATCTTCCTCAACTCCTCCAACAAGGCTTTGTTAGTTTGGGATTGACAGATTAGCAGGTTGAATAGGAAAATCTTGAAAAAAACTCCAGATGACTTTAGTGAGGGCATAACAAAGGCCATTTTTCTACTTTTCATCTGAAAAATTTCCATCACACTCTCAGTCATGTCCGTAGGGGGTGAAGTCTTCCAGGTACAAGTCATTACCAAAACATGGTAGAGTGGGGACATTTGCTCACTTCTTTGCCACACTGATGCTCTGAGTTGCTTTGGTTCTGTTCATAAATACTATACCCCCTGCAAAATTGCATCTAATTTGCTAAATCTGTTTTAACCCTTCACGGTCTAATGTAACCATTAATCACAGTGAACAAATTCAGAAGCATGGTGGACCAGTTCAGTGGTTTTAGTAAAAATAAAATAAATAAATAAACAATCCCAACAACAATATTTGCTAACCAGGGTTTTATTTGTTTAGGCTGGGCTATTCAAATATATTGAATGGAAGTTGAGTGCCTAACTCCCTTAGGATTTTTGCTTTATTTATTTTCCCAGCAACTCCTGCCTGCTTGACTTTGTTCTCTGTAGGGAACTCTTGCCTTGTTATGCACATACCAGTGACCCTCATGTGGTTCAGAGATTCTGCCCCAGAGGAGCCATCTAGAGAATGGAAATTGGTTCTCCCCTGTGATTTAGACTGTGAATATGATAAAAAGGTTCATTTGTTCCACAGATTCAGCACACCATCCAGAAGTTCATTCAATAGGAGCTTGTTTCTCTCTTCTATTCTGAAAAGACAGATATTCCTGTTATTTTTCTTCAGCGCCCTTTGACACCAGTCATTGTTATTGTTTCCATTACAAGGATGACCAAAGTGGCCCCTGGCTGAGCTTTGAGGGAACAGCATGAGAGAGTCACCAAGGGTAGGAGTTTCAAATTGCCTCAGACTCCTTTTGAAAAGCTCCTGATTTTGGAAATGCAAGTAGCCCTAACAGCCAGTGCTTCAGAAACTTGTGTATTACCCCCAAAATTAAGGTAGGCTTCTAGACTAGGAGTTTCAAAACACAGCACGTTTAGAAGGTGGCATAGGTTTCCTAGATTCATGAATTTCAAGGCTAGAAGGGACCATTATTATGATTTAGTCTGACATCTTGTATAACTAGGCTTGGAAAAATGCAATTTTTAAAAAATATATATATTTTTGATGGATAATATCAATGTTTATTTGTAAACATTTTTATCAATTTAAATTTTCACAGCTGTGGGAAATTTATGCGGGGGGGGGGAAGGTCAGACAATAATTATGTAATGACAGTGGACATTGAGATTAAAAAAGTTCAATTTTTATAACCCTTACAACACAAATTGTCAATGTAACACGTCAAAATATATGAATAGCCTTAAATTAAACTCAAATGAGTTCTCAAGCAACATTTTTCTTCTGTTGCCTAGCCATACATTTCTATTATCAACAGAAATATTTTTTCATTGTTTTGTGTGTGTATGGTGAAATTGATGTTTACCAACATTTACTGATAAAAAGCTGATACTTTCGAGCCTGCGTATGCAGCATTCATTGTAGCTAATTTTATACACATTAAGATTTGACTCTAATAAATGTTCCAGCAGCATTTTTCTACTTTTGCCTATGTCTAAATTTCAATTATCAATGGCAATATTTTTCCGTTGGTTTGCGTGTGTACATTGAAATCAATGTTCACTGTCATTTACTGATTAAAAAATAAATGCTTCCAAGCATATGTATAACATATGCCAAAGAATCCCACCACATGATTCCTGTATAACTTGTATGTGAAATATAGCAGATAGCAATGCGGGTTTTTAAAAAAAAACAAAACAGCCTAGTTTAGTGGCTAGAACGACCAACTAGGACTCAGGAGACCTACACTTTACCCCAGCTCAGCCATTCACCTGCTGTGTGACTTTGGGTAGATGGTTTCCTCCCTTTGTTTCACCATACACCCTTTATTTAGCTTGTGAGCTTGCTGGACTGGGGCAGGGCTATCTCTCACTATGTGTCTGTACAGTGTAAACAGGGCTCTAATCTCAATTGTCACCTCTAATTGCTATGGTATTACAAATCATAGCGGACATGATGGGAAATGCCCAACTGAATTGTTATTAGGCATATTGATCCCTAGATGTAGCTTCCTGTTAATGTCCTAGGATTCTAAGCAGATGTCCTCCAGTCTAAGCTCCATTATGAGTGTGCCAGACATGGCAATTTCCTGCAATATCCTTGGGATACCTTACTGGATTAAGTTTAAATATTTTGGAGGTCCATTGTATTCAATGAATGGTTTCTGTATTATTGTGGGTCAGAATTGTATGCAACCTCTCAATAGGGGAGATGTGACAGGTGTGAGAGGTAGGGGATTCAACAGACTATATTGAAAAATGTGCCAGACAAGAACAGATTTTTGAGACAAAAGTGGGGGATATCCATGAGGACTATGTAGGGGGAGGTGAATGCAAATTCCTCACCTCCAGTTATGCAAATTCCCCACCTATGCTTATGCAAAATCTCAGCCATTTGTAGCTACATCCTGAGCAGTGAGCCATTGTCTGCTGATGACCTGTTACATGATGATAAGATCAAAGGCCCAAGATATCTAAAGGAAAGATGGAACTTTTCATGGTTGTTCTGGTTCTGAATCAGTTATGAACTTGTAACCACAGGGAATACCCAGTTGTGGATCTGATGGACTGACACCTACCAGAGCCTGAGGCTGACCTCTGTTAGTCTTTTTAGCATGCATGTAGGCTATTTTATTATTTTTAATATGTTTTCTCCATAATGCTTTCACCCTACAATAAATGTCCTTGCTTATAAAGAACTTCATGGTAACATAACTGTGAGCCATTAAGCTGTTCATAGTCTTCGGAGAGAAAACAAAGCACTGGTACTGGCATGTTTAGGCAGTCTGCTTTCACTTTCTGTTGCTTTGTCCTCTTCCTCCTGCAGGGATGGAGAACCAGACAGAGGTGAGCGAGTTCATTTTCCTGGGCCTCACCAATCTGAGGGGTCTGCAGTGCTTTCTCTTTGCCCTCTTCCTGCTGCTTTACATGGCCAGCGTTTTGGGGAATGGAGTCATTGTGGCTGTGCTACTGGCCGAGCCCCGGCTTCACACCCCCATGTACTTCTTCCTGGGAAATCTCTCCAGCCTAGACATCTTCTACTCCACAGTCACTGTGCCCAAGATGTTGGCCGGCTTCCTCTCAGGGCACCAGACCATCTCCTTTACCAGCTGCCTGGCACAGCTCCATTTCTTCCATTTCCTGGGCAGCAGTGAAGCCATGCTGCTGGCTGTCATGGCCTATGACCGCTACGTGGCCATCTGCAACCCACTGCGCTACACACTGGTCATGAGCCCACAGGCCTGCCTGCTGCTGGCAGGAATCACCTGGGCCACTGGCTTCCTGCATGCCCTGATGCACACGGTCATGACCTCCCGGTTGCACTTCTGTGGCCCCAACCGTATTCACCACTTCTTCTGTGACATCAAGCCCCTGCTGAGCCTGGCCTGCAGCAGCATCGGCCTCAACCTGAGCCTCCTCCACACCGTCACTGGGATTATTGGTGTGAGTCCATTCATCATCACTCTCCTCTCCTACCTCTACATCATCTCCTTCCTCTTCCTGAAGGTACGGTCACGGGAAAGCAGGAGAAAGGCCTTCTCCACTTGCACCTCCCACCTCACTGTGATAGCAATGTACTATGGGAC
The DNA here is from genome assembly GCF_020497125.1 of Mauremys mutica. Taxonomy (NCBI): domain Eukaryota; kingdom Metazoa; phylum Chordata; order Testudines; family Geoemydidae; genus Mauremys; species Mauremys mutica. Next base: position 46,572,547 of record NC_059083.1, read on the forward strand.
AGTGATCTTCGCCTACACGCGTCCTTCTTCAGGAAGCTCCAAGGGAGAAGAGATGATCATCACCCTAGTGTACAGTGTCATCACCCCAGCTCTGAATCCCCTCATCTACACCCTGCGGAACAGTGAGGTGAAATACGCCACCAGGAAATTCATCACTAGAAAACTCTTCCCTGAAAGGAACTAAATCAAATGACTGCTTCTTGTTTTGAAGTGAAAAGGAGAGATGTTGACCAAAGGAATTATAATGTAGGGGATCTAGCTTCAAAATTCCATGGAAAAATAGACTATAGGTGACATTCTTGCAGTGACCAAGATGGAGATGGAAAAATGTCCTCCCAGGATTTCTTCATCTCTAATTGTTAGAAATTTGGTACATAGGTCACATTTGAATATTTATTAGTTGTAATTCTCGTTTCCTCCCATTATTCATCATAAATGAAATTTCTTTCAGTAGAAATCTCTACTCTGGCTTGTATTCACAGCTGGCAACTAAACATACAATTGTGATTGAGGTATTTTAATGTCTGTGCAGCCAGCTTAAATGAACCTAATTTTTAAAGCTCCATTGATTTGTTTCTTTTTCCCACACCCCTCTTCTTGTCACAACAATGGAGAGTTAAGATTTTTTGGATGCCCCAACTGTGCATGTAATAAACCTTGTGTGATTATTTGTGGTATCTCTCTTGGTACACTTAAGAATTGGGGATGATCTTATGAAATGTCTTTATCTGTACGAAATTTCTGACAGTGGCTCAGCCCCAACTTTCCACCCCAATGTCCTTCTTCCTGGGCAAAACTTCTTCTATTACACAGTCACCATACCTAAGATGCTGGCCGGCTTCCTCTTGGGGCACCAGGCCATCTCCTTTAAGAGCTGCCTCACCCAGTTCCATTTCTTCCACTTCCTGGGCAGCAGGAAGCCATTCTGCCGGCTGTCATGGCCTGTGACTGCTACATGGCCCTCTTTAACCCGCTGCACTACACGCTGGTCAGGAACCCACAGGCCTGCCTGTGGCTGATAGCAGCCACCTGGGCCACTTCATCTCTGAACATGCTGATGCAACAGTCATGACCTCCTGGCTGTGTTTCTAGTGCCTCAGCTGCTTCTATGACTTCCTCTGTGACATCAAGCCCCCGCTGAGCCTGGCCTGCTGCAGCACCTTCCTCAACCTGAGCCTCCTCAAAATCATCACTAGGAGCTTCTCACTGGGTTTTTTTGTCCCCAACGTCCTGCTGTACCTCTACTTAATTTCCTACCTCTGGACAATCATGGGAAATCACGACCAATATCTTTTCTACCTGCACCTCCCACCCCATGATGGTGTCTCCATGCTATGTACCAACTCCCCTGGGGTCTCCTCTGAAAGGAATATTATAGTCATCCACATATACAATGTTGTCACCCCAATTATGAACCCCATGATCTATCTCTCAGGAAGGAGGAGGTGAAATTTGCCCTGTAGAAATTGCTGAACTGAAAACTCTTCCATGAAAGAACACGAATAAAAAAAAAGACACATAAAACCCTTTAAAATTATGATTAAAACCTTTTAGTCTTTTTGGACTCCAAGATTTTGAAGTACACATTAGATTCTCCCTCTCCCCTCATTTTTCCCCCCTTCAAGGTGTCACTATAGGGCAGTGCTAAGTTTGTTTGGGTGCCCTAATATCATTTCTTGCTGTAACATGTATGGATATTGTTTAACTTTAATTTTGAATTTCCTGTGGGATTTTGTGGGGAAATTACACCTTGTAATAAATTCTATCCTAAATTAAGGAGATGTTCTCTAAACCTTGACTCCATCTTAATGACTGCTGATAGTGAAACTTTGAAGAATAATGGTGAGGAAATTGCCATGAACTATACAAAAATATTAGTAATATATTTCCTATATGCAAAATTTCATTGTTTTAACTAGATGGGAAGTTGGAAAAAATATGATAGGGCAGAGTTAAGGTTATTTTGGTGGCTTAACTGCATTTTCATTCCTTACTATGTTTGGATTTAAGTTTAACCTTAAATTGGAAATTCTTGGGTTTTAGCACTTTATTTTGTATAATTACAACATCCCTGCAATGCATTTTACCCAAATTTCCTGGTGTAAAACATTATCTCTGTTTTAACACAGATTTTGTGTTGTACTTGCAAAGGGAATATGGCAATGGAATATATAACAGCAGCAGGCAGTCTGCACTGGACAATGAAAAACAGGTTGTAGGGGACAATCCTGGCCCTTGAACATAACGAAAAGTTGGCAATGAACTATGTAATGTGGGAGAACAATCTGTGTTAGCCACTGAAAGATTGATTCTACAAGTAAATCACAATGGCAAAAAGGGGTGGAAGGAGCTGAACAAATATCATAGCAGGACTCTCTCATCTCTACTAATTGTGGGGCAAAATTAGATGAATTATTATTATTTATTATTATTACATTAACCCCTTTAGGCATCAAATGAGATCAGAACCCCAATGACTTGGAAAAGTGAAAAAAAAAACAATAGTGAGAGCCAGTCCCTGCCCCCTAGAGACCTTCCAAAGTACAGTGTTTCAAAGGGAAATATGAGATTTAGGCAACCATGGGCTAGATACACTAAAGAACTTAGGTGCTTATCTGCTATGTTAGGTGCCTAAATCCCAGTATCAGGCCACACTGGGAACCACCTGTTCAGCTGCCTCAACTCTCCTGGAACCTAATTTTTTTCAGGAAAATTTGCCTAGGCACCTATGATTTGCCTCTGAGCATGAGAACTGCAGCCCCATGCAGGGCCGGCTCCAGGCACCAGTCTACCAAGCACGTGCTTGGGGCAGCACCTTGGGAGGGGGCGGCGATCGGGGTCTGTTCGTGTTGTTTTTGGTTTGGCCAGGCAGCGCTGGGGGGCGGGGACTTAGAATCATAGAATCTCAGGGTTGGAAGGGACCTCAGGAGGTCATCTAGTCCAACCCCCTGCTCAAAGCAGGACCAAACCCAACTAAATACTCCCAACCAGGGCTTTGTCAAGCCTGACCTTAAAAACCTCTAAGGAAGGAGATTCCACTACCTCCCTAGGTAACCCATTCCAGTGCTTCACCACCCTAATAGTGAAAAAGTTTTTCCTAATATACAACCTAAACCTCCCCCTCTGCAACTTGAGACCATTACTCCTTGTTTTGTCATCTTCTACCATTGAGAACAGTCTAGATCCATCCTCTTTGGAACCCCCTTTCAGGTAGTTGAAAGCAGCTATCAAATCCCCCCTCATTCTTCTCTTCTGCAGGCTAAACAATATCAGTTCCCTCAGCCTCTCCTCATAAGTCATGTGTTCCAGCCCCCTAATCATTTTTGCTGCCCTCCGCTGGACTCTCTCCAATTTATCCACATTCTTCTTGTAGTGTGGGGCCCAAAACTGGACACAGTACTCCAGATGAGGCCTCACCAGTGCTGAATAGAGGGGAATGATCACATCCCTCGATCTGCTGGAAATGCCCCTACTTATACAACCCAAAATGCCATTAGCCTTCTTGGCAACAAGGGCACACTGTTGACTCATATTCAGCTTTTCGTCCACCGTAACCCCTAGGTCCTTTTCTGCAGAACTGCTGCCCAGCCATTCGGTCCCTAGTCTGTAGCAGTGCATGGGATTCTTCCGTCCTCAGTGCAGGACTCTGCACTTGTCCTTGTTGAACCTCATCATATTTCTTTTGGCCCAATCCTCTAATTTGTCTAGGTCCCTCTGTATCCTAGCCCTACCCTCCAGCGTATCAACCACTCCTCCAAGTTTAGTGTCATCTGCAAACTTGCTAAGGGTGCAGTCCACACCATCCTCCAGATCGTTAATGAAGATATTGAATAAAACCGGCCCCTGGACTGACCCTTGGGGCACCCCACTTGATACCGGCTGCCAACTAGACATGGAACCATTGATCACTACCCGTTGAGCCTGACCATCTAGCCAGTTTTCTATCCATCTTACCGTCCATTCATCCAGCCCATACTTTTTTAACTTGCTGGCAAGAATACTGTGGGAGACTGTATCAAAAGCTTTCCCCTGCTTTCCCCTCATCCACAGAGCCGGTTATCTCATCATAGAAGGCAATTAGGTTAGTCAGGCATGACTTGCCCTTGGTGAATCCATGCTGACTGTTCCTGATCACTTTCCCCTCCTTTAAGTGGTTCAGAATTGATTCCTTGAGGACCTGTTCCATGATTTTTCCAGGGACTGAGGTGAGACTGACTGGCCTGTAGTTCCCTGGATCTTCCTTCTTCCCTTTTTTAAAGATGGGCACTACATTAGCCTTTTTCCAGTCATCCGGGACCTTCCCTGATCGCCATGATTTTTCAAAGATAATGGCCAATGGCTCTGCAATCTCATCGGCCAACTCCTTTAGCACCCTCGGGGAGGGGGATGGGCGGTGCTCACAGTGGCAGGGCTGCACTATTTTTTTTCGCTTGGGGCGGCAAAAATGTTAGATCCGGCTCTGGCCCCATGCCAGGTGTCTGGACATCTGAGCCCCACAGTGATGCAGAAAATAGAGGAAGATAGTTGTTCCTCCATCTAACCAGCCTGAGGAGTATGATCTGGTAAGCCTGCTCAGAGCTCACCTACCAGATTAGGCTCCTACAGGCAAGTTTATACAAAACAAACAGGGGACAAGGGTGGAAACACAAGGTGGAGGAGTTTCCTTGCTAAGTTTTAGGCCAGTTGTCATGGTATTCATCCAGCATGTGGGAGACCCCCAGTTGAAATCCCCCCTCTGCCTGAGTGGGAGAAAGGATATGAATAGGGATCTGTCACCTCTGAGGGGTTATGGTATATTGTGATGTTGGGCTTCTACAGTCCCTCCTATTTAAGCTGTTCCACTGTTAATAAATAATGAAAGAATCCATAGGCCAGAGAGAGAGAGAGAGAGAGAGGGTACGTCTACACTACGGGACTATTCCGAATTTGCATAAACCGGTTTTGTAAAACAGATTTTATAAAATCGAGTGCGCGCGGCCACACTAAACACATTAAATCGGTGGTGTGCGTCCACGGTTCGAGGCTAGTGTCAATTTCTGGAGCGTTGCACTGTGGGTAGCTATTCCGTAGCTATCCCATAGTTCCCGCAGCCTCCCCCACCCCTTGGAACTTCCGGGTTGAGATCCCAGTGCCTGATGGGGCAAAAATTGCCGAGCTATGCCCTGACCCACCGCGGACACGGTGTTTGACCCTAGAAGCATTTGGAGCTCTGTCTGGAGATTTTAAAAAAATGATTTTGAATTTCGTCTTCTGTAACGGAGCGCTGATAGAACAGATTTGCCTGCCCTTACAGCGATCACGTCCGCATGGTCCATGCGGGAGCTCTTTCTTTATTTTGATTTTTAACTGCATCGCCACACGTGCTGATCGGAGCTCCATGCTGGGCAAACAGGAAATATTCAAAAGTTCGCGGGGCTTTTCCTGTCTACCTGGCCACTGCATCCGAGTTCAGATTGCTGTCCAGAGCGGTCAGTGGTGCACTGTGGGATACCGCCCGGAGGCCAATACCGTCGATCAGCGGCCACACTAACCCTAATCCGATATGGTAATACCGATACTAGCGCTACTCCTCTCATTAGGGAGGAGTACAGAAACCGGTTTAAAGAGCCATTAAAATCGATATAAGGTGCCTCCTAGTGTGGACGGTTGTGGCGTTAAATCGGTTTTACGCTCCTAAAACCGATTTAAACGCCTAGTGTAGACCAGGCTAGAGAGAGAGAGAGACCAAGCATGAGGATGACTCTTCAGCCTGGTGATTAGAGCGCTCACTCAAGAGGTAGCAAATCTCCTACTCTCCCTCAAGTAGAGAAGGAACTTGAAATGGGGGTCTCACACATCCCACGTGAGCATCCTAACCACTGAGCTAAAAGTTATGAGGGAGCTCTTTCTCCCTCCATCCCCCCACACCCCGGCTTCTTGCAATAACACCATAGGCACCAAACACCAAGAGAGAGAGTTTGCAGCTGAGAATCCCAGCCAGAGGGAGGCACCTCCCCACATCCTGGACATAGGCGCCTATCTCTAGAAGTGGGGCGGGGCTTAGGACACAACTCTCTTCTTGGAATCTCCCATTGGCTAGCTTAGGTGAGGAGCCACCTATCATGCTGACTTTTTTAAATTCTATTGTGAGGCATCATAAAATCATAGGACTGGAAGGGACTTTGAGAGGTCATCTAGAGCTCAAATTTTACAAGTGTATTCTCTATGCCATTATCTAAATCACTGATGAAGATATTGAACATCGAGGTGATGCAGTTGCACAAATCCCACTGACTTTGAGTGGGATTTTGCTCCTAAATCACTTAAGATCTTTTGAAAAGCTTGTCCCTAGTTACTGAAGAAGGCAAGAAATCAGGACACAGGTTCTATTCTTGGCTCTCCCACTGGCCTGCTGTGTGACCGTGGACAAGTCACAGCCTCTATCTGTGCCTCAGTTTCCCTTTAGAAGAATTAAGGTAATGGTGCTATCCCATCTTTCTAAAGTGCTTTATAAGATGTGCATGCAGCTGTGCAGATTCCCTTGATAGCAGAGCTGTTATTCCATTAATCCGGGGTTTCCCAAACTGTGAGCTGCAGCCCAAAGATGGGCTGTGCCATAGTCTTGGGTGGTTTGCTGATGCAGACATGGGGAGGATGGGGGGGGGCATTGAGAAGCAGACAGCAACGGTGTGGTGGCTAGCAATGGACTCTGCCCAGAGCCGGAGGAGGTCAGCACCCCTGACGGGCAGGTGAGGGTGAAGCAGTGACGCTAGGCGATGGGTGGAGGGCGAGGAGAAGGGGCCATCCCCAAGAGGTGGCGACTCCCAGGGCAGCTGGAGGAGGCTGGATGGTTCACGGCCATTCCCGCTCTGAGTCACCGTCCCCCGCAATCCATGGCTGCTGGGCCTCCTGGATCATCAGCCCCACAGGCCTCCCAGGGACAATGCCATGATTGGGTCCATCAGCAGCACAGGTGGGCCTCAGGGATAAAAAAAATTGTGAACCCCTGCATTAAGCAGTGGTGTAGGGCTGCTCTGAACAGAGATTCAGCGCTTTCTGTTAAAAATCCTATTTCAAACACTGAATAGTATTACCAAAGCCTGAAAGGCTTTTGACCAACACATTTTCAGTTTAGGCAGAAAATAAAATTTTTCTGACATTTTATCAAAAACAAAGTCATTTTTTGTCCAAACTCTGTTAGATGGAAAACAATGACCAGCTCTAGTGCTGAGGTTGAAACAGAGCCTGGCAGGAGCCAAAGAGCCTAAAGGAATTAGGCACCAAACTCCCAAAGTGTGGTAATGGGAATTGGGCACTTGACTCCCTTTGCCACTTTTGAAAAGTCCAGCCTACATTTCCAGCACAGAATATAAATCAGCCATGCAAAAATTAGATTTAAATAGCAGGTTAGATGGTCAGGGATGGTCTAAGTATATTTACTCCTCCCTCAGCATGGGGGCATGGACAAAATGACCTCTTGGGGTCCCTTCCATCCCTACATTTCTATAATGCTAGGTAAATAAAACCTTTGGAACATTTTCACGCAAACAGGTCTCACTCCCAAAGGGTTATAGCACAGAGATGATTAAAAATTGGGATCATAAGCAAATGAATGTCAATGGGATTTGGCCACTCGAGTCCCTTGGGCTCCACTGAAAATCCCAGACATAGACAATTACTCTCAGCCTGTTTACAAATTGGATGCAAATATCTTCTAAGAAACTGATGAACAAATGTGGAAGAACTTTTGTGTTTTAATATGGCTAAATGTCAATGTATACATCTCAGAAGAAACAATGTAGGCAGGGGGCTCTGTCCTGGGAAGCACTGACTTTGAAAAAGATTTTGGAGGTACAGGGGGTGGGGGAAGAGGTAATCATTAGCTCCCAGTGCAATGCTGTAGGCAAAAGGACTAATGTGATCCAGGGATGCACAAGCAGGGGAATCTCGAGTAGGAGTAGAGAGGTTATTGGCATTGGTGCAACTGCTGCTGGAATACTGTGACCAGTTCTGGTGTCCACCATTCAAGAAGGATGGTGAGAAACAGGAGAGGGTTCAAAGAAGAGCCACAAGAATGGCTAAAGGATTAGAAAACTTGCCTTATAGTGATAGACTCCAAGAGCTCAATCTGTTTAGCTTAACAAAGAGAAGGTTAAGGTGTGACGCAGAAAAAGGTACAATGTGATCCACTCAGTGGAAGTTGAAGCTAGACAAATTCAGACTGGAAATAAGATGCACATTTTTAACAGTGAGAATAATTGACCATTGGAACAATTTACCTAGGGTGATGGATTTTCCATCGCTGACAATGTTTAAATCAAGACTGGATGTTTTTCTAAAAGATCTACTCTGGGATTATTGTGGGGAAGTTCTATGGCCTGTGTTATACCGGAGATCAGACTAGATGATCACAATGGTCCCTTCTGACCTTGGAATATAGGTATCTATGAACTCCCCTACCTATAAGTTTATCACTGCTTGCCTTTGTGATGCACTGTACCTTAAAATAGCACCCATGTAACTCCCACACTCATAATTTGTATATGATTATGATATTTTGTACAAAGGATGCCATGTAAGATATCTAATGAAAGGTCATGATATGTTGAAACTCATTGTTCTGTCAAAATATCTGTATCATTGTATATGGAATTATGATATTCTGCTATATGGTTGATAGGAAATATGTTGTGTCTGGGAGATGCCCACAGCTAGCTATCTGGTGGCAACAAAGGTGGTGACCCACATCCAAACAGGCATTAAGCAACCATCATGAGCCATTGACTAGCAGGGGAATTGTAAACAAGAGGTTTACAATTCTGTAAGAGACAGTTGTGCAAGCACCTGCTCTGCTCCAGAACAGGGTGATGTGCACCCCCACTGTGAGCCCCCTGGACTCTATTCAGTTAATTGAAGAAAAAAGCTTCTTCGCCATCATACTCCCGAGAGCCTCTTTCACATCCTTGTTCCTGAGGGCGTAGATGAGAGGGTTTAGCACGGGGATCACCAGGGTATAGAACATGGACACGATTTTGCTCTGGTTGGGAACGGATATAGTGACTGGCTGGGCAGAGATGAAGAAGGCTGTCCCATAGAACAGACTCATGGCCACCATGTGGGAGGCACAGGTGAAGAAGGCTTTATACCTACCTACTGCAGAGCAGGTCTTGAGAATGGTGGTGGGGATGAAGGCATAGGAGGTGAAACTACAGTGACAGCTATGATGACATTACAGAAGATGAACATCATGACCTCATTGACATGTGTGACATACATTGTAACATGAAAAGGGATGATATAACATTTTGCTTTTCACATTTTGAACTTTTCCTCCCCCTTTCTCCTTTCCTTTACTTTTTTTCAGTGGCAAAAATGGAAAATGAAGCAAAGGCAGGGGAGAGGGGAAAGTAAGGAAAAAAAGAGGAAACCAAAAAATGAAAAACTGAAAATAAAATTTTCAATACACATTTTTTGTGAAAAATGATGAATTAATGAAAGAAATTGCTTTCTGATACTTGTACATTTTTTCACATTTTCACGAGTTTTCATGAAAAAATATTTACCAGTTTTTGATTAGTTCAAATGAGCATGTGAGGCTTTAGTTATCACTTAGTTTAAAGGGGGTTAGATTGAAATATAGAGTTGGCCAGTGGAGTTACAGCCTAGATTTCCATAGAAGTTCTCAATTTACACCATCCGAGTTTCGGGCCCCAAACTGGAACAAAACTAAAATCTCAAAATTTCCCACAAATACCTCTTTTTGGGTCAATAAAAATATTCCATTAGGATAAAAATCTGCTTTTTTAAAATTTTATATCGTATTTTCTAAAATACAATCAATTTTGAAACAGAAAGTTTCTTTTGAAATGAAAAATTGCATTCCAATAAGGCTGAATTGGAGCTTTCATTGAAATGCTTAGCAAATCTTGTCACAAAAATTCATTTCCTTTTTTTCAAGGAAATTTTGAAAAAATAGACACTTTCCCATGGAAAGTTCCAATTTCAACAAAACAATATTTTATCTGAAGAAAAAATTGTTCCATGGGTAAATTTTAGATCAGCTCTACTCTAAGTGCTTATCTAGCCCTCATCACTGCAGTATCTGAGTGCTTCACAGTCCTTAATAGATTTGGGGACAGATTTTTAGACCAAGTGGGAATTACAAATGTGCCTCACTTCCACTGATTTCAATTTAAATAGGCACCTATGTGCTTGTAAAACCAGGATATGGGGCTTCCAGGACCCCCGAACTTGCCACTTTGCTGCCTGGCAGGTTGCTGGGCCTTTGAGCAGTTTGTGAAGAGGTGGAAACATTTTGAAAAGTCAAAACAAAATATTCTAAATAAAATTTGGGAATTCCTGCTCTGTGGGAAATTAAATTTGTTTTCTTCAACATAACTTCTCTTTTTGAAATTTCAGAATTTCCTACAGAATGTGAATTTGAGTTTCCAGGCAGTTCCACTACTGAGAAAACAAATTCAGTGGTGTGCATTCAAACTTGGCCAGTTGTGCTGGTGCATTGTGTCCACATAGCATCAGGTATTATTGGCAAAAGATGTGTGCTCATATGGGTAGGGATAGGTATCCCTGTAGACGTGCGGAGTCACCCCTGCGGCACCTCCTGCTTGTCTGTTCCAGGAATTAGCTCGTTCCAGCTCCAGAGCGCCCTCTGCAGGCTGGTGATCTGCCTGTCCTCTGGTCCCTGTGTCCCTCCCAGGACCCTGGTGCCTTATTAGCTGGGGTGCTGCCCCCTGGCAGTAACCCCTTTCTCTTTGGGTGTCCTCCTCCCAGGGGAACCCCCACCCTCTATCCCAGCCTTGCCTCAGTATATGGCTACTGCCAGTCATTGTCTAGCCCCCGCGCCCTGGGGCAGACTGCAGTATCAGCCTACTCATCACTGGCAAGGTTGGGTTTGGACCTGCTGCCTTGGCCTACCCCTGGGCTGCCCTCTGCAACCCCCAGCACCTGTTGGCCTTATGCTAGGCCGCAGCCTGGGGCTTTCCAGGCTGGAGCTCCCCAGCTCCTCTGGCTTTCCCCAGCCCTGCTCCACTCAGGTACCCTGTCTCTAGCTCCCTGCAGCCAGACCCTTCTCCTTGTTGAGGCAGAGGGGGACTCTCTGGGCTTCTGGCTCACAGCCTCTTATAGGGACCAGCTGTGGCCTGACTGGGGCGTGGCCCAGCTGTGGCTGCTTCCCCAGTCAGCCCAGCTTTTAGAGCTGCAGCTCTCTCCAGGGTTGCTTTACGCACCGAAGGGCAGGAGTGGGTAACCACCCAGCTACAATCCCATTGTCCTTTTCCCCACCTTCTGGCATGCTATCTTGGGGGACATTTTCACAGTGCATTGTGGGATACACTCACACCTCTCAGGGAAATGTCAAACTGATAAGTACAGGTAGTCACACCCAACATCCGACTCTCAGAGTTAAATTAATCATTTCAGGGAGTAGACAAAAGTACCATTTGACCTGCTAGGCCAATCAAATCTAATCAGTCTAATTTCAAACACACTCAGAACTTTCCAGGGTCTGGCTACAGACTAAGGGTCTGATCTGCCTCTCACTTATCCTAATGTAAATCAGGAGTAACTCCACTGGAATCAATGGAGCTGATTCTGACCATTATGTAAATCAGAAAACCACCCCCTTCCACTCCCAATATAGGTTACAATGCCTTATCTGTTCCATATATACAAGAAAGACATACGTTTAAAGTATAACTCCTTACTTTAAGATACTTTTAGAAATCCTGTTGGATTTCGTAGGAGGAAAATAAAAGCCACTTCTAATACATATCTCCTTGTTTGGAAATATACACTCAGCAATGTTCAATTATACAGTGCTGAGGCTGCTGGGTTTTCAGATGACTTCTTCAAAATGGAGGTATCTTCCCCCACCATCCTGATTTTGATTACGATGTCTGAATCTTTCTCTGTTGGTTGAAATGCCAAGTAATTCTAGGGGGAGTGCTCTATTCTCATTTGTCCTGGGGCCCCTGGGTGGAGTTATGGGAGGGAGAGAAAAAGCCATGAGACTTTAAGAAGCCTTGTCAGAGACGGGTTATCAGTTTAGCTATTGTATATTTATCTCCAGAAGTCACGGGACTGGATGAAAAGGCATTTCTTCATCTCCTGTGCTGGGGTGAAGGAATCCAACAGCATACTCAACTTCAAATAATTTTCACAGACTGGTGAGTCACCATTCTCCTGCCGGCTAGCGAAAGAGGCAGCAGAGCTGATACAATCACCATCAATGGCAAATAATATTGAAGAAGTGCCATAAGAGACATGAAGCTCAAAGGACTTTCTTAAGTATGCAGTCTTTATCCTTTTAGTTTTCCATTTTTGCCAGCAGGGATACATGCTAATATGCAAACATGCTATTAAGCATTTTGTAACAGCAGAGAATTGGGCGGAGGCAGTATTTGTGTGAATGTGTTTCAGTGTGTCTGGTTGAATTCACATGTGAATGGCCCCTACACAAGTAATTTATCAGATTTTAAAATCAGACCTAAATTAAATAATTTTATACCTTAAGGAGACCACACAGATTTGTAGATGCATAGATTTGTTCTGAGGTCCAGAAGGAGGTGAGAGGCAGATCAGTTGAAAGTCCCTGGGTGAAGATAAAAGGGTGAAAATACAGGGGTGATGTCATGGTAGGGGTCTGCTATAGATCATGAAATCAGGAAGAGGAGATGGATGTGGACGCTCTAGAACAAACAACAAAAATATCCAAAACGTAAGACCTGATAATAATGGGGGACTTTAACTACCAAGACATCCTTTGGAAAAGTAATATGACAAAACACAAAATAGTCAACATGTTCTTGGAATGTTTGGGGGACCACTTTTGTTTCAGAAGGTGGAGGAAGTAACCAGAGGAAAGGTCATTTCAGACTTGAATAGGACTAACAAGAAGGAATTGGTTGAGAATCTGAAGGCTGAAGGTAATTTGAGTGAAAGTGATAAATGATAAATTTAATAATTTTAAGGAAAGGAAGGAGTGAGAGCAGCAGAATAAGGGCAATGTACTTCAAAACTCAAAGAAATGGGTAGGTAAGGTCCCATGAGAAGAAAATGTAAGGGAAAAAGGAGTTCATGGGAGTTGGAAGTTTCTCAAAGATACAGTCTTAAAGGTGCTACAGCAAACTATCCTGATGTGGAAGAAAGATAGGAAGAATAGTCAGAGGCCAATATGGCTCCATCAGGAGCTTTTTAATGTTGTGAAAATGAAAAAGGAATAAATAAAAAAGTGGAAACAGATTGCTAAGGATGAGTACAAAAGGACAGCACAAACATGAGGGACAAAATCCGAAAGGCTAAGGCACAAAATGAGTTACATCTAGCAAGGGACATTAAAGGCACTAAGAAGAGGTCCTTTAATACTATGTTAGGAGTAAGAGAAGGACAAAGGAAAGTGTAGGTCCTCTACTTAATAGGAAAGGAGAGCCAATAACTGATAATATTAAGAAGGCTGAGGTATTTAACGGCTATTTTGCTTCAGTCTTCATTAAAAAGCTTAATGGTGACCAGATGTTTAACACAATTCATAATAACTGCAAGGGGGAAGGAACACAAGCCAAAATAAGGAAAGAACAGGTCAAAGAATATTTAGATAAGTTAAATGTATTCAACACAACAGGCCTGATGAAATTCATCCTGGGGTACTTAAGGAACTAAATGAAGCAATCTTAGAACTATTAGCGATTATCTTTGAGAACTCATGAAGGATGGGTGAGGTCCCAGAGGACTGCAGAAGGGCACACATAGTTCCTGTCTTTAAAAAAAAAAAGGACGAAAGAGGACCCAGGGAATTTTAGATCAGTCAGAACTTTGGTACCTGTAAAGCTACTGGAACAAATTATTAAACAATCAATGTGTAAGCTGCTAGAGGATAACAGGGTAATAAGTTATAGCCAACATGGATTTGTGAAGAACAAATCATGCCAATTCAAACTCATTTCCTTCTTTGACAGGATCATTGACCTAGTGGTTAGGGGCAAAACTGTAGAAATTATATTTCTTGAATGTTCCATTGTCATAAGCAAAGTAGGGAAATGTGGTCTAGATGAAATTACTATAAGTTGGGTACAATAATGGAAGACTGTACTCAAAGAGTAGCAATTGGTGGTTTGCTGTCAAAATGGAGGAACATATCTAGTGGGATCCTGAAGAAGTCTGTCCTGGGTTTGGTATTATTCAGTAAAGAAAAGTACAAAGTACTATACTTCAGAGGAAAAAGTCAACCGCACAATTACAAAATGGGAAGCAAATGGCTAGATGGTAGTACTGCTGAAAAGGATCTGGGGGTATAGTGTATCACAAATTGAATATGAGCCAACAATGAGATACAGCTGTGAAAAGGGCTAATATCATTCTGGGGTGTATTGACAAGAATGTTGTATGTAAGACACAGCATGTTTAGTTTTGAGAAAAGAAGCCTGAGGGGGGGACCTGATAGCCCTTAATATATTTGAAGATTGTTATTATAAAGAAGTCGGAGAACAATTGTTGTCCATGTCCTTTGAGGTCAGGAAAAGAAGTAATGAGCTTAATCTGCAGCAAGGGAGATTTAGGTTAGATATTAGGAAAAACTTACAACTATAAGGCTAGTTAAGCACTGGAATAGGCATTGAAGGGAGGTTGTGGAATCTCTGTCATTGGAGGTTTTTTGAAGAAGAGGTTAGGCAAATACCTCTCAGGGATGGTCTACATATACTTGGTCCTTTCTTTGTACAGGGGAATGGACTAAATGACCTTTTGAGGTCCCTTCCAGCCTTACATTTCAATGCTTCTATGATCATCTACTGATCTCTGTTTTGAAACGCTAAACTGATTGAGCTCTTTAATTCTCTCACTGTAAGGTATTTTCTCTTCCACTCAAATAATTTGTGGTTATTTTCTGCACCGACTCCAATGTTTCTACATGAATTGAGGGCAACTGTATGTTCATGAGCTCCAATTGTGATGTTGTGTCTAAAAAAGCTAATATCTTCTACCATCAGGCATTTATAGACCATGATCAAATCATGTCTTAACCATCTCTTGAATAATTTAAATAGATTGATCTCCTTTGTTAGTTTATTGTAAAACCTCTACTCATTTCTGTATCTCTTCTCTGAACACTTTTCATTTTCTCAATGTCCTTTTAGAAGTGTGCACACCAAAAGTGGACAGTTCGTCTGTACTTTGCCATATACAAAGGTAATTAACCTCCTGATTCAGAGAGAGCCATTTGATGTGACCTATCTACTGCTCTCACAACAGTGGATGCATGAACACAACTAACCTCTTTCAGGAATGGAGGGGCAGGGTGGGCTGGGGGGGCTTAGGATAGTGCTGAAATGGAGAAATGAGAGAATTCAAGAAGACCATTGAAAGATTTCCCTCCAAAAATTAACCTGCAGTACTCAGAAGAGTCGGAAAATTGCTAGCTCAGTCAGTTCAATAGGAGATGCATACCACTGAAAATCCCAACTTCAATAATCTAACATGAGGCAGAATTAACACTTCACTGGAATCAGAGAAATACAGACATCTCTGCATCTTCAGAGGATTCCCTGAACATCTTCAGGTGTTGCCCTAGATTCCAGTTGTGAGATCTCAACTGTCTTTCATCTGACCGAAGAGAATCACATCTATAGTGACAGTTTGTGAATTCCCTTACAACTTTGACTAACCTGTCTTAAAAAAAAAAAACTTCCAGTGACAGGGATTCCACAGCCTCCCTTGGAAGCCTATTCCAGAGCTCAGCTACCTTTACAGTTAGATAAAATTTCCTGATATCTAACCTAAGTCTCCCTTGCTGCAGAACCCTTTACTTCTTTTCCTACCTTCAGTGAACATGGAGAACAATTGCTCACAATTCTCTTTATAGCAGTCCTTAACATATTTGAAGACTCTCATCATGTGCCCCTTCAGTCTTTTTTTCTCAAGTCTAAACGTGCCTAGTTTTTTTAACCTTTCCTCGTAGGTCAGATTTTCTAAATCTTTCATTGTTTTTGTTGTTCTTGTCTGGACTCTCTCCAATTTGTCCACAAACTTCCTAAAGTGTGGCACCCAGAACTGGACACAGTACTCCAGCTGAGGCCTCACCAGTGCCACGAAGAGTGGGATAGTTACCTCCCATGTCTTACATACGACACTCCTGTTAATGCAACCCAGAATGATATTAGCCTTTTTGCAACTGCATCACATTGTTGATTCATATCGAATTTGTGATCCACTATAACTCCCAGATCCTTTTCATTAGTACCACCACCTAGCCAGTTGTTTCTCATTTTGTTGTTGTACAATGAATGTTTTTCTTCCTAGGTATAGTACTTTGCAGGTTTCTTTACTGAATTTCAGTTTGCTCATTTCAGACCATTTCTCCAATTTGTCAAGATCCTTTTGATTTCTAGTCCTGTCCTCCAAAGTGCTTGTGAACTCCAAGATAGGTGGCTATCCAGCTTGATGTCATCCAAGCTGGATAGACAGGTGTGTTGGATGGTTCAGAAACAACAAATCCTGCCTCTTTGCAGGGGGTTAGACTTGATGACCCTTGCGGCCCCTTTTAAACCTATGATTCACAAATGTTATAAGCATACTCCCCACTCTATTATCCAAGTCTTTAATCAAAATATTGAATAGTACAAGACCCAGGACTGACCCAGACTCACAGATTTTAAGACCAGAAGGCAACATTGTGATCATCTAGTCTGACCTCCTGCACGTCACGGTCCACAGAACCTTGCCTACCCACTCCTGTAATAGACCTGTAACCTTGAGTTTAGTTACTGAAGTCCTGAAATCATGATTTAAAGACTTCAAGTTATAGAGAATCCACCATTTACTCTAGTTCAACCCTGCCATTAATCCACGCCTCATGCTCCAGAGGAAGGCGAAAACCCTCACGGTCTGCCAATCTGGCCAGGGGAAAATTCCTTCCTGATGCCAAATATGGAGATCAGTTAGAACTTGATCATGTGGGAGAAATGCACCAGCCAAAAATCTGGGAAAAAATTATCTGTAGTAACTTAGAGCCTTCCCCATCTAGTGTCTCATCTCTGGCTATTGGAGATATTTGCTACTAGCAGTTGTATATGGGCCACGTGCCATCGTAGGCAGTCTCATCATACAATCCCCTTCATAAGTTAAGCTTTTTGTCCCCACTGCTCCTGGTGGAAGGCTGTTCCAGAACGTAACTCCTCTGATGGCTAGAAACCTTCATCTAATTTCACGCCTGAACTTGTTGATGGTCAGTTTATATCCATTTGTTCGAAGGCCTATATTGGCCCTTAACTTAAAGGCCTCCTCTCCCTCCCTAATGTTTATCCTTCTGATGTATTTATAGAAAGCCATCATATTTCTCCTCAGCCTTCATTTGGCTAGGCTAAACAAGTCAAGCTTCTTAAGTCTCTTCTCGTAAGGAAGGGTCTCCATTCCTTTGATCATCCTAGTAGCCCTTCTCTGTACCTGTTCCAGTCTGAATTCATCTTTCTTAAACATGGGTGATCAGATTTGCACACAGTATTCCAGATGAGGTCTCATCTGTGCCTTGTATAATGGTGATTACACTTCCCTGTCTCTCCTGGAAATACTTCTCCTGATGCATCCTAGGATTGCATTAGCCTTTTTCATGGCCACATCCAGTGGTGATCTTGAGTCGGTTCACACCGGTTCGCAGGAACCGGTTGTTAAATTTAGCAGCCCTTTTAGAACCGGTTGTTCCAGGACAACTGGTTGTATAAGGGCTTTATTTAACATAAGCTCTGGCCCAAGCTCACTTCCCCCTCCTCTCCTGCTCTGCCCTCCTTCTTCTCCCCCTCCCCTGCTTCCCACGAATCAGATGTTCGCCTGAACAAGCAGCAGGCAGGCAGTTAAGCTGGGGCGCGTGGGGGAGGGGAGGTGTGGCTGGCTCAGCAGCTCCCTCAAGCACAGCTCTTGGTCCCGGAGTGTGGCTCCCTCCATCCTGGCACTCCCCGGCTGAGCGCCCCCAGTCCCAGCCCGGTCCCGGCCCCCGCTGAGCGCCCCCAGCTTCGGCTCCACAGCTCCAGCCTGGCCCCATGCAGTGCTGGTGCTGGTTCTGGCCCCCACGGTTGCGGCTCCAGCCCGGCTCGGGCCCCACGGCGCCGGCGCTGGTCCTGGCTCTGCAGCTCCAACTGGTCCCGGGCGCCAGTGCTGGCTCCAGCCCGGTTGATCCCGGGTGCCGGTGCTGGGCCCGGCCCCGCGGTTGTGGCTTTGGCGCTGGTCCCGGCGCTGCGGGTCCGGACAGTCCCGGGCGCCAGCTCTGGCCCAGCCGGTCCCCAGTGCTGGTGCTGGCTCTGGCCCGGCCGGTCCCGGGTGCTGGTGCTGGGCCCCTGCCCCGCGGCTCCAGCCTGGCCCCCACGGTTGCGGCTCCAGCTCGGGCCCCACGGTTGCGGCTCCAGCTCGGGCCCCGCGGAACTGGCACCAGTGCTGGCTCCGGCCCGGCCGGTCCGGGCGCCAGTGCTGGGCCCTGCCCCACGGTTCCAGCTCGGGCCCCGTGGCGCCGGTGCTGGTCCTGGCCCCCGCAGTTGCGCCTCCGGCCCAGCTCGGGCCCAACAGCACCAGTGCCAGTGCTGATCCTGGCGCCGCAGCTCTGGCCCAGCCCGGCTCCGGCCCCATGGCGCTGGTGCTGGTGCTGGTCCCGGCGGAGCGGCTCCAGGCAGCACTGTAAGAGAACAGGGAGGGGGTGTTGAAAGAGGGCAGGGAAGTTTGGGGAGTCGTGGGGGGGTGGATGGGGTGGGCAGTCAGAGGGCAGGGAACAGGGGGATTGAATGGGGGCAATGGTCCTGGGGAGGCAGTCAGGAAGGAGCAGGGGTTGGATGAGGTGGCAGGGGGTAGACAGGGGTCAGGGAAGGGGGGTGGATGGGGCAGGGGTCCCAGGGGGGCATCGAAGAACGTGGGGGATTGGATTGGGTAGGAGGCCTGGCGGGTGGGTAGGGCGGCCACAACCCCTTCGTGGGGTGAGGAGGGAACCTGTTGTTAATATTTTGGCAGCTCATCACTGGCCACTTAATATTGATATTATCGACCACCTGACCAGGACAGTAATAGTGATGATGAAATGCTAAGGGAAATTAGAGAGGCTATCAAAATTAAGAACCCAATAATAGTGGGGGATTTCAATTATCCCCATATTGACTGGGAACATTTCACTTCAGGACGAAATGCCGAGATAAAATTTCTCGATACTTTAAATGACTGCTTCATGGAGCAGCTGGTACGGGAACCCACACGGGGAGAGGCGACTCTAGATTTAATCTTGAGTGGAGCACAGGAGCTGGTCCAAGAGGTAACTATAGCAGGACCGCTTGGAAATAGTGACCATAATACAATAGCATTCAACATCCCTGTGAGGGGAAGAACATCTCAACTGCCCAACACTGTGGCCTTTAATTTCAAAAGGGGGAACTATACAAAAATGAGGGGGTTAGTTAGACAAAAGTTAAAAGGTACAGTGACTAAAGTGAAATCCCTGCAAGTTGCGTGGGCCCTTTTTAAAGACACCATAATAGAGGCCCAACTTCAATGTATACCCCAAATTAAGAAAAACAGTAAGAGAACTAAAAAAGAGCCACCGTGGCTTAACAACCATGTAAAAGAAGCAATGAGAGATAAAAAGACTTCCTTTAAAAAGTGGAAGTCAAATCCTAGTGAGGCAAATAGAAAGGAGCACAAACACTGCCAACTTAAGTGCAAGAGTGTAATAAGAAAAGCCAAAGAGGAGTTTGAAGAACGGCTAGCCAAAAACTCCAAAGGTAATAACAAAATGTTTTTTAAGTACATCAGAAGCAGGAAGCCTGCTAAACAACCAGTGGGGCCCCTTGATGATCAAAATTCAAAAGGAGCGCTTAAAGATGATAAAGTAATTGCGGAGAAACTAAATGGATTCTTTGCTTCAGTCTTCACGGCTGAGGATGTTAGGGAGATTCCCAAACCTGAGCTGGCTTTTGTAGGTGACAAATCTGAGGAACTGTCACAGATTGAAGTGTCACTAGAGGAGGTTTTGGAATTAATTGATAAACTCAACATTAACAAGTCACCGGGACCAGATGGCATTCACCCAAGAGTTCTGAAAGAACTCAAATGTGAAGTTGCGGAACTATTAACTAAGGTTTGTAACCTGTCCTTTAAATCGGCTTTGGTACCCAATGACTGGAAGTTAGCTAATGTAACGCCAATATTTAAAAAGGGCTCTAGGGGTGATCCCGGCAATTACAGACCGGTAAGTCTAACGTCGGTACCGGGCAAATTAGTTGAAACAATAGTAAAGAATAAAATTGTCAGACACATAGAAAAACATAAACTCTTGAGCAATAGTCAACATGGTTTCTGTAAAGGGAAATCGTGTCTTACTAATCTATTAGAGTTCTTTGAAGGGGTCAACAAACATGTGGACAAGGGGGATCCGGTGGACATAGTGTACTTAGATTTCCAGAAAGCCTTTGACAAGGTCCCTCACCAAAGGCTCTTACGTAAATTAAGCTGTCATGGGATAAAAGGAAAGGTCCTTTCATGGATTGAGAACTGGTTAATGGACAGGGAACAAAGGGTAGGAATTAATGGTAAATTCTCAGAATGGAGAGGGGTAACTAGTGGTGTTCCCCAAGGGTCAGTCCTAGGACCAATCCTATTCAATTTATTCATAAATGATCTGGAGAAAGGGGTAAACAGTGAGGTAGCAAAGTTTGCAGATGATACTAAACTACTCAAGATAGTTAAGACCAAAGCAGATTGTGAAGAACTTCAAAAAGATCTCACAAAACTAAGTGATTGGGCAACAAAATGGCAAATGAAATTTAATGTGGATAAATGTAAAGTAATGCACATTGGAAAAAATAACCCCAACTATACATACAACATGATGGGGGCTAATTTAGCTACAACGAGTCAGGAAAAAGATCTTGGAGTTATCGTGGATAGTTCTCTGAAGATGTCCACGCGCAGTGTGCAGAGGCGGTCAAAAAAGCAAACAGGATGTTAGGAATCATTAAAAAGGGGATAGAGAATAAGACTGAGAATATATTATTGCCCTTATATAAATCCATGGTACGCCCACATCTCGAATACTGTGTACAGATGTGGTCTCCTCACCTCAAAAAAGATATTCTAGCACTAGAAAAGGTTCAGAAAAGAGCAACTAAAATGATTAGGGGTTTAGAGAGGGTCCCATATGAGGAAAGATTAAAGAGGCTAGGACTCTTCAGTTTGGAAAAGAGAAGACTAAGGGGGGACATGATAGAGGTATATAAAATCATGAGTGATGTTGAGAAAGTGGATAAGGAAAAGTTATTTACTTATTCCCATAATACAAGAACTAGGGGTCACCAAATGAAATTAATAGGCAGCAGGTTTAAAACAAATAAAAGGAAGTTCTTCTTCACGCAGCGCACAGTCAACTTGTGGAACTCCTTACCTGAGGAGGTTGTGAAGGCTAGGACTATAACAATGTTTAAAAGGGGACTGGATAAATTCATGGTGGCTAAGTCCATAAATGGCTATTAGCCAGGATGGGTAAGAATGGTGTCCCTAGCCTCTGTTCGTCAGAGGATGGAGATGGATGGCAGGAGAGAGATCACTTGATCGTTGCCTTTTAGGTTCACTCCCTCAGGGGCACCTGGCATTGGCCACTGTCGGTAGACAGATACTGGGCTAGATGGACCTTTGGTCTGACCCGGTACGGCCTTTCTTATGTTCTTATGTTCTTATGATGGGTCATAGTTATCCTGTGACTGACAAGTACACCCAGGTCTTTCTCCTAATCTGTCACTTCCAAGTATGTCCACAGTTTATAGCAAAAATCCTGTTGTTAGTCCCTAAATGCATGACTTTGCACTTTATGCTATTAAATTTCATCCCCATTTCTATTACTCCAGTTTTCAAGGTCATCCCATCTTCTTGTATGATATTATTGATGTCAAAGTCTCATTCTCCCACCTTTTTATAAATCAATGGGATCACACATGAATGGATAGAGCCTGCAATTGTCCAACTTGGCTGAAGAGATGTGCTTTGTATTACAGCTGTAAGGAATAGTGTGTTTATTTAGCTGCTAGTCTGGAAAAGATGCCTTCCAAAAGAACAACTCAAATTTTATGAGGAATTTGTTTAACTTGGATTACAAGGGGCTTATCTGCTTACAGTCAAGTCAAAGGCAGCTTTGCCATCAAATCTATGATGAAATTTTCAAAAGAACTGTGAATTAAGGATGCAAATATTATAAAAAGTCAATGGGGAGTTGGGTGGCTCATTTAGAAAATCACTCACAAGGTACTTTTTTTATGCCTTGCCATGGTAGCATTTGAACAATTCCAAAATATTAATGATTTTATTATCACAACACCCTCTCAGTTCTGGAAATAATGTTATCTTCATTTTCAGGACTGGGAACTAAGGAGCAGAAATATTAAAGCTGAGAGTTTTCACAAGAGCTTAATGGTTAGACCCCTGATTTTTAATGATATTTAGGATCAATTTACGGATTTTGGGCATTTAGGATTAAAGGTATTGATCAGAATGGCCCCTTCTGGTCTTGGAATCTAGGAATCTAGGAGCCTAGTGAGATTTTGCAAAAGCATCTAGATGTCCAACACTCATTGAAATCAATGAGATTTTGGTGCCTTGGTGCTTTTAAAAATTCTACTAGGCACAGAAATACCTTCAAAAATCTGGTCCTAGGTGACTAAATCCTATTGAAATGTAATGGAGTTGAGTGCCCAATTCCCTTTCGCTGCTTTGGAAATCCCAGCCCAAGTGACTGGGCCAAGGCCTCACAGGGAGTCTGTGGCAGAGCTGGAAAATGAACATTGATCTGCTGAGTCTCAGACCAGGGTCTATTCCACATGACATCCTCCCTCTTTTCATGAAGCCTGTCATTGCATCTTCTTCATTTGCCTCTTCTTTAATCCTTATCTCATGCCTTTTCCAAAGGATTGAACAGCCATGGCGCCAGTGAGAGAGTGGAACCGCACAGCAGTCATGGAATTCATCCTGCTAGGGTTTGGAAATGGTCCAGGATGCCAGATGATCCCCTCTGTCTTGTTTCTGGTGATTTACACAGTAACCGTGCTGGGAAACACCGTCCTGGTCCTCATCATTAGAGTCAATTCCCGCCTTCACACCCCCATGTACTTCTTCCTCATGAACCTGTCACTCTTAGACCTCTGCTTCACCTCCACCATCGCCCCCAAAGCCATGGCAAGCTTCCTATCAGGGAGCAAAGCCATTTCCTATAACGGATGTGCCACCCAATTCTTCCTCTTCTGTCTCTTCCTCACCACCGAAACGTTCCTCCTGGCAGCGATGGCGTACGATCGATACACTGCCATCTGCAACCCACTCCTGTATCCCGTCACCATGTCCAAGTGGGTTTGCATTCAAATGGTGGTAGGGTCATATATCTGTGGCTGTGTGAACGCCATGGTGCAAACAGGCTTCACCTTTACGCTGCACTATTGTGGGCATAATGAGATCGATCATTTCTTCTGTGATGGCCCTCCCTTGATCAGTCTCTCCTGCAGTGACACGTACATCAATAATCTTGTGATGTTTACCTTATGTGGCCTCATCATAGCGAGCACTGCCTTGATTGTGCTCATCTCCTACATCTACATCATCTCCACCATCCTCCGGATTCGCTCTGCTGAGGGCAGGCACAAAGCCTTCTCCACCTGCACCTCCCACATGTTGGTTGTGACTTTATTTTATGGGACCATTGCTTTCATGTATGCCCAGCCCACTTGGTTATCTTCTCTGTACCCAAGGAGAGCAGTATCTGTGTTTTACACCTTTGTCATCCCCATGTTGAATCCCTTCATCTACAGCCTTAGGAACAAGGATGTTAAAGAAGCTTTGAGAAGGACTATGGGCCACAAATCCTTGACAAAATGAACCTTGCATTTCGACAGAGAGAAAGAACACAGCATGTCAGCATTCTTTATAATTTGCACAAAAAACTGGAGCAACAAGAAAAAACTACAAAATTATGACACACCGTTTGATTGTGTTTTTTTCTTATTTCTTATCAGGTTATAAATGAATGAGTTTTTGAGACATGTGGGTGGACATCTAGTACAACTCATCTGTATGTCCATCTCTTTCTCTCTGACTGTCACTATCACTTCTCTCTCTAGTTAACACTCTAATCACACTTGTGCATGTCGGTGGCTCAGGAGATCATTCAGACATAGAGACTAACAGAATTCTAAAATGTCTTTATCATTTGTAGAGACCTTCGTGCTTCAGGACATGAGCCAACCACTGACTGCCTGGGCTAGGATGAATTTTTCCTCACAATTTAGCCTATAATTTTCCTTTCTCTGAAGCAGCTGATACTGGCTACCCCTGGAGAAGGGTGCCTGGACTAGAAGAACCACAGGGCTGATGCTGCATGGCAATTTCTCTGTCAAGTGACAATATAGCATGTTAAAAACAATAAAGTATTTCCACAGACTTCAAATCTTTGTGTATGTTTTTACATTCCTGTATCTGTAGAATAGGTAAGAGCCATCTCCAAACCTGGGGGAGCTGAAATTAGTGTGCGCTACAAGAGGATTTAGGCATCTAATTGCTACTTTAGATGCCTAAATCCAACATTTCAGCGCCACTGAGCTCCACAAAACCCCTGTCACTTAACCCTGTAGGCCTTTAAAATCCCTAGATGCGTGACTTTCCAACATCCAAGTCCCCAAGGCTCTTTAATTTCTGCCAGTCAGCAGGTGCACAGACACCTTGGTCTAAGTGCCTGGGTGCCTATCTGATCTCTAAGCCCCAATGGGGTCCTCAGAGCAGGCGTGGCACCACCTGCCTATCCTGTGGGGATTGATCTGGTAGGTGGTCTCAGAATACACCTAAACAGACACAAAATGATGGGGGTGGGGGCAGGTGAGGCCTCCCTTATCGCTTTTATCTCATGGGTTGAAGCACTCACTTGGGATGTAGAAAACCTGAGTTCAGTTCCCCTCCCTGTGTGAGGTGCGGTTGGTATTTGGACTTGGATTTCTAGCCTCCTAGGTGAGTGCCCTAACCCTGGGCTATGGGATTGTAGGCTGAATGTCTCTCAATCGCTCCTGTAGAAGCTGTTCCACTTTGTATGAAATAATTAAATATACACCGAGCAACAAAGGGAGTGAGAATGAGTCTATCATGCAGCAGTTTTTTTTTCAGGCAGAAGGGGGAAACTGAACTGGATTTGTCCACAGCCTGGCTTGCTACACTAACCACTTGACTGAAGGGGAGGCCTCCCAGACCCACCCCCTGGTAGTCATAAAACCCCTGCTCAGCGGCTGAATCCTTTAGGCCCCTAAACTCACTCAGTGCCTAAATTCTCAGTGTAAATGTTCCCTAGATGTCTATGTTTCTGCCTCTGGGCATTAGCGCTTCAGCATCACGTGGGGAGCTGGACACCTATCATCCGCTTGAGCCCCAGTGCAAATTCCCAGGCTGGGAGAAGGTGGGTGTTCCTCTGCCTACCTTGCTTGCAGGGCCTGATCTGGTAGGATGTATTCATAAATCCACATAAAAAAAGCAGGGGAGGGGCAGGGCCTTCCTTATAACCTTTAGCCTAGTGCTTAGGACACCTTTAGTTCTAGCCCCATGTACCCTGGGGGTGAGAAGGAAGCTGAACAGAAATTCTACCTCTTAGATGAGGGACTGAACCACTGAGCTATGAGGTATTCAGATCTAGAGCTCCCTTAATCTCTCCTGTTGAAGCCATTCAGCTTTGGAGGAATAGACAGAATCATATGGGTGGGTGGGTGGGGAGGGGGGAAGAGAGAGACTGCACGAGAATGACTGTATATCATGGTGCTTAGTGCCCTTACCCTGAATGCAGAAGACCTTGGATCTCTCCCCCCCCCCACCCCGTGATGCTTTAATTATTTATTCAAAGTGGGAATACACCAGTGGGAGAGATTGAGGGGGTCCCACATGAGAACATCCCATAGGCCAGTGGTTAGAACCTTACATGGGACATGGCAGAGCCCTGTTCAGCCCAGTTCTGTCCCTCAGGCAGATGGGGGATTTGAACCCATGGTCTTCTAGGTGAGTACACGGACCACTGGGCTAAAAGCAATGAAGGAGGAAATTCTTCCCCACCGCTTGCAAGAAACACCTTGGGTGCCATACTCCAGGCGAGGGCTCACAGCTGAGAACTCCCTGAAAGGGGTGGGGCTTAACACTCCCCTTCTGTTTGGCACCTCCCATTGGCTAGCTTAGGCAAGGAGCCATGCAGCATGCTGGCTTTGTGAATCTCATTCTCAGGCATCTGTCTCCCTGCATTCATTGTACGGGAAGCCTGAGCACCGAACTAAGGCTTTGTGAATCCCAGTGATTTTCAAGGCACCTAAAAGTTAGTACTTGTGACTCTGATCATCACAACACCTAAATCCCTTGTTGAATCAAGGCCTAGGTACCTAAATACCTTGATAAATCAGGGACAAAGTGCCTAAAAGTTAGACTTTGCAGTACCCAAGTCCCTTCGTGGGTCAAGCCCCAAATGACTTCCATGGAGCTACATTGATTTACACCAGCTGAGGATCTGGTTTTTGCAGTATCTCAGATGCCATGGTAACTGCTGCAAAATGGTCAACAATGTGACACCTGTGTCAGGTCGTGGTCACTGTGGACTAGATCCACAAAGGGAACTTAGTCATAGGCTGGGCCAGAGGGAGGTCTCTCTGTGCTCTGCTGTGAATCAAGAGTAACTCCACTGAAGTCAATGTAGTTGTACTTTTGTAAAGCTTGTGTCAATGAAAGAAGAACAAGGCACATTCTCTGCATTTGAAGAGGCAGTGAATTTAGTGACTGGAGCTTATGAAAACACATGTCTTTTTTGATCTGGCCATGAAATGAAAATATTTTGGGCCCCATTCTGTACATTACGCTGAAGCAAAAATCCACTTACCTTCAATGGGGATTTTGGTGGTATATGACTGTAGTGGTGCCTTCCCCCAGCCCTTCCACAAATGCAGTCATAGACCAACTGAAGTGCAGCACCTGTGTCCTTTTATTGTTTGTGTCTGTTCCCACCACCTATTATTTACAGATATCTACAGAGACCAACACTCTGGGAGACTACTACCTTCCCAGCCAGCAGGGATCTAGAGCCCACACGCCTCCCTTTCCTGTCTCTTAGCCAGCTTTATAGGGCAGGCTGGTTACCCAGCCCTGCAGGTGGATCCACTCTAGTAATTACGGTGTGGCCCCTCAGCCAGCCCAACTAATACCCCTCTTCCTCTGGAACAGGGCGAACAGGGGCCTGGCTTGTTTCTCCAAGCCAGCACCCTGTTACAATGACTCATAGGTTTGGGTGCGCTCTCAGCATTTAACAGGGAGGTCCCAGGACAGCGATTACTGAGTTTCTCTCCCTTGCAAAGATGGGTAATGAAAATCTGAATGCATCAACTATTTAAATAAAGATCTAATTATGAAGGGACATACAGTCTCTCTGTTTCCAGAATGTGAAGATTTAGGGCTAGAGCCTGGAACTCGTACCCATATTTAGAAGCAGTAAGGCACAGATCCTCAAAAGTACCAAGGCATCCAACTCCCAGTGATTTCAATGAGAGGTAGGCATGTAAATATGTTTGGAGGTCTGGGCCTTTCTCCCTTGATTAACCTTACTGGCTGCAGTGAGGCTACTCATTTAAGTGCCTGCTGTCCATTCACCATCTGGCCTTTAGTTTAGTGGGCTCTTTTTATGTTTCCGTGGTTTAAATTTTCTGATCAGCTTAAGAACAATCATGCTGCTGTTACAATCACTGTGAGATTTACCACTGATTTCTATGGGAGAACATCTAGTGCCTACTGAAAACAATATGTCGACATCCACGTATCTTCCACTTCCAGAACTTCATTCTCTCAGCCAAGATAATCATCATCAAAAGGGTGTGTTTCTAGTAGGATTCTGCAGGGATCGGTTCTTGGTCCTGTGCTATTTAACATTTTTATTAGTGACACTGGCAGACCAACCAACCTGTGTATGACGCATAACAATTTAACAAGAGGCATTACAGTCGTATCAGGATAATTCACTTGTGCGTGAATTTCAAACAGATATACTAGACAAGCGGTCATTAACCCATTCATTTGTAGTAATAGAAATCAAGGGTAGATGCTAAGTGTATTTGTGTGTGTTTATCTATATCCCATTAGACGTTTTACATTGTAACCAAATTAGCTTGTAGATGCTAATTCCCTTTCATATCTTAATCGCCTTACATTATGTGTGTTGTGTATTTGGTTGTCATGGTAATAGAATCTTGTGTTGCTATGGCAACTGAGTCAGACTATTAGGGGACAGCCCAGCCTGTTTGGCTGGCTGTTGGTTAGTTCTATGAGTAGCAATAAATGGCTGCTCCAAGGTGGTGGGTCAGTGTGTGCTCAACAGAGAAGGATCCTCAGTCACATGCTGTGCTCAAAACACTTGGCAGCACATTTCAGCTATAAAAAATGAAATGTTGGGCCAGTTATAACTCTCTTCTTTTCTTTTCTTTATAAATTTTAATTAGTTTACTAAGGATTGGCTGACAGCATGATATTTGGGTAAGATCTGAAATACATATTGACCTGAGGGTAAGTTTCTGATCCTTTGGGATTGGTAGAACCTTAAATGTGGTGCACAGGGTTTTCAATAACCTCTCACTATATTAGGTCTGTTTGCCTAGATAGGAGCCAAGGACTGGAATGCTTAAAGGGGATTGTCTTTGGCTTCCTGTTAACCAGTATAGTACTATAGAAGCTCTTTTGATACTGGTTTGGTGACTTTAATTATAGGATAAATCGCCAGTTTGGGGGGACTACTTCTTGCAGTCTGCCCCGAGCGTGGCATTCTCAGTGTGGTCCATCCAGGCAACCAGTCACAGCCACACTGACACGATGGGGGACTCTATCCTGCGAAGCAGTGACTCTGAGAAAGATTTGGGGGTCATGGTGGATAATTAGCTGAACAAGAATTCCTGGTGTAACACTGTGTAAAGCAATCCTTGGATGCATAAACAGGGGAATCTTGATTAGGAGTAGAGAGGTCAACCTCTTATCAGGATGTTTATGCTCATTAGGTTCCAGTTCCAAACTTGGAAATGATTCATTATCTATACTATTTGACACTGATCTAGGGAATCTCTGCCATTTACTCCATTGGAGGGATTACCCATAGTTTATTTCTCCATTCCACTAATGTTGGTGTAGCTCTCCTCCAAACATGAGCTATCACGGATCTGGCTACTAGCAATAATTGAGTTATCAATGAGTCCTTCCTTGGATCAGTACCAAGTTTAGGCTGCAACTATGGGTTCCATAAGTGACCTAACTTTAGTAATCTTGAAAAATATATTTATTTTCCTCCAAAATATTGGCTTCTTGCTGTCCTAATATCTTAGGGCTTTCCCAGCATAAATGCAGGAAGGCTGCTATATCTCAGATATAGATAGGTTTCAGAGTAGCAGCCGTGTTAGTCTGTATCCGCAAAAAAAACAGGAGTACTTGTGGCACCTTAAAGACTAACAAATTTATTTTAGCATGAGCTTTCGTGAGCTAAAGCTCACTTCTTCGGATGCATAGAATGGAACACACAGACAGGAGATATTTATACATACAGAGAACATGAAAAGGTGGAAGTATGCATACCAACAGGCAGAGTCTAATCAATTGAGATGAGCTATCGTTAGCAGGAGGAAAAAAAACTTTTTGAAGTGATAATTAAGATGGCCCATAGAAGGTGTGAGGAGAACTTAACATAGGGAAATAGATTCAATTGGTGTAATGACCCAACCATTCCCAGTCTTTGTTTAGACCACAGTTAATAGTATCTAGTTTGCATATTAATTCAAGTTCAGCAGTCTCTCTTTGGAGTCTGTTTTTGAAGTTTTTTTGTTGCAAAATTGCCACCTTCAAGTCTGTCACTGAGTGGTTAGAAAGGTTGAAGTGTTCTCCCACTGGTTTTTGAATGTTATGATTCCTGATGTCAGATTTGTGTCCATTTATTCTTTTGCGTAGAGACTGTCCGGTTTGGCCAATGTACATGGCAGAGGGGCATTGCTGGCACATGATGGCATATATCACGTTGGTAGATGTGCAGGTGTACGAGCCCCTGATGGTGTGTCTGATGTGATTAGGTCCTGTGATGGTGTCACTTGAATGGATATGTGGACAGAGCTGGCATCAGGCTTTATTGCAAGGATAGGTTCCTGGGTTAGTGTTTATGTTGTATGGTGTGCGGTTGCTGGTGAGTATTTGCTTCAGGTTGGGAGGCTGTCTATAAGCGAGGACTGGCCTGTCTCCCAAGATCTGTGAGAGTGAGGGATCATCTTTAAGGATAGGTTGTAAATCTTTGATGATGCGCTGGAGAGGTTTTAGTTGGGGGCTGTAGGTGTTGGCTAGTGGTGTTCTGTTATTTTCTTTTTTAGGCCTGTCCTGTAGTAGGTGGCTTCTGGGTACTCTTCTGGCTCTGTCAATCTGTTTTTTCACTTCAGCAGGTGGGTATTGTAGGTTTAAGAATGCTTGATAGAGATCTTGTAGGTGTTTATCTCTGTCCGAGGGATTGGAGCAAATACGGTTGTATCTTAGAGCTTGGCTGTAGACAATGGATCGTGTGGTGTGTCCGGGATGGAAGCTGGAGGCATGTAAGTAAGTATAGCGGTCAGTGGGTTTCCGGTATAGGGTGGTATTTATGTGACCATCGTTTATTAGCACAGTAGTGTCTAGGAAATGGACCGCTTGTGTGGATTGGTCTAGGCTGAGGTTGATGGTGGGATGGAAATTGTTAAAATCTCGGTGGAATTCCTCGAGGGCTTCTTTTCCATGAGTCCAGATGATGAAGATGTCATCAATGTAGCGCAAGTAGAGTAGGGGTGTTAGGGAACGAGAGTTAAGGAAGCGTTGTTCTAAGTCAGCCATAAAGATGTTGGCATACTGACGGGCCATGCGGGTACCCATAGCAGTGCCACTGACTTGAAGATATATATTGTCCCCAAATGTGAAATAGTTGTGGGTGAGGACAAAGTCACAAAGTTCAGCCACCAGGTTAGCCGTGATATTATCGGGGATACTGTTCCTGATGGCTTGTAGTCCATCTTCGTGTGGAATGTTAGTGTAGAGGGCTTCCACATCCATAGTGGCCAGAATGGTGTTTTCTGGAAGATCATTGATGGATTGTAGTTTCCTCAGGAAGTCAGTGGTGTCTCGAAGATAGCTGGGAGTGCTGGTAGCATAGGGCCTGAGGAGAGAGTCCACATAGCCAGACAATCCTGCTGTTAAAGTACCAATGCTTGAGATGATGGGGCGTCCAGGATTTCCAGGTTTATGGATCTTGGGTAGCAAATAGAATACACCTGGTCGGGGTTCCAGGCATGTGTCTGTATAGATCTGTTCCTGTGCTTTCTCAGGGAGTTTTTTGAGCAGATGGTGTAGTTTCTTTTGGTAATCATCAGTGGGATCAGAGGGTAATGGCTTGTAGAATGTGGAGTTAGAGAGTTGCCTGGCAGCCTCTTGTTCATATTCCGACCTATTCATGATGATGACAGCACCTCCTTTGTCAGCCTGTTTGATTATGATGTCAGAGTTGTTCTTGAGGCTGTTGATGGCATTGTGTTCAGCACGGCTTAGGTTATGGGGCAAGTGATGTTGCTTTTCCACAATTTCAGCCCGTGCACGGTGACGGAAGCAATCTATGTAGAAGTCTAGTCTGTTGTTTCGACCCTCTGCAGGAGTCCATGCAGAATCCTTTTTATTATAGCGGTGGTAGGAAGGATTCTGTGGGTTAGTATGTAGTTCAGAGGTGTGTTGGAAGTATTCTTTGAGTCGGAGACGGCGAAAGTAGGATTCTAGGTCACCGCAAAACTGTATCATATTCGTGGATCTGGAAGGACAAAAGGAGAGTCCCCGAGATAGGATAGATTCTTCTGCTGGGCTAAGAGAATAGCTGGAAAGATTAACAATATTGTTGGGTGGGTTAAGGGAGCTATTGTTGTGGCTCCTTGTGCCATGTAGCAGTTTAGACAGTTTAGTGTCCTTTTTCTTTTGTAGAGAAGCAAAGTGTTTGTATGTGTTTTTAGCCTTCCTCCACAGGTTTTCCCATTGTTCCAAGTGATATCTGGTTTTAGACTCTTTCCCCCATTTTCCCATAAATGCACTCTTGTCTTCCAGATATATGGGTAGTAATTCATTGTAATAGGGGGGTCGCACATTTCATGACTTCTCTAGGCCTACCTCATTGCATACAATAGGGGCTCCTTGCATGCCTTCATTTCCCCTACTGGCTTCTTGTTTCCCCCAATCCTCCTCCAACAGGTGTTTTTCCCCTGCCATCCTCCTTCCCCCATTATAGCGTCCCCCTTTTTCTCCCCCATTCCCTCCATGTGCGCAACCCCATTCCCACCTTTCCCCCACATTGCCTCTTAGCACTCCCCCTAGTTATTTGTTTTCTTTCTGTCTTGCTAGCAAGTCATGCCAGGTGTCAGGATGTTAAACTATAGTGGGAAGATGGGCAGAGATGCGATGGAGTATTGTCACGATGAAAGGCTTTAATAGCACCATGTATGATCTATGGAGAATTGCAGAGGTGGTTGTCACTATGGCAGTGCTAATCAGATGGCTGGAGCTTTATGTGTCCCACATTTTTCCCCTTTTGGTTTTCTGATTTCCCCTAAAATCATCAGGGGATGCCTAAAACATTCCCTGAAGTTTTGGAATTGATCAGATGTGGCATTCCATACTTTTTGCGTTACAGACAGACAGAGAAATGCTGTTGAGTTGAGTGCGAGACCTTCAAAAACTCAGACAACCATGGGGAAATAAGTCTCTTTGAGATATCCTTTCCCTTAAATAATGGATCTGTTAACATTCTGCTAAAACTTGGGCTTCCGGCACTGGATTATGTCGGAATCCATGGCAACTTCCTTGCCTATGAAGTCAAAAGACTTGGGTTGTGCTGGGCAAAATGGTGAGCAACTCTAAATGAAGGGATGTTTGCTGGAATTGATCTGCCTCCAACCCAATGGAGCAGAATTCTTCTCTATTCTATAACATTCTATTCTAAACTAGTACAGCTGGGTCTACTCTATTCTATTGTTGTACAGGTGGGTTTATTCTATTCTATTCTAGGACTAAAAGTAAGATTTTTAAAGGTATTTAGGGGGCTAGTGGCATTTTCAAAAGAATCAAGCTGCCCTAACCCCTTTGTAATCAATGGGTTTTAGTCACCCAGGGCTTTTGAAAATCTTACTTGGTGCGTAAACGTCTTTAAAAATCTTCCCCTAATTCACTGACACCCCCTGCTGCTGCCTACGTACATCCAGGTGTCAGTTCAGTGCACTGCTCTCTGCCATTGGGTGAACAGCTCAGCCTACACACGCAACAAGGTGTACAGACCCCTGGTAGCTATCCCATCACTGCTGCTCCTGACCTGGCTGGCAAAATCAGGAAGAAAATCATACTAATGGAGATGCTTATCCCAGGCCCCTCACAGACACCATACGTTCCCATCTTCCTGTTGAGCTGGAATGTAGAAATTTGTGGACTCTGATTGTACATTGGATGTGGAATATAAAATGAGACCAAAATTGAACTTTGACCTTTAAGTCAGAGCTCACCAAAAGAATATCAGAATATTGAGCTATGCTCTTGGCTCAAATATATTAAAGTGAATGTGAGCGACTTGGCACGACCGTGCCTGCTTGTTCCAACCACTACACCTCACTCCCCTCCTCAAACTGCATAAGCCCAACAAGTCCCGACTCCTATGTCCAGCGATAACCACTTGATCAGACTGATCTCTCAGTGGCAGGAAGAGCACCCAGGAGTCCTGGGATTTACAATGTTTCTGAGGCCAGATGAATACCCAGTTCATCCTCTGTGTCCTGGATATCCCCCTTGTGTCAGCACCAGTCAACACTGCAAACGTTCCCAGCCTGTTGAGTGTGGGTGGCTAAAAACAAACATGAACCAACTGAAGCATGTTGTGAACTTGTTAATGATTCCCCTTGTGACGGGAACACCAAAGCTCTGGGGAACCGACTTCTTGATCAGACCCAGTAAAGCTCAGGGGGATTTCAGAGAGTTTTTCCTCTCAGCACCTGTTCAGATATTATACGTAGGAAGGATTTCTGAGAACGTGTCATTTCTGGAACTAGGGCCACTTCACCTGCCAGTCAGAAGGGCAATGAACATCTCTAAGATGTGACTTCCCCACGCCATCCTCAATCATAAGGAGGCAGCCAGCTCTGAGATCACAGGCACAGTAGTTTTGTGAGGTAATGACTCTTATTGCAGAAAATCTGCAACATTCTATTAGTGATAGGCATTATAATTGCAGGGGGAGGAGGTGGGTGCGTATATCTTTGGATATAAGGTTTTATTTTTAGAGGAGCAAAAGTGAGTGAGGAGAACAGCAAACAGAGACTTCCCCTGTCTGGGCCTCGTTTCCCAATTCTAAACCAGGGATAATGAAAGTGACCTTCTTTGTAAAGTGCTTTGAGATCTACATATGAAAAACACTAAAAAGAGGTAAGAATTATTAAAATTGAAAAATGTTATTTGTTTCCCAAAAAAGGAATCAAAATGAAAATTCCATGCAGAATTTGAAATTTGGAAAAAAACCATGTTTAAAATTGAAATGAAAACTTGGATTTCAATATCAGGGAAATACAATTTCTTTGCTTATTTAATCACTTTTTTTTTCCAAAAAAACAAATATTTCATTGATGTGGTTTTTTGGGACTATCTAGTGAGGATCTAGCTCTCTCCCATTTAGCATCTGAGACCCCCAGGAGGAAGCGCTTTCCTTGTGATCCACAATCTTCCCTACACTGGACCCCTAGGACGCATCAGGAATCTGTGGACCATCAGAGGTGTGCCCCATAAGGGCTGCAGGAAGATGAATGGAGACACTGGTTAGCAGAGGGCTTGTCTCAATGTGTAGACTGTTCCTCTTCACTCCCAAGGACCGCAGGACTGGCGATGACCACCGGTGGAGCTCACAAGTTCTGCTGAAACAGAGTTAATCAAAAAAGGGCCTGAGGGGAGAGTGGAATTTAGTAAACAAAGGCAATTACCAAGCAAGTGTTTTTTTTTGTTAAGATGGAGTTAATATTCATTTGATATCAGTAATGTAGTGGGATTATATCATAATCATTATCATCATTGTTTCTTCTGCAGGCACATTTTGCAAGTAATAAATGGAGAAGAATCTCACCACTCCAGTAACAGAATTTGTCCTCTTGGGTCTCACTCAGAATCCTAAGCTGCAGTGATTCCTCTTTGTGATTTTCTTCATCATCTACGTGAACACTTGGCTGGGAAACTTCACCATCATCACCACCGTGATCACCGACAGCCAGCTCCACACCCCCATGTACTTCCTGCTGGCCAACTTGGCTTTCTTGGATGTCAGTGAATCATCAGTAAATGCTCCAAAATTGCTCTCAGGTCTCCTCACCCAGAGTAAAACCATCTCATTCAATGAGTGCATCCTCCAGATGTTCTTCTTCCACTTCATTGGAGGCGCTATGGTCTTTTTACTTGTGGTGATGGCTGCCGATAGGTATGTGGCCATCTATAAACCACTGAGATACATGACTATCATGAACCGGGGTGTGTGTGTGGTGTTAGTGTTAAATGCATGGCTGGGTGGATTGGTTCACTCTGCTGTTCAGCTTGGACTGCTCCTCCAGTTACTGTTCTGTGGTCCAAATGTCCTGGACAATTTCTACTGTGATATCCCGCAAGTCATCAAACTGGCCTGCACCGACACTCACTTGGTTGAATGGCAGATGGTCTTCAATGCTGGAGTGCTGCTCATAATAATATTCATCATTCTGCTGATTTCCTACACTGTCATCTTAGTCAAGATCAGGACACATGTCATGGAAGGGAAGCACAAGGCTCTGTCCACTTGTGGAACCCAGATTACTGTGGTGTGTTTACAATTCATTCCCAGCATCTTCATTTATGCTTGGCCCTTCAAGCAGTTCAGGCTGGACAAGGTGATATCCGTCATTTACACTGTAATCACCCCGATGCTGAACTTGATGATCTACACGTTGAGAAATGCCGAGATGAAGAAGGCCATCAGGAGACTGATGAGGAGAATGCTCTTCTCGGGGAGGGAAAGAGAGACATAACTGATCTTCCAATCTTACATTTTGTTAAAAATCTAATTTGTGCACTGTATCAGACAGCAGATATATGTGGCATGTGAAAAGTTTGTGGAGTAAAAAGAGATCAAATACTGCACACTCAAGAGAATCTGTGCTCACAAACACATTATAGACTGAGGGCAAGAACTTCCATGTAAGTAAAAAAAGCAGTCTGTATAAATAAGACATAGCTCCATGAGGGTAAATGGGTCAGTTCCCAGTGGGAGGAAATGGGGGCATCCTTCCTAATTGGCTTCCACCAGTTGGGCTTTTGACACTGAGAATTGCTGGCTGAAATCCCTCTAAGAATGATTTCAACTAATGAGGAACTCATGAAAATCAGTTCCTTCTCCAAAAAAAGATCTGTTCAGTAAATTGTGTATCAGAACTAATGTACTGATTGTGGTGAGGAAATTACTATAAAATATTCCAGCACAATCTTTTGCTTTATGGCTTATTCTTTTCTTCCTTTTACATACATACCATTTATCAACATTGATCATGTGACTTCATATCAGAGTGCTTTAATAACACTGAAATATTATTCTAAGAATTAATTGGTTTCAATTTTGTTATATAAGATTTATATTTCTGTCTATGACTTCACAGGTTAAATTAAATTAGTCTTTGGTGGCCTTTTCTGCTAATCATGATATAAGAGTGCAGTTATAAATAGAGGAGGGAAACATTTTTTCTTGGATTTGTTATAGTGTCCTTTTCACTGGCAATCTAGAAATAATATTATAAAATGTTTTCATATATTTTCTAGATTTTTATTTTCAAGGAAAAAAGCAACTTTCTTTCCTAAATATATTTAGATTCAAATTTTTCTACATTTCCTCCTTTTTTCTAAGAAATAAATAAAGAAAGAAAGAAAGAAAGAAAGAAAGAAAGAAAGAAAGAAAGAAGCAGTTATGAGATTTTTACAATACGAGGAAAACAAATAAAAATAGATGTGTTAACTTTTCCAAGAAAATTTGGCTTTTTTTCCTTTCCCAAGCAGTTCTATATTTTCAGATTTGATGTACTAAAGAAAGTTCTGTAGTGAAAAGTAGTTAAAAAGGGTCTCTCTTTCCTGAAAAGATGGACCCTCCATGTGTATCAAAATTGGCTTTTCAGATCCAAAATGAATTATGACTATTTAGACTCCTGTAAGATCTCCTAACCAATGTGGCTCTAAGAAAATAGCTAGCAGCTACTTCTGGCAGTAACATCTTAAAAAAACACTGTTAATGAATTTCAAATCAAGTACACCTGTATATAATGAATGAAGACAACAGGAATGTAAAAAAAATAATAAATGAATGGTTTTCAGCAGAACTGAGTGGGGGCAGAGAATGAGGAGGACGGGGCTACAAAGGAGCACTGAGACAGGGTGTGAAGGGGACAAAAACATTTTTAAATATGTTGAAAACATTATGTATCATAAATATTTCTTTAGTGGCATGAGGATTTTAAAATAAGGTGGCTTTTTACTGAAATTAGAAAATAAAGTGAAAATATTCTAATACGTTTTTGAGAATTTTTGGAGCATAAAAATAAAAAGCATAAAATCAAAATATAATTAATTCACTCTATGGGTTTACTATTCTTCGCCTTTTTCTCTTCCTCTCTTTCATTTCTCATTTGAAAAAGGGGAGAAAATACAAAAAGATTAAAAGGGGGCAGTAGTAAAAAACCAACAAAAGAAAAAAAACTGAAAAATCAAAACCTAATCATTTTAGTCAAATATGTCACAAATATTTATTTTTAAAAGAATACGTTATTTTTGAAACCTTTGAAATGCAAA
This sequence comes from Mauremys mutica, assembly GCF_020497125.1. Taxonomy (NCBI): domain Eukaryota; kingdom Metazoa; phylum Chordata; order Testudines; family Geoemydidae; genus Mauremys; species Mauremys mutica. The sequence continues at coordinate 46,610,449 of NC_059083.1, forward strand.
TGTTGAAAATTTTTGTGAAATATTTTGTCTATAACTAGGTTAAAAAGAATTAGATACATTCATAGAGGATATGTCCATCAATGGCTATTAGCTAAGATGGTCAGGGATGCAACCTCATGCTCTGGGTGTCTCTAAGCTACGGACTGCAAGATGCTGGGAGTGGACAACAGGGAATGGACCACTTGATAATTGCCATGTCCTGTTCATTTCCTTTGGGGCATCTGGGATTTGCCACTACTGAAGAACAGGATACTAGGCTAGATCGACCATTGGTCTGACCTAGTATGGTAGTTCTTATATTTAAAACTTTTAAGGAGTTAAATTGTTGTTTGACTGTGAAAATTTATTAAGCAAAGAAAGGCCTCTTCTTAGTCAAACGATCTGCAATCCAGGTGTATCAGTGATTTTCAGTGGGACTTGTGCTCCTAAAATCTTAGAATCATAGAATCATAGAATATCAGGGTTGGAAGGGACCTCAGGAGGTCATCTAGTCCAACCCCCTGCTCAAAGCAGGACCAATCCCCCACTAAATCATCCCAGCCAGGGCTTTGTCAAGCCTGACCTTAAAAACCTCCGAGGAAGGAGATTCCACCACCTCCCTAGGTAACCCATTCCAGTGCTTCACCACCCTCTTAATGAAAAAGTTTTTTCCTAATATCCAACCTAAACCTCCCCATCACTCCTTGTTCTGTCATCTGCTAGCACTGAGAACAGGTAGTTGAAAGCAGCTATCAAGTCCTCCCTCACTCTTCTCTTCTGCAGATCAAATAATCCCATTTCCCTCAGCCTCTCCTCATAAGTCATGCGCTCCAGCCCCCTAATCATTTTTGTTGTCCTCTGCTGGATTTTTTCCAATTTTTCCACATCCTTCTTCTAGTGTGGGGCCCAAAACTGGACACGGTACTTCAGATGAGGCATCACCAATGTTGAATAGAGGAGAATGATCACATTCCTCGATCTGCTGGTAATGCCCCTACTTATACAGCCCAAAATGCCATTAGCCTTCTTGGCAACAAGGACACACTGTTGACTCATATCCAGCTTCTCATCCACTGTAACCCCTAGGTCCTTTTCTGCAGAACTGCTGCCCAGCCATTCAGTCCCTAGTCTGTAGCAGTGCTTGGGATTCTTCCATCCTAAATGAAGGACTCTGCACTTGTCCTTGTTGAACCTCATCAGATTTCTTTTGGCCCAATCCTCCAATTTGTCTAGGTCCCTCTGTATGCTATCCCTAACCTCCAGCATATCTACCACTCCTCCCAGTTTAGTGTTATCTGCAAACTTGCTGAGGGTGCAGTCCACACCATTCTCCAGATTATTAATGAAGATATTGAACAAAACCGGCCCCTGGACTGACCCTTGGGGCACTCCACTTGATACCATCTGCCAACTAGACATGGAGCCACTGATCACTTCCTGTTGAGCCCGATGATCTAGCCCAGCTTCTGTCCACCTTATAGTCCATTCATCCAGCCCATACTTCTTTAACTTGCTGGCAAGTATACTGTGGGAGACGGTATCAAAAGCTTTGCTAAAGTCAAGGAATAACACATCCACGGCTTTCCCCTCATCCACAGAGCCAGTTATCTCATCACAGAAGGCAATTAGGTTAGTGAGGCATGACTTGCCCTTGGTGAATCCATGCTGGCTGTTCCTGATCACTTTTCTCTCCTCTAAGTGCTTCAGGATTGATTCCTTGAGGACCTGCTCCCTCCATGATTTTTCCAGGGACTGAGGTGAGGCTGACTGGCCTGTAGCCATTGATCACTACCCATTGAGCCTGTTAAGTGCTTTTGAAATTCCATGTTTATCTGCTGTAGTGATGGAGACCATATAGTTAGCACCTACATAGATAAATCCATAGAGAACCTTGGAGAACAGTATAGCTGGTGTAAAGCCCAAGACGTCAACCAATTTAGATTCTGTTGCAAAACAATTCTAAAGTGAAGGGACCTTTCCTGGAATTGGCCTGCCCACAACCTTCCAGGTTAGAAATCTTTTCTATTCTATCTTATTCTGTTCTAAACTAGTACACTTATGTCTATTCTGTTCTATTATAAACTAGCAGAGGTGGGTCTATTCTATTATATTCAAAGCACAAATAAGGATGTTATCAGAGTTGATACTGATCTATTCAGTAAAATTAGGAAATAGAATATTCCTGTTGAGATGTTTTATACCAGGTCCCACACAAAAAAGTACCATGTTCCTTTTCAGCTGGAATGTTGAAATTTGGGAACCCTGATTGGCTGCTGAGTCCAAAATGAGACCAAATTTGAATTTGACCATTCAGTCAGAGATCATCGAAAAGTCATTAGTATTTTCATCTCCCCATCAACTCACTTTCTGGAACTGGCCTAAACCCAAGAAATCCAGACTAATTTTCTTCAGTTCTAACCCTTTGATCAGATTTATATCTCACAGTGAGGAAGAGAACCCAGGAGTCATGGGATTTATACTACTGCTGGGTATAAAAGGTAGGTGAACAGTTTTTCTAATATTGGCTTGGGTTCTTAGAGGAGTCTAAGTGAGTTAGGAGGAGAACAGCCCACAGAGCATTTACTTCTAAAACTATCAAAGATATTTGTAAGACTAGCCCTGTCTGACAAGGCTTTTCCTTAGACAGCAGCGCTATGCTGCTCTGATCTGTAAGATGTTAATTCTGGAGCAGACTGGAGCCAGGAAGTGAAAACTGGAAAAAGCCCAGGGAAGTGCCCCTATCTGTAGATGAAACCTGAGTGAGATTGTCTGCACCCACTTGCCTTATTCTACTTTGAAAATCCAAGACCAAGAGTAGATGCGAGTTATGGAGGGTCCCAGAAGTTGTCTATAGCGTGGTAGAAATTGGACCCAAATCCCCAGAAGCTAAAGCCAGTGATTTACCCACAAAGCCATCCTCCCTCTCTCCCCATAGTAACAGAACACTGTCCTTTAAAGATGAGATTTTTGGTGCTGGTTAACATGCGTTGCAGGAAACAAAATATCCTGCTGAAATTGAGGTTTTCTCAAAACCCAAATACTGGGGAGGAAAATCTCTTATTCCATTTTTTATACCAGAAACTTTGAACTGGACATTTCCTTTCTTACTTTTTCAAGTGTAAGAAAAGTAAGCAAAAGTGTTTCCCCACTCCCTGCCACATACCACTTTCTCAGATATTTTTATTTTCCTTTCATTTTTACCTTTGGAGAAAATGAGGTAAAAGAAAAAAAGAGGGAGAAAACTGGGTCATGGAGAGATTGAAAGTGGCATAGCCAAGCAAAGAGTGTACTGGGGTGGAACTCAGAAAAGCTGTCTTCTAGTCCTGGCTCTGCAAGTTGTCTGCCAGTTAATTGGACAACTCGCTTCTCCTCTTTCTCTTTCAGTTTTCTCATCTGTAAAACTGGGATGATGATAGTGTCCTCTGCTGTAAGGTGCTTTGAGATGGAGGAAAAGCTCTGTAAAGAGGTAAGTATTATTAAAATTGAAAAAGATTTCCTGTTGCTTCCCAGAAAAAGGAAACAAAGTGAAAATTGCAATTAGAACTTTGATATTTGAAAAAAAATAGTTAAAATTGAAATGAAAACTTGGATTTGAATAGCAGTGAAATCCAAAGTTTCATTTTCTTTGCTTTAGAAAATAAACCATTTTTTAAAACAAAAACAAAACAAATATTTTATTGGTGTGTTTTGTTTTAAAAAATGACTCTTTCCATCAGCTCTAGAGATTTTCAAAAATGCTAATGGGAGTTCAGCATCCATAATTCAAGGCAGCTTTGAATGTTTCACTTTAGATGCATGCCTGGAAACCTTTATGTGTTTTCCAATGCTAATGTTTAAAGTTCAGCACCGCAATCCATTGGCACCGAAATAGAGCAACTTGATTTTTCAGAGATATTGAGCACATGCTATTCCTGCTGAAGTCAATCAGACTAAATTCCTTCTCTTTTTGTAGCCCCGAGAAAATGCCAAAGGGGTCAAAGGCCATCACTGTGTTAAAGTGGGTTACAGGTGTTCAGTACCTCTGGTAACCAGGCCATGAATTGGGCATCTGAAGCCTCAAAATTGGTAGTTCTTAAATTTTGCATTCAATCTCCCCTCCAATCTAGTGGGAATCTAGGTGGGATCTCCCTTCCATTTAGCATCTCTGACCTCTATGTTGAGAAGCCTTGAGCTCTGAGAATCTCCACCTAAGCATGCTCTCTCCACATCCACATTCTTCCCAACCCTGAACTTCTAGGTCCCCATCAGGAATCTGTGGACTATGGGAGGTCTTCACCAGCAGGGCTGCAGGACGGTTAATGGTGACAATGGTTGGCTGAGGGCTTGTTTGGGTGAGTAGTCCACTCCCAAGGACCCCAGAACTGGAGACAATCACTGGTGGAGCTCATAAGTTTCACTGAAGAAGAGTTATGCACTATTGGGGCTGAGGACACCGTGTGGAATTTAGCAAATAAAGGTAATTCCCAAACATATATTTTTAAAGGTGGAGTTTAATATTAATTTAATATCAGTAATGCACCGGGATTACATCATAATTATTATCATCACTCTTCCCTCTGCAGGCACACTTTGAAGCTAATAAATGGAGAAGAACCTCACCATCCCAGTGACAGAATATGTTCTCTGGGGCCTCACCCAAAGTCCTGAGCTGCAGTGATTCCTCTTTATGGTTTTTTTTCATAGTCTATGTGAGCACTTGGATGGGAAATTTCATCATCATCACAATCGTGATCACTGACCACCAGCTCCACACTGTGATACATCCACACTGTACTTCCTGAACAGATCTTCACTCCCTGTGTATCAGAATTCAGTTTTCAGATCCAAAAGTGAATTATAACTATCTATAGTCCTGTAAGCAGTGCTTAATTTGTGCCAGGGCTTGCCAGGGCTGAGCCCCAGCACTCTATGCTTGTCAATTCATAGCCCCGGCACCTCTGGGATTGCTGTATCAGTTATGAATGTAAAAAAATTGCTTGAGTCCCGGCACCTCTTTCATTACAAATTAAGCACTGCCTATTAAGATCTCCTGAACCAACACTGCTCTGAGAAAATAGTGACAAGCTAGTTCTGACAGTAATATCTTTAAAAAAAATCAGTGAATTTCAGATCAGTTACACCTAGATATAATGGATGAAGTCTATGGGAATATTAAAAAAAATAAGGAACTGGTATTTAGGGTGACCAGATAGCGAATGTGAAAAATCGGGACTGGGGTGGGGAGGTAATAGGAGCCTATATAAGAAAAAGACCCCAAAATCGGGACCATCCCTATAAAATCAGGACATCTGGTCTCCCTAATGGTATTCAACAGAGGTGAGTAGGGACAGAGAGTGATGAGGGTGGGGCTGCCCTGGCATCCTTGAGAGCAGCATGTGATGGGTACAGGGTTGCACAGGGATCACTGAAAGCAGCGTCTGAAAAGGACGTGGTTGTACAGGGCTCACGGAAGGGAGAGGTTGAAGGATAAGAGGATGCCCAGTGTTAAAGTTGGGCAGAGTGCTATAAGGACACCTCACTCTTTTTCCCTTGCCCAGTGACTATCCACTGTCATCATGAATGACTGTGAATTGCCAATATGAATGGCAATATCTAGTCTTCGCCTGGGTGATAGTGAGTATTGCTCTACCGCTTGGTTGGTGATGTGGTCACCTGAGATGGGGGAGACACAAGGTCATGTTCCTGCTCTATTGGAAGTTTAATTATTTATAAAAATAAATATTGAACAGCTTCAATAGGCGAGACAGAGAAGTACTCAGCCCAGACTATCCCATAGCCCAGTGTCAGGGTGTTTTCCTATAATGGGGGAGACCCTCATTCAATTCCTTTATTCTCATTAGATGGGCATTGAGGGGGAATGAATCCAGGTGTCTTACATTTTTGATGATTGCCATGTCACCACTGGGTAAGGCTTATGAGGGAGCACCCTACCACTACCACCATGCTGTTTGCCTTCTGTGGTTTTGGAAATATTTCATTTGCTTTTGGCAAAATGCCTGAAAGTCTAAACAAAATTTCTCAGGTTGATACAGAATGAAACACTTTGCTTTGACATTACCAATGTGTCAGTTTGTTTCGAGGTCAAAACTTCTTGGACTTTTCAATCACCAAAATGTTTTTTTTAAATGTTATTTTCTGTTTGACCTGAAACTGAACATTAATTTCAAATTTGTAAACAGCCAGTGAACCAAAAAAGTGCATTATTCACCCAACTCTACATGTAATGACTTGGCATGGTCAGAATCCAACAGGTTAGGTTTCTATTCTATTCTATTCTATTCTATTCTATTCTATTCTATTCTATTCTATTTTAAGCACTAAAAAGGCTCCCATCACTGTTGTTACTGAAAAAGCAACAAAGACTCCTGTGGCACCTTATAGACTAACAGACGTTTTGGAGCATGAGCTTTCATGGGTGGCTGCTGAGCCTCAGTACTGACATTTCAGGTCTGTGATTGTATATTGGCTGCTGAGCCCGAAAGCAGACAAACTTTGAACTTTGATCTTTTTGAATCATATCTCACCAAATGTTACCAGTTCTTCAGTAAAGCTCTTGGACAATATATGTCAAAGGGGCCCATGAGGGATCCAGAAATACAATTACCCCCTGCTCTAATCGTTGAGATCATTCCCTATCCAGAATTGACATGGAACCGAGAAGCCCTGAATTTTTTTCACTCCTTGTTTAGTTCTATCCTTCTCAGTGCCAGGAACAAAACCCAGCAGTCATGGGATTTCCTCAGCTTCGGAGGCCAGTCAAATATCCAGTTCTTCCACTGTATCCCAAGTAGCCTCTCAGCACAGGAAGAAATTTTCAAAGCCTCTAAAGTTTGCATGGCTAGAATAAACACATACAGAGACTGAAAAAATGCCATGAAGTTATTAATGACTCCTCTTGTGAACGAATCCCCAAATCTCCAAAGCAGCAACTTTCTTGGTTGTGCCTACCAAAGCTCAAGGGTATTTCAGACACTCTTTGCTCCCAGTATCAGCCTTAGTTGGGATAAATAAGCATATAAGGGAAAGATTTCTGGGGCTGTCCTCCTTGGGATGAGGTCTTCTTCCCCTGCTGCTCAGGACCACAATGATCAGCTCTGAGGTTTGACTTCCCGGGTCATTCTCGATCGTTTGGAGGCAGCTGGCTCTGAGATCACAGACACGGCAGGTCATGTAAGGTATTGACTCTTGATTCATAAAACCTGCAATGTGATACTAGGGATAGGTACTGTTATTATAAGGAGGACAGATGCTCAGAGACCCCACTGATAAAGAAAGAATGACCTGGTTGGGGAGATAACATTTAACACTCACAGAGTCATCTGAGTTCTTCCTGTGCCTAACTCTCTCAGACTAGGTTTCTCCCATGGCACGGCTGTAAGCTGCTCAGATCTGAGAGAGATATCACTGGGACAGTGTGAAGGTGTGAATGACAGTGAGAAAGAGCCCAGGGAAGTGTCCGGATATGCAGATAAAACCATAGTGAGATTCCCATTGTGGGCTTCTTGCTTTTAGAAAAGCTTACCTGTTTTAGCTGTCTAATAGCATTAGTCTGGGATTTCAAAGCTATCAGTATTTCAACAGGAGCTGGGCACCTAACTCCCTAAGTCTCCTTGGAAACTCCCAGCCTAAAAGTGCCTGAAATGTTCAAAAGCCATGTGTCTAACAGGGATCAAGGTGCAGCCCATGCTAATGCAGTGTGCTTCTCTATTTGATTGGCATGAGCATGGACAGAGATTTATGGGTCTCCTACAGCAGCTGACCTAATAGCTGTGGTCACTTAATTTGGCTCATGCTTTTACATCAAGATACCTTGAGTTCAGTCCTTGGACATGTCCCCTGTAAATCTCCAAAGCTTAAAAGCTGCATCAGAGTAGGGAGTCTCTGAGGTCTACAGGATGCTGGTGGACAATGCCTCCTCCCAACAATTTCACTGCCTTCCCCCAAAGTTATCCACCTCATCACCATTGTACCTTGAGTATTTCATGGTCATTAGAGGATTGAGCCTCACAGCCCTCCTGCCAATCAGGAGAGCTGCAGAATTACCCCCATTTCAGATAGGGAAACTAAGGCACCGAGTTTGTGATATTCAAAGGACTCTGGAGAGGTTAGGAATGCACTGATCAAAGGGAAGATGAAGTGGAATTGATCACTTAACTTCCTTATTCTCTGTTGAAAATCCCACACCAGGAGGGGATGTGAGTTATCCATGAGCACAAAGATTGTCTGTGGCAGGACAGAAATCGAACCTCATTCCTCTGAGCCCAAGACTAGTGGTTTACTCACAAAACCATCCCCCCACGCTGCTCAAAGCAATATCTTACTGCCATTTAGAGCTGGTTGACATTATTTTACAGAAACAGATGAATAAATAAGTAAATACATAATTCTGTCAACAAATTGTGGATGGGAAAATCTGTTTTAATATTTTTTTTAAAAAATCATCTGAATATTTCAGAGACAAATATTTGTTTCATGAAACCTTGAACCAAAAATTTCAGTCTTTACATTTTCAAGTGGGCAAAAAGTAAAGTAAAGCAATTTTTTCACCTTCTCACACTTTTTTCATCCCTCCTCCTCCTCCCCGCCCTTTTTCCAAATGGCAAACTAAAAATGGGAGAGAAAATGCATGAGAGGATATGGAGAATACAAACACCAAAAACTGAAAACTAGAATTTGTTTTTTTTCAAATGCTGAATCAAAATTAAAATATCAGTATGAAAGGGATCTAAAGAAAAATTGGGTTTTGAATAGAAATGAAATGAACACTAACATATTGTCACAATAAAAAAAAATCCCTGTGAAAAAAGTTTGAATAAAAAATATCATGTTTTTCCTTTGAAAGATTTTTCTGGAAATAATGTCTTTTTCAAGCAGCTCTAGATATTTTCCAAAATTTTAATGAAAATCGGGTGTCCACATCCTCTGGGTAGGTGCATACATGGACATCATTGTGTTCACAATTTTTAAATGCTGGTTCAGCATTTCAAGTTCAGCAGCAGAATCCACAGGCACCGAAACATAGTGACCCAACTTTTCTGCTCACCTCAGAAAAGATAAGTCAGTAAGATGGAATCTCTTTGGTGGATGAGCCACTATAAAGGGAAAAAGTTAATATGCTCAGCACCTCTGGTATTGAGGCCATACATTCAGCATCTGAATCCCATAATTTGGTGGCTCTCAGGTTTTTCCATTCCAGCTCCCATCCCATCTAGTTGGGACCTTACTCCCATTTAGCCATATAGGTAGGTCAATCTGGTCATAATGACCTTCTGACACTTGTTTGTGACCCTCAGGCTGAGAACTCCTGGACTCTGAGAATCTCTACCTAAGTGCAACCCTTTGCAACTCCTATCCTTCCCAATGCAGAACCTCTAGGCTCCAAGAAGACTCTACAGACCTTGGGAGCACTGCACCACCAGGGCTGCAGGAAGAGGAATTCAGACTGGAGTTAGCTAGTGCCTCTTTGATGAGCAAATCACTCCTCTTCACTCCCAAGCACCCCATGCAGATCCCCAATGGGGTAGCTCTTAGGGTCTTCCGAAGCAGGGTTCCCCTGCAGTGGTACTGTGAAGATAGTGTTTAGGAAAATCAGGAATTACCCATAACCAATGTCTTTCTTAAGGTGGAGTTAACATTGATTTAATATCAGTAATTTAAAGGTGGAAAAATATAAAAACATTTTATTAATTATTATTACTTTTCCTTCCGTTTCCAGGTATATTTTAAGGACACAAAATGGAGCAGAAGAACCTCACTGCCACAGTGACAGAATTTGTCCTTTTGAGCCTCACCCAAAGTCCTGAGCTGCAGCGATTCCTCTTCATCATCTTTTCCATAGTCTACCTGACAACCTGGCTGGGTAACTTCATCATCATCACCACCGTGATCTCCAACCACTGACTCCACACCCCGAGTACTTCCTGCTGGCCAACCTAGCTTTCATAGATATTAGTGATTCTACAGTCAGTGTGCCAAAGATGCTGTTGGGTCTCCTCTCCCAGCACAAAACCATCTCATACAATGAGTGCATCCTCCAGATGTTCTTCTTCCACTTCATTGCTGCTGCTATGGTCTTTTTACTTGTGGTGATGGCTGCCGATAGGTACGTGGCCATCCATAAACCATTGCAATACTTGACTCTTATGAACCGGGGTGTGTGTGTGGGGTTAGTGGCAGGCACATGGATGGGTGGACTGGCTCACTCTGCTATTCAGATTGGACTGGTCCTCCAGTTACCGTTCTGTGGGTCAAATGTCCTGGACAATTTCTACTGTGATATCCCACAAGTTGTCAAACTGGCCTGCACCGACACCTACCTGTTTGAGTTGCTTATGGTCTCCCAAAGTGGAGTACTTGCCATAATTATCTTCATCCTCCTGCTCATTTCATACACTATCATCTTAGTCAAGATAAGGACACACCTCAAGGAAGGGAAGCGCAAGGCTCTCTCCACCTGCGGAACGCAGATCATTCTTTTGTGTTTAATATTCATACCCTTCATATTCATCTATGCTCGACCCTTCTGGAAATTCCCCATAGACAAGGTGGTCTCTGTCCTTTACACTGTAATCACCCCAATGCTGAACCCTATAATCTACACACTGAGGAACACCGAGATGAAGAAGGCTATCAGGAGACTGATGAGCAGAATTCTCTTCTCAGGGAGGGAAATGAAGACGTACGTTTTTTTTTTAAATGATCACTTCTTAAAATTTTGTTTTTATCAAGTTTCATGAATTTGTTGCACAGTGTTAACAAATCTTATTCAGAATCTGTGTTTGTTCCCTGTATAAGAGTGTCACCCATGTGCTTTTAGTTCTATCATTAATATAGTGGAAGTAATACTTAACTCTTTTATGGTAGAACTAGAGGCCAGGGCCCCATTGTGCTGGATATGGTAAAAATCTCTCTTCCTTAAAGCTTACAATCCAAGGGCTAGACTATTCACTACCTGAAAACTTCGTTAACACAAAGCTAAAGCTGACTGTCAGTGCCTCTAGTACCTGTCTAGAAAGTCAAATGCCCATATATTTAAACCTCTGAGAATCAGGAAATACGGCCCCATAACCTTAACTCTGCCCCTGGAGCTGGCAGGAGCCACTGGGGATATTCTGTAAGAATGGTTCAGTCAGGAGCTGCTCTATAAGAAGTAACCACAAAGAATGATTAAACAAAGGTACCTTTTTTTCTTGTGTGGGTTGTCCCACAGATTACATCTACACTATTATCATTATTGTGCTAGTCCCAAGTGGTATGTCTTCACTGCAACTAAGAGTGAGCCTCTCAGCCCAGGTAGACAGACTAGTGTGCTAAAAACAGCTTTGTGGACTTGTGACATCAATAGATGCTCAGGCTATCCACCTGAGCTCAGACCCAGGGGATCTCCTACTACTCTCCTTGTTTCCAGGCTATCTTGTGACTGTGAATTTCACTGGCCAATTGCTAGTGCATGATGATCTGTGTTTTATGTTATATTACGGTATCTCAGTGACGCATTCAAGAACTAAGGTTTAAATGAAAAGAAACCCAAGCATTTTAAAGTACAGAAAATAACTCAAAAGACCTATTTAGGTCTTTGCAGGATCAGGGCCTTAGATTGTCGGTTCTTTATGGCAGGCCACTGTTTTTTTCCCCCTCTTTGTGCAGCTCCTAGCACAATAATTTGCAGTACAAATTATAAAGGGAAAAGAATGGACAGACAGACAGATAAGAAAGAAAGAAAGGTTATGTGTCAAAATGTGTGTGTGTGTGTGAGAGAGAGAATGAGATGGCATTTTGTGTGCCCTGAAGATCTGCCTCACTCAGACAAGGGCTGTGTCCAACCAGTCTCATGTCCCACCAATCACCCAACAGCTACTGCATTCTCAGATTTACAGATCTGAATTGAGAATGTACCTAATGTGGATATGTTTCTCACGGTGCACTATTGTGCATTTGTGAATGCACAAAATTGTGTTTATCAGTGAAAAATGTTGTACGAGTGTGTTATGTTGTTATGTATTGTAAATGGGCATTATTGAGTGTGTTTAAATGTGCACATTAGTATGTGTATGCGTGTGTTTATCAGAGAACATTAACAATAACTTAAACTCTGATCCTAGTATTAAAGAAAAAAGACAAAAGCAGCTATGTTTACACTAGCACTTTTGTCGGTATAACTTATGTCACTCAGGGGTGTGAAAAAACACCCCCCTGAACAACATAAGTTACACCGACAGAAGTGCCAGTGTGGCCAGCACTATGTTTAAGGGCACAAGAACAAACTATCCCAACTGTGTAGAAAAGATAGGAAGCATAGTGAGAAAACGCCCTGGTGTAACCAGGAAATCTTCAATGATCTAAACCAGGCCTGCACAACTTGTAAAGCGGCGAGGGCCACATTCCTCCAAAGAAAACAGCTAAGGGCCGAAACCTCCGGGCCCTGCAGAAACACCCCGCCCCAGGGCCGCCCAGTCCTGCGGAAACAAACCCTCCTTCCCCAGCGCCGCCCCACCAAAACAGCTGTGGGCCAAAAAGGAAGGTTGGGAGTGGGGAGGTGATACTTTATTTTAAATCAACCAGGGGCTCCCAGCTGAAGAGGTGGCTGGGAGCCCTCAGGGGCAAATTAAAGGGCCTGGGGCTCCGGCGGCTGGGGGAACCCGGCAGGGCCAGCTCTAGGTTTTTTGCTGCCCCGTACCCCCTGCTGTCCCAGTCCTGGGCTCTCTCCCCGCCCACACCCCCTGCCGCCTCAGCGCTGGGCTTCCCCCTTTCCTCCCCACCAGTGCCCCCCCCCACACACCTCCTGCCGCCCCAACCCTGGGTCACTGGTAATTCGCTCCCTGGGTAGGTCATTCAGCAGGAATTTTGGATGTGCACAAAACAGAGACAGGATTGGTTCCCATATGGTTACAGAGCTGCAGTAAAGTGGAACAATTTTCAGCTTGTGTGATTGGAGGATATCTGGATGCATATTATAAGACTGTCCTCCATAAATGAGGAAAAGTTGAGGTGCCTTTATTATTCTTTTGTTCCACTCTTTCTTTCTATGGGGAATTTGCCAATGAATATCAGTGTCTTCCTTTTAAACAAACAAAAAGGCAATGGCTGTTGAAAATAGCAATTCCAGTCCTAATAAGCATTTCTTGCTCAATTTTATACTACTTTTTCTACAGCAGGTTACAGTGGATCAGTATATTTGATTTGGGAGAAATGAAGTAACAGCTGCCCAAACTGAGCTTGAGCACTCCTGAATTGTGAGGTGTTCAAATCTGGAAGGCAGGTGCTGGGGGAGTGGCGGGGAGGGCTGGGGGCTCCATGGGGGATGATGGCAGCAACATGTCTGGAGCTGCATGGAGCCAGACACGCTGGTCTGAGTGGCACGGTAACGGGGCTGGGGGTGGGAGAAGGGGTAGAGGGTTCCGGGGGGCAGTCAAGGGACAGGGAGCAGGGGGTGTTGGATGGGGTGGAGGTTCGGGGGGGCGGTCAGGGGACAGGCAGCAGTTGGATAGGCATGGGAGTCTCAGGGGTTCATCAGGGGACAGGTAGGGGGTGAGGTCGTGAGGGGAAGTTGGGGGGATCTCAGGAGGGGGCAGCTGGAGACAAGGAGAAGGGAGGCTTAGATAGGGGCTGGGGTCCCAAGGGGCAGTTAGGGGCAGGGGTCTCTGGAGGGGGCAATCGGGGGACAAGGAGCAGGTGCATTTAGATAGGGGGTGGGGGTCCTGGGGGGCAGTTAGGGAAGGGGTCCGTTGAGGGGGCAATCAGCGGCCACGGGCCAGGATTCAAAGGACTCTTGGCTGCTCTCTGCTGTGGGCAGCGCAGAGCACTTTGATTCCCCGCCGCAGCTGGGATTCAAAGGGCTCTGGGCTGCCCGCAGAGCGCCGTGTGCGGGGGATTCAGAATCCCCCCGCGGGCCGCACAGTGAGGCTCCGCGGGCCGCATGCGGCCTGCGGGACATATGTTGTGCAGGCCTGATCTAAACTCAAAAAAGAGTCCTACAAAAAGTGGAAACTAAGTCAAATTACAAAGCATGAATATAAGCAAATAACACAAGTATGTAGGGACAAAATTTGAAAGGCCAAGGCACAAAACAAGATTAAATTAGCAAAAGACATAAAGGGTAACAAGAAAACATTATGCAAATATATTAGAAGCAAGAGGATGACCAAGGACACGGTAGGCCTGTTACTTAAATGATGGGGGAAAAACAATACCAGAAAAAGTGGAAATGGCAGAGGTGCTTACTGATTTCTTTGTTTCAGTTTTCACCAAGAAGGTTGGTGGCGACTGAGCATCTAACATAGTGAAGACCAGTGAAAATGAGGTAGAATTAGAAGCTAAAATAGAGAAAGGACAAGTCAAAAATTACTTAGACAAGTTAGATGTCTTCAAGTCACAAGGGCCTGATGAAATGCATCCTAGAATACTCAGGGAGTTGAGTGAGGAGATATCTGAGCCATTAATGATTATTTTTGAAAAGTCATGGAAGATGGGAGATATTCCAGAAGACTGGAAAAGGGAAAATATAATGTCAATCTATAAAAAGGGAGGATAAGAACAACCTGGGAATTACAGACCAGTCATTTTAACTTCTGTAGTCAAAAAGATAATGGAACAAATAATTAAGTAATCAATTTGTAAGCATCTAGAAGACAATAATGTGATAAGTAACAGCATGGATTTGTCAAGAACAAATGATGTCAAACCAACCTGATAGCAGGCTAACAAGCCTTGTGGATAGAGGGGAAGTAGTAGATTTGTTATATCTTGACTTTAGTAAGGTTTTTGATACTGTCTCACATGACCTCACAAACAAACTAGAGAAATACAACCTAGATGGAGCTACTATAAGTTGGGTGCATAACTGGTTGGAAAACCATTCTCAGAGAGTAGTTTTCAGTGGTTTACAGTCATGCTGGAAGGGCATATCAAGTGTGATCCCATAGGGATCAGATCTGGGTCCAGTTCTGTTCAATATCTTCATCAATGATTTAGATAATGGCATAGAGAGTACACTTATCAAGTTTGCGGACTATGGCAAGCTTGGAGGGGTTGCGAGTGCTTTGGAGGATAGGATTATAATTTAAAATGATCTGGACACACTGGAGAAATGGTCTGAAGTAAATAAGATGAAATTCAATAAAGACAAATGTAAAGTACTCCACTTAGGAAGGAACAATCAGTTGCACACATACAAAATGGGAAATGACTGCCTAGAAAGGAGTTCCACAGAAAGGGATGAGCCCCACAAGCCCGAGGCAGCTGACACTGGCCAGCTGGGGGTGTTAAATTTCAGTGTAGACGTATCCATAGATCAGTGCCTAACACTGGCCAGCCCTTTGTAGGTCCATTGCCTTCAAAGTTCTCAGCCTCTTTGGCTGGAGGTGGCCTCAGAGGTTACACTGTAGTATAAATTCAGGGTTCAAACTCAAGATCAAGCCTAATCCCCCTTCCATCTACATGCAAACTGTGCTAACCCAGGGCTTAGATCAAGGATCCCACAGGGGTGGAGGATCCGAGCCTGAGTCAAGCCAGGGCCAGGGTTCAAACCTTACTGCTTTGCAGTGTAGACATAGCCCCACTGGACTTGTGCTTTGCGGGTATGTCTATAGTGCAATTAAACACCTCACAGGGAGGGAGGGTCCCAGAGCCTGATATCTGGCCCGAACATCTATGCCACAATTTTACAGCCCCACAGCCTGAGCCCCTCAAGACCAAGTCAGCTAACACTGGCCAGCTGTCGGTGTTTAATTGCAATGTAGAGATACCATGGGCATCCATCAGAAGTATTCCACAATCCCATGGGCCAGCTTCCTTTGTCCTCTAGACAGTCAAGTTCAGTAGACAGTTAAGTTTTCCCAGGCTGCCCTATGAACAAATGGCTAGAGCATTTGGGGAGGATGCTAGGAAGTCTAGGATGCTAGGACTCAGGCCCACATAATACAGTGTAGATGCTGGAGCCCCAGGTTGGAACACAGGGATCAAAAATTCCTAAACTGGATTTACAAATGAGTGTAGACTCTCAAGCCCTAGGTTACCAAACACAGGTTCTGCTAACTCTAGTTCTACTAACCCTGGCCTTACACTGCAGTGTAGACATATCCAATGGGGCCAGTTCATGTCAGAGGTGCTGGTCAGTTTCAGGATGTGTGTGTGTTGACAAGGGCCCAGTTTGTATGAGCAGAGTCTGCTCCAATTTACTGCAGATTTCCCTTATTCAGATGGGCCCCAAAGCTGATCATACAGTGAGAGTCCATTGCTGATACTAGGAGAAGTGAACCCTACACCGGACCTTTCACTGGCAGGTGCCTTCTGTCCACTGAAAGGCTGGTGTTGCTAGCACTGATCAGACTCAGCTGGCCCCAATCCTGGCTTCCAGCTCAGACGAAGTAAAGACCTTTTCCTTCAACAAGTCTCTGGCACTGTGTTGCAGCTATTGGGTGTGTCTGGTTCTTTAAAAAGCTGATCAAAACCAAAAAGCTCGTTTTGCAAAACATTCCAATTTCTAAGTTTCCCCCCGCCTCCAAAAAAGGTTAAGAACAGACCAGGTCTGTCTTTGGATCAGGCTAATGAGTTTGCAATATGAGGATCTTAATCTCGATTCACAGGGATGTAACTCAGGCTAACATCTACATTTGGAGCTAGGAATGTGACTCCCAGCTAGTGTAGACATACCTGTGCTGGCCTTCATTGAGCTAATGTGCTAAAATTAGGAGTGTGGCCACAGTAGTACAGGCAGCGGTAAGCGACAGTACCGTGTGCTAGTCACCCTGAGTACAAACCTGCTCAGACCCCGTGGGTGTATACTTGAGGCAGCTAGTCTGTTCCGCCACTCCCTCAGCTCCCAGTGTAGATGTTGCCTTAGAGCAGAATTTGGCTTAGCTGACCCGAATCTCATTGACATGGAGGCTGCCTTGTACGACTCTAGCAGTGTAAAAAGTGCCTGAAAATGGAGATAAATTACATTCACTCACAAGGCTCTGTGACATTACCAGAGCCACGTGAAGTGGTTTTAATGTGAATGAGAATTAGGCCTAGGGACTCTCAAGCCAAAAAAACGAAAAGTTTACACTGAAAATCCTAATGCTGCAGACTTTTTACAGCCCAATCACAGAGAAGCAATGGGAATACATGGGTGTAAAATCCCCCAGTGTGTTGGGTGTAAGCTCCAGCACAATACCGCCCCAAAGGTCATCTAAGGGGGCTCAAATAGACCATAGAAACCAGCACATTCATTCTGCAGAGAGGTGACCAGAAGGAGCTGGCGGTAGGAGGAACTTATTTGGAATCTAACTAAATTTTAGTTAATGTTCACTTTTACACAGATTGAAAACATAGCTGAGGGCATGTTGCTTTTGCTCCTGTGACTTGAACTATCTCAGCATAGAAACCTGGGACAGATTTTCAGCTAGCGTCATTTGTAACAAAGAATTTTCACCACCCGAGAGTCAGCCCTTTAGTATTTCTTCTTCTTGCTCTTCTCAAGAAATTTAAAACTACAATTAAATAAGTGCCCATCTTCGGAAGTTCCTGACATTAGCCATCCCAGGGCTCCATATAGAAATGTAAAATCTTCCAAAAGGAACAAGGAGTGTGAAATGATAGAATTAGGCTATATGTTCATTGGGGGGCAAGGGCTGGCTTTTTGTTCTGGGTTCGTCCAGCGCATAGGTCACTGGAGTCCTAATCAATGACTGGGGCTCCTAGTTATTAACGTAATTCAAAGAAAGAAAGAAAGAAAGAAAGAAAGAAAGAAAGAAAGAAAATGTGTCCAACAAGTGATGCAGACCCGAACATACAACTAAACCAAACAGAGATAGTTCTGTATCTTGCAGATTCTGGCAATTGCAAAGAGATAAATCAGTATCTTATAATTAAGTTGAAGCAAATGGGAGTTTGCATCAGGTTTGATTTCATCAAAAGAGATTGTTTAAAATTAACACTAATGATGAAGTATTTGTTCTGCTTTTTTTTTACTTGTTATTAATTTCCTGTTTAACTGAGCAGACTGTGATTTCCAGGTCATTTTGCCTGATCATATGATAAACACAGAACTTCCTAATTCTGTAACATTAGAGAAGTTTAGCAGTCAGATAGGATTGTGGGCTTTATCACACATTTATCCGGGGCTCAGTTTCACAAATACACACATGAATGACACTCCTTATGTGGCAAAGTGTGCTAGATCAGAGCCTTTGGTTATAGGCAACTCCTAACCATGGGAGTAGTTTGGAGGGAGGGCAGGAGGGGCGTTGCTCCCCCCAAATTGCAAGCCTCAGGCAGGTGTGGAATTTGCCCCTCCACACATGCGGGCCCTCCATTGGCCTGATGGAGTTGCTCCCCGCAAATATAGACGTTAAACTATGCCTATGCACTGACAGATATTATTATTCCCCAAATCCAAGCTGTCAAGGCTGGGGTCTCTGCAGCATCTGTAGTCATGCAGCCTTTACTGGTGTCTTTAGAATGGAGCACCTTGAGAGCCAAACAATGGGACTGTATCGATGGTTGGTGGATGCATGAGATGAACTGTTTGTCTGTCTATCTCTCTGTATATATATATGATCCCCATCTCTGTAGTTTGATTAATCGTATATTTGGTTTTCTGCAGACGGGAATACTCTCACATCTATAGGGAATATTCAGGGGCAGTTCTGTGCTTAGACCAGGGTGACTTATGAGATCTGGAATCTCTTCCTGCACCGCCACACATTAGCTGTGCAACCTTGGAAGAGAATCATGTCTTGCCACTCTGTGGCTCAGTTTCCCCATCTGCAGAAATGGGATAAATACTGACCTGTCTCAGCCAGAGGTAGTGAGGCTGACACAACTGATGTTAGTTGTTGAGAGGTTCTCAGATGGAAGGTGCTATATAAATTACAGGTGACAGATTGTGATACCTTCATATTGAATGAGACCTTGTTCAGTAAATTATCACAATGCTTTCTGTGGAATTGCTCATGGAACAACTAAAATGATAATCAGTAAGTCTAGCATAACAGGCTCAAAAATTGGCTTATATTTATTATTATTAATTAGTTATTATTATCATTATTATTATTATTATTATTATTATTATTTATGACAAATAAGAATAAGAGCAATGCCTTACCTTTTTTTCAGAGCTGGTCAAAAAACGGAAATTCTGTCCTGCAAGAAATACATAGATTTCAAAATTGGTTTTAATCCCAAATAAGGCCAAAAGGTAAAAATTTCATACTTTTTCATGAAACAAAATATTCTGAAATACTCCATATCAGTAAGGAAAAATATTTTTTTAATAAGGTTGAAACATTTCATTTGAACATTATCATTTTATTATATTATCTTTCATTTGGACTTTATCATTATATTATATTATATTATATTATATTATATTATATTATATTATATTATATTATATTTACAAAACAAAATGTTTCAACCTTATCAATTTCCCATGGAAAATTTTGACAAAATCAATGCATTCCAGCTAAACATTTAGATTTTGTTGAATTAGCATTTTCTTATGGGGAAAACATTTATCTAAAAATTTTAAACCAGCTCTACTTTTTGTTACATTTTTTAACATGCCTATATACAGTTGTTACATTTCCTTGTAGACCTGTAGTTACGTACTCCTGTTCTCTGGTAATGTCTTCATACTTTAGATTCACCGAGCAGGGCAGAAAACTCTGTGCTGATTAGATGGAATTCTAGGGGTAAAAAGCTGGTGCAGATCAGCATAGCTCCATTTACTTCAAAGCAGTTTTGCTGATCTGCACCACTTGGGTATCTGCATAGTGTACCATTTAGAACATAGCGTAGTCAATCTGTTCCTTATGAATTGCCAAGTCAGAAACTGGTTTCAGAGCCATACCAGTCTCGTGGCAACACCCATTTTTTCATGTTCTCTGTGTATATATATCTTCCTACTGTATTTTCCACTTCCTGCATCCAATGAAGTGGGTTTTAGCCCATGAAAGCTTATGCCCAAATAAATTTGTTAGTCTCTCTGGTGCCACAAGTACAAACTGTGCATCCTTATTGGAGCAGGAGGGAAGGTGGGATGGTGAAAGGAATGTGAAAGAGGATAGAATTTAAACAAGTAACTTGGGTCCAAGTGAAATCTATCCATTGGTCTATTGGTCTATCTATCTATTGGTCTATCTGTATTTCTATTGGTCTGCCTATCTAACTGAGGGGTCCTTTCCAGGCAGGCCTGACTGCTCACACAGAAATTATGAGCTTTTGGGGGTGATTCTTTTTCTTGATACATTTTCTCCCGTTTTCTGGCCATATCTAGAATAGGGAAATGCCAATCAAGCCACACAGGGATTTTGGAAGGAGCCTCGATGAGATTTGAACTGGTGACATGAAGAGAGAATTTGCCCCTATGGCTTTTGGGGAAGATTTTCAAAGGCACATGTGGCAGTCAGGCTCCCAGACACTTTAAAGTATTTAGGTGCCTAACTCCCCTAGAAATCAATGGGAAGTAGCCACTCACATACCTTTGGGGATGTGGGCCACAACTCCTACTGAATGTCCATGGGAATTGGGTCCATAAATTCCATCCCCCACTTAGTTCCTGCAGTGGGTCATTCCTTCACATGTTACCTAGATATTTATTGTCCCTCCACAGATGAAATATGCAGAAGAATCAAGAAAGGGGAACCTCACTGTGGTGACTGAATTCATTTTACAGGGATTGTCCAACCACCGCGAGCTGGAAGTGCCTCTGTTCTCCATCTATCTGTTATTTTACACCATTACCCTGACTGGGAACATCCTTCTCATCACAATCACCATGGACCCAGCCCTTCACAACCCCATGTATTTCTTTCTCTGGGTCTTGTCCTTCCTGGAGATCTGTTACACCTCAGTCACTGTCCCCAAGATGCTGGTGAACTTCCTCTCAGAGGACAAGAGCATTTCCTACATGGGCTGTGTTGTACAAATGTATTTCCTGCTCTTTCTTGGGGCCTCCGAGTGCTTCCTTCTGGCCGCCATGGCGTATGATCGCTATGTGGCCATATGCAACCCACTGAGGTACAGGCTCATCATGAACAGGATGGTGTGCCTTTCATTGGTGGTTCTCTCATGGTTCAGTGGGAATGTGGTGTCCCTAGTACAGACAGTCTGGGTTTTCACCTTGCCATTTTGTGGCTCCAATAAGATAAACTATTTTTTCTGCGACATTCCCCTATTGATTAAGCTTTCTTGCATTGACACCTGTCAGTATGAAATGCAGTTGTTTTCAGCTTCTATACTGGTCATCTTCACTCCATTTACTGTCATCCTAGTGTCCTACATCTTTATTATCTCCACCATCTTAAAGATGACATCGGCTGAAGGCAGACACAAAGCCTTCTCCACCTGCTCCTCACACCTCATTGTGGTGACCTTGTATTATGGGTGCAGCAGTCTGATCTATTTAAGACCCAACTCCATTAACTTACCAGACAGCAACAAAGTGCTATCTCTGATATACACAACTGTCACCCCGACCTTGAACCCTTTTATCTACAGCCTGAGGAACAAGGAGGTAAAAGAGGCTCTGAGGAGAATATTGGGGGACATGGTGAAGAGAAAAATATTTTCTCATAGAAAGTAATTTGGGTACACATCTTTTTTCTGATGTCAGTTATACAACTGTGCAAATCTGGACTAGCTCCTTTGAAGTCAATGGCATTCAATGCTATGGTTGAACTAGTGTCCAAAAACTGCAAAAAAGAAACACATAAAATGTTAATGTTCTATCCAATTTTTATGTGCATTGGAATTAGAAATTTTGGCCAAAAAGCATCATCAAAGTTTCAGAAATAATAATCATCTCCATAGCTGATTGAAACACCGAAAAAAATCACAAGAAATCATTTGCATTTAATATAAATCGGCTTTCATTATTTTCATTTCAACTCAAAATTGCAATGAAGAATGTTGATGAAATATCTAATTTTGGAAAATAATATCCTCTATGTAAAATCATTGTATTGGAGACCACATGGGTATATGATTGTCTTCTAGATATGAGTATTTATTGAGGAGATCTTGCATGGGAAGGGGATATGAATAGCATCACTTCTAGGTTCATTGCACCGTTAAGATTAATGTTGACCAAATGCTATTAATTTAATCATGAATGTTTGGTTGACTGTGGCAAGGTAAGCTGGTGGTTCAGTCATTCCTTCCTATATGTGAGGAAAGTTCCTCTGAATTTTCATTCATCCCTGCCCTGTTTGGCCAAGGTTTGAAAGAAACTGTGGAATATGATGGCATGAATCTCCATGGCCTTCTATAGTTGATTACACTTGTGCAAAGCAATTACAGACCTGATGTAATATGCTACCAGAGCAGAATAATAGTGCCTGATTCTCCTCTGATTGACACCAGTGTAAATCAGAAGTGACAGCATTAACATCAGAGGCATAAGTCAGAGGAGAAATAGGTCCTGAGCATTTATATTCTCATTCAGAGGTGTGAATGATTGCACAAGATGCAAGGCAGTGGACATTCATACTTCCCTCTCCTTCCTAGAATTTGTCCATATAAAGTAGGCCAGAGGACTGGTTGTTCTCCAATTTCTCCACTCTAGGTACACTACAAAAGAGAATTTTTCTCCACAGACCCTTTGGCCAACTCCTGAGTCTCTCAATCCTATTAGGGAATCATAGAATCATAGAATATCAGGGTTGGAAAGGACCTCAGGAGGTCATCGAGTCCAACCCCCTGCTCAAGCAGGACCAACCCCAACTAAATCATCCCATCAAGGGCTTTGTCAAGCCTGACCTTAAAAACCTCTAAGGAAGGAGATTCCACCACCTCCCTAGGTAACCCATTCCAGTGCTTCACCACCCTCCCAGTGAAATAGTGTTTCCTAATATCCAACCTAGACCACCCCCACTGCAACTTGAGACCATTGCTTCTTGTTCCGTCATCTGCCACCACTGAGAACGGCCGAGCTCCATCCTCTTTGGAACCCCCCATCAGGTAGTTGAACGCAGCTATCAAATCCCCCCATCATTCCTCTCTTCTGCAGACTAAATAATCCCAGTCTCCTCAGCCTCTCCTCATAAGTCATGTGCTCCACCTCCTAATCATTTTTTTGCCCTCCGTTGAACTCTTTCCAATTTTTCCACATTCTTCTTGTAGTGTGGGGCCCAAAACTGGACACAGAACTCCAGATGAGGCCTCGCCAATGCCAAACAGAGGGGAACGATCACATCCCTCGATCTGCTGGCAATGTTCCTACTTATACAGCCCAAAATGCCATTAGCCTTCTTGGCAACAAGGACACACAGTTCACTCATATCCAGCTTCTCATCCACTGTATTCCCTAGGTCCTTTTCTGCAGAACTGCTGCCTAGCCATTTGGTCCCTAGTCTGTAGAAGTGCATGGGATTCTTCCATCCTAAATGGAGGACTCTGTACTTGTCCTTAGTTGAACCTGATCAGATTTCTTTTGGCCCAATACCCTAATTTGCCTAGGTCCCTCTGTACGCTCCAACATATCTACCACTCCTCCCAGTTTAGTGTCATCTGCAAACTTGCTGAAGGTGCAATCCACACCATCCTTCAGATCATTAATAAAGATATTGAACAAAACTGGCCCCAGGACCGACCCTTGGGGCACTCTGCTTGATACCTGCTGCCAACTAGACATGTAGCCTGACACTACCTGTTGAGCCCAACAATCTAGCCAGCTTTCTATCCACCTTACAGTCTATTCATCCAATCCATACTTTTTTAACTTGCTAGCAAGTATACTGTGGGAGACTGTATCAAAAGCTTTGCTAAAGTCAAGGAATAACACCTCCAAACTTTCATCCACAGAGCCAGTTATTTTGTCATAGAAAAGCAATTAGGTTAGTCAGGCATGACTTTCCCTTGGTTAATCCATGCTGATTATTCCTGATCACTTTCCTCTCCTCTAAGTGCTTCAGAATAGATTGAGATTTGCTCCATGATTTTTCCAGGAACTGAGGTGAGGCTGACTGACCTGTCATTCCCCAGATCCTCCTTCTACTTTTTTTAATGATGGGCACTACATTAGCTTTTTTCCAGTCATCCGGGACCTCCCCTGATCGCCATGAGTTTTCAAAGATAATGGCCAATGGCTCTGCAGTCACATCCAGCAACTCTTTTAGCACCCTTGGATACAGCACATCCAGACCCATGGACTTGTGCTCATCCAGCTTTTCTAAACAGTCTTGAACCACTTCTTTCTCCACAGAGGGCTGGTCACCTCCTTCCCATACTGTGCTGCCCAGTGCAGTAGTCTGGGAGCTAACCTTGTTTGTGAAGACAGAGGCAAAAAAAGCATTGAGTATTAGCTTTTTCCACATCCTCTGTCACTAGGCTGCCTTCCCCATTCAGTAAGAGGCCCACACTTTCCTTGACCTTCTTGTTGCTAACATACCTGAAGAAACCCTTCTTGTTACTCTTAACATCTCTTCCGAGCTGCAAATCCAAGTGTGATTTAGCCTTCCTGATATCACTCCTGCATGCCAGAGCAATATTTTTATACTCCTCCCTGGACATTTGTCCAATCTTCCACTTCTTGTATGCTTCTTTTTTGTGATTAAGATCAGCAAGGATTTCCCTGTTAAGCCAAGCTGGTCACCTGCCATATTTACTATTCTTTCTACACATTGGGATGGTTTATTCCTACAACCACAATAAGGATTATTTAAAATATAGCCAGCTCTCCTGGACTCCTTTCCCCTTCATTTTATTCTCCCAGGGGATTCTGCCCATCAGTTTCCTGAGAGAGCCAAAGTCTGCTTTTCTGAAGTCCAGGGTCCGTATTCTGCTGCTCTCCTTTGTTCCTTGTGTCAGGATCCTGAACTCAACCATCTCATGGTCACTGCCTCCCAGGTTCTCATTCACTTTTGCTTCCCCTACGAATTCTTCCCTGTTCGTGAGCATCAGCTCAAGAAGAGTTTTGCCCCTACTTGGTTCCTCCAGCACTTGCTCCAAGAAATTGTCCCTCACACAATCCAAAAACTTTCTGGATTGTCTGTGCACTGCTGTATTGCTCTCTCAGGAGGTATCGGGGTGAATGAAGTCCCCCATGAGAACTAGGGCCTGTGATCTAGTAACATGACATCACCTTTGTTGCTCACACTTCTAAACTTAATGCAGATACTCTCTGGTTTTTTCTGCAGTTTCATACCAGAGCTCTGAGCAGTCATATTGCACTCTTATATACAATGCAACTCCCCTACCTATCCTCCCTGAACAGTTTATATCCATCCATGACAGTACTCTAGTCATGTGAGCTATCCCAACAAGTCTCTGTTAGTCCAATCACATCATAATTCCTTGACTGTACCAGGACTTCCAGTTCTCACTGCTTGTTTCCCAGGCTTCTTGCATTTGTGTATAGGCACTAAAGATAACCCGCTGATCGTCCTGCTTTCACAGTATGAGGCAGGAGTCCTCCCCTCTTGCACATTCCTGCTCATGCTTCCTACTGGTATCCCAATTACTGCAGGGCTTTGTTCTTCTTCTCCCAGTGAACCTAATTTAAAGCCCTCCTCACTAGGTTAGCCAGCCTGCTTGTGAAGATGCTCTTCCCTCTCTTCATTAGGTGAATCCCGTCTCTGCCTATCAGTCCTTTTTCTTGAAACATCATCCCATTCTTTGGTTAAAGAATCCAAAGCCTTCTTTCCGACACCACCTGCATAGACATTCATTGACTTCCATGATTCAATGGTCTCTATCAGGGCCTTTTCCTTCCACAGGGAAGATGGACGAGAGCACCACTTGCTCCTCAGATTCCTTTATCCTTCTTCCCAGATCCATATAGTCTTCAGTGATCTACTCAAGGTCATTCTTGGCAGTATCATTGGTGCCCACATGGAGAAGCAGGAAGGTGTAGCAATCCGAGGGCTTGATGAGTCTCGTCAGTCTCTCCTTCACATCATGAATCCTAGCCCCTAGCAAGCAGCACATTTCTTGGTTTTCCGGTCGGGAAGGAACCAAAGCCAATGAAGTCAATGGAGAGACTCCCATTGAAGTCAGTGAGCTTTGGACCATGTCCAAATTCTTAAAGGGTGAAACTCACGACTGTTCAGAAGATCAATACATGACCTGGGAACTACTTGACTCCCAGTTAAATCCTCAAAATATGGCTGATGTGTTGTGTAGGCCTAATGCTGGCACTCTGGGAGGGTAATATTTCACCCCAACTGATGCATTCTGAACCTATCACTGAGAGCTTGGTGTAGAACACGTGGCTTACAAACAACTCTTTGATTATCACTGCATATGGGTCATGTTTAACTGACATGACGCAGATCAGTAGTGGGCGGAGCATGACTGAAGTGAACACTTGAGCTGTTTTGTGAATGGATAGAGGCTCCCAATTCTTTTTGGTGACAATGTGAAAACTCTTGATATTGAGTAGAGCTGGTGGGAAAATCAGGATTTTTCCTGTGAAAAATGTAATGGGAAATATCCCCATTAGAAAGATTGCTGTCTGGAAATTCCAATTTTCCTAAAAGAAATTTTGAAAACATAGGAAAGTATTATGGAAAAATATTGTTTTTTACGTACTTTCTTACTGTTTCCAAACTATTTCCACCTAACACTGAATATTGTTAAGTGTTGAAAGCATTTTCATCAAAAGTGAAAGTATTGCTTTATCTCTGATAGTAATATTTTCAGCACTTAATTATTATTTTCCAAATGGCAAAAGTTAGAGGGTGGTCAAATAGTAGGGACTTTTCCCCCAAATCTTTTTATCCTTTTCCAAATTTTGCCATTTGGAAAATATCCTACTGAGGGGAGGCTCCTGGGATGGGAGTTTCCCAGGAAACCAAGGGAGCTGGGTGCCCAATGGACACCGTGAGATGTGTGCCATTCAGTAGGTGACATTGAGACTGGGGTCTATCTATATGTATGGCTGACTGGTAATTTTACATATTGTCACGTTTTTAAACTACCATGGTGATTAAAACAAAATAAAATACTATTATATTAATTTAAAAATAAAAAAAACAACAACAGTAACAACAATAAAATAATCAATCATACAAAATCAGAGTAGTTAGCACAACATGATTTTGGGGCAAAACATTTTTTTCTTTGTTTGTATGATAAATCCCCATGCAACCATCTGTGGTGTTCTAGAAAAGCTAAATAAGAATAATCTGCTGTTTGAGCTTCCTGATTACAAAATGGGGAAAATGATAACTATCTACCCAGGTGAAGACTTACACTTTGATATTCTGGCTGAACTTTCAACATACAAGCCGTGATTCAGCACTCTGCTTTATGTCAGCACAACAGCTTTGATTTTAGGAGTTTCTATCAATGTATAACAGGAGTAACACACAAATATCTCAGAGCCATTCTGTAAAGGTCTCAATCAATAGGTCTGGTAGCAACAGACCAGGTGAAAATGAGCTAAAATTCATAGAATATGAGTGGCTTCTGGCTTCAATGAATGAAGAAGACTCCGGTGATCTCTGGTTACCCAGACTCAGATCCACAAAGGGACTTAGGCACCTGAAGACTAGGTTTAGGCAGTTTCAGGCACCACGGCAATCCACAAACACTCGCTCTGCTGCCACTTAACTCTGTAAGCACCTAAACTTACTTCTGGCCAGATTCTTAAAGATATTTAGGTGCCTAGTGGGATTTAAGCACCTAACACTCATTGAAATCCCTACCTTTAAAAATACCTTTAAAAATGTCGCCCCAGGCCCCTATTTGCACTGTAAACATTCCCAAAGTGTCTTACTTTGTTCCTCTGGGCATGTGCCTCTGGGCATGCATCTCTGGAAGCCCCAGCATGATCCACAAACCTGTGAAGCTGAGTGTTGCCCAGCTTATCTCACCTGCAAAACCTTATCCAGTAGGCAGGCTCTGAACACACCTAACTCTACACAAAATGGCCAGAGGAACACAGGGGTGCTGGAATAGGAGGGACCAGGGGACTCATCATTTTTTACGGGAGTTAAGGGCAAGTGAGAAGGGAGAGGGGCAGAGAAGAATGAGCAATGTGCAGGGCCTTCAGGGGAAGAGGTTGTGTGGGAGTGGGGCCTCGGGGGAAGGTGCGGCATGAGGGCGGGGCCTCGAGGGTAGGGGTGGTGTGGAGGCAGGGCCTTGGGGGAAGAGGCGATGTGGGGCCATGGCCTCACAGGAAGTGGCAGTGTGGGGGTGGGGACTCAGAGAAGAGGTCGTGTAGGGGCGGGGCCTCAGGAAAGAGGCAGTGTGGGGGCGGGGCCTTGGGCAGAAGGGGCAGGGCCATGGTTCCGGCAATGGTAGCCCCCCAGCTTCTAGGGAGCTTCTGGTGGTCTTTTAGGGACATGGGAGGAAAAGGAAGCAACAGCAGCATCTTCCCTTATAAAATTTAGCCCAGTGGTTAGGGCACCCACCTGGGCTCTTGGAGACCCCAGGTCAATTCCCTCCTCTGGTTGATCAGGAGAAGGAATTTGAACAGGGATCTTCCATCTCTCACATGACTGACCTGACCACTGGGATACAGAGTCACTTTTGCTCACTATGGGCCCAATGCATATTTAATTGTTTATACACAGGGAAACAGCTTCAATAGGAGAGACTGGAAGAGCACCATATTAAGAGATCCTTTAGTTAGGCTTGGCAGAATTCAATTATTATTTTTTATAATTTCAACGTATAATAGCAGCGTGTACTTTTAAGCATTTTTTTCTATTTTTATCAATTTTCATTTTCAAAGTTGTGTAAAATTATGAGTTTTAAGGATTTTTTTTTCTGATTTTTATTGATTTTAACAATCACAGGTGTGGGAAATTGTGAGGGTGAGTCACACAACAGAGTTGGTCAGACAATAATTATTTTGATGTGTACAGGTAATTTACAGATAAAAATCTAATCCTTCAAGTCTATCTTTTGCACTGGGGTTAGAGCAGGTATCTAAAATGTAGAAAACCAATGTTCAAAATTAAACTGGGGGTCTCCAATATTCTTGGTGAGTGGCCTAAGCAGTGGGCTAAAGTTTATAAGAGAAGTCTTCTCCTCTCCCTGCCATTTGGTAGGGCTTGCTCTGAGAAAGCCTACCAGCTGAGGTATGCCACATGTTGTGATAGCCATGTGTAGGTCCCATGGATCCGGAAACATGTGTTGTGGTAGGTGTTGACCATCATGGCAGTGAAGACATGTCGGCAGGTTTCACATCTCTTGTTATGGCAGGGGCTGGCGCCTCTTTGAGTTGGTGGCTCCTGATCTGTGGGGAACTTGCTTCTGATAATGAGGTTGGAGAGGTTGCAGGGGTATGTTTGAAGGCCAAAGGAAGGGGTTCGGAAAGATGTCATTCAGGATGTGGTCCCCAGTGAGTATGGGTTGTAATTGTTTAATGATACTTAAATTCATAAATCTGCTACACAGCAAAAATCATGGGGCCTTAATAAAGACACTGGATTTATGGTTCATTCCAGCAATCTGTAACTCACTAACCCTCTTTGTCTTGTGACTGGAGAGGTGTTAACTGCCCACTTCACCTTGAATAGCCTCTTGCAACATGTGTTAATGCCTTATCTGTTCCACATTTGTATGTAGCTGTGACATGCTGTGTACCTGTCCCCAATCTGAAGAAGACCTTTGTGTAAACTCAGAAGCTTGTCTCTTTCACCAGCAGAAGCTGGACCAATAAAAGATATTACCTCATCCACCTTGTCTCTTTAATATCCTGGGGGAAAACACAGCTACAACAATAGTGCAAACATCGTATACCTCATGTAGACCCTCTGCACTGCAGGGAACTTCATCATGAATAAATCCCTTAAGTCCCCACTGACATTGGTGGAGTTCAATTAAGGGTGGGCTGGACATGCTCTGTCCATCTCACAGTGCAGCTCGTTTAGCTCACATTAACCCAGGCAGATCCAGGATCCATCCAGAATGTGCCTGATGAGTCAGTAAATACCTGGCCCTGCAGTCATTACTTATAAACTAGCCCTTCTGCACACCAGGGGTCTCACTGTAGGTAATAGAATAGCTCGAATAATTCAGGGCTCCCACATGCGCTTTGGTTTGCTACATTACACCGCTTAATGAGCTCCTACTATATATATTTTATTGCTACTTACAATAAATGTCAAGAAAAAAGTTTGTGATTGGTTATAAAAGTCATAGTCTTACTCAGAGCTTTTCTCAGGGCTTCCTTGACCTCCTTGTTTCTCAGGCTGTAGATGAGAGGATTGACCATGGGAGTCAGGATGGTGTAGAAGGCAGAGGACACTTTGTTGAGGTCTTGCAGTGCAGCAGTATCTGGGAGCATGTAGACAACGAATAGATTCCCATAGAAAATTGTCACCACAATGAGGTGAGAGGAGCAGGTGGAAAAAGCCTTTTGTCTCCCAGTGCTGGAAGAAATTCTCAGGACAGTGCTGATGATATACACGTAAGATGCCAGGGTTAATAGAAATGGGGGAAGAATGAATATGAAGCAGAGAGGGAAAATCACAAGAACCATCAAGCTGGTGTCACTGCAGGACAGTTTTATCAATGTGGTGTAATCACAAAGGAAATGGTCAATTTCATTGGGGCCACAGAAAATCAATTGTGATAGCCAACATGCTGTGATTGTGCTGGCTACAGACCCAGTTAGCCAACACCCGACTGCTAGCTGGAAGGAAAATCTACTATTCATGTGGGCTGCATATTGCAGTGGTTTGCATATAGCTAAATACCGATCGTAAGACATCACTGATAAGAGACAACATTCTGTAGCTAACAGAGAACCAAAGATATCAAATTGTACAATGCAACCACTAACAGAAATGGATCTGTCCCCAGTCAGGAGACTGACCAGCATCCTGGGCAGGAAGGTGGAGGTATAGCAGGTCTCCAAGGAGGACAAGTTCCCCAGGAAGAAGTACATGGGGGTGTGAAGGTGCTGATCAGCCACAACTAGTGCAACAATGAGGATGTTCCCAGCCACTGTCACAATGTAGATCACTAGAAACAGTGGGAAGAGAAGAATTTTCAGTTCATGGAGATTCCCAAAGCCCAAGAGGATAAATCCTGTGATGGATGTTTGATTTCTCTCTTTTGTGTCTGCCATGGGTTCTATCAAGAAAAATAAAATTAAAAAAGTAGTAATAATAGCCTGTGAAATATGACATGAAACAGATACCTTTGTGGGGAGGGGTTACTTCATTTTTGTTGATGTTTAAATTTGGTTAGAGAGGGAGGGACAGGTTGACTTGGATTTCTGCTCTTGAACCTTTGCCCTGCAAATATCATCAATGTCCCTGTACATGCTCTAACCTCAAACCCTTTTGCTGGGTTGGTACCTCAGTTATCCCCAGTAACACTGTGCACTTCAGCATTGTGCAGTGTAATGGGCAAGACTGGGAGTCAGGAGATCTGGGCTTCAATCATGATCCAGTGTGACCTCGAGCAAATCATATCATTCCGTGCCTCACTTTCTCCAGCTGGAAAAGTTCAGAATAATATTTTATGCCCTTTATAAACTGGCTCACCATCTGCTGAGAAACATAGTTACTGAATGTCTTCATGGTGCTATGAGACCACTCACAGCTTTCTGCACACACTAACAAGCGAAGCCAGAATCATCTGTTGTGGTGTATCTAAGACCCAGGAGGTAATTGTTCTGCTCTACTCATCACCAAGAAGGCCACAGCTGGAGGACTATGTTCAGTTTTGGCCTTCACACAATAAGAAATACATGGACAAATTGGGGAGAATCTAGAAGTGAGCAACAAAATGATAAAAGGTTTAGAAAACCTGACCTATGAGGAAAGGTTATAAAAATTGGGCATGTTTAGTCTAGAGAAGAGAGAACTGAGGGGGAACCTGATGAGTCTTCAAACATGTAAAAGGTTGTTATAAAGAGGACAGTGATCAATTGTTCTTTATGTCCCCTGAGGGTCGTATAAGAAGGAATCAGCTTTATCTGCAGCAAGGGAGATTTAGTTTAGACAGTAGAAAAGCTTTCTAACTCTAAGGATAAGGAAGCCTCAGAACAGGTTACAAGGCAGTTTTTGGAATCCCCATTATCTGACTTTTTAAAAAGCAGCTTAGACAAACACCTGTCAGAGATGGTCTAGATGGTCAGCCCAGGAGGATGGACTAGGTGACCTCTCAAGATCCTTTCCAGCCCTTCAGTTCTATGATTTATTATTCTACCTCCTTGTCACACACATATCTGAATTTTTTATTGATGCTTTAGTTAGTGATCAATTTGTTTGTGAATTTTGAGTTAAGAAGTACAATAATTCTTGTTTGTTATTCTATGTCTTTGTTTAGGTAGTTTTAACAGAAGTACAAATACTAGCAATGCAAATATCAGATACAATACAATATTCGTTTTAATACCTGCCTATTTCTTCTTCCTATCTGCTAGACATTGCATTTTTTGTAATCATACTGAACTATAAACTCATGTGTTTTAGGGTTGCTTTTATCTTCTGTAACTTAGAAATCACTCTGATGGCAAATTAATGAAGTTAGATAGATAGGTAGACAGATGAAGGGGAGACAGAGACACTGCCAGAGAGGCAGAAATAAAACTAGATTGTGGACTGAAGGATAGATAGCGACCAATGGTAAGACAGTTAGCTAGCTATATACCTCATTTAAGATTTCCTATTCTAAGGATTGTTCCTCCTACTGAATTTGTGTTACATTTATTCTTATCCAGATGCATTATATATGTAACCCTCAGAACAAGTTTATTTTCTCAGTTTCTACCTTCTCTCCCTGCGTCTGGGGTCTCACTGTCGCTGGGCTTTAACCAGCATTGATCGTGGAGGTTGGCTTTTATGCAGTGAACGACTGGGGAGGCACATATTCTCATAAATCCTCATAAATTCCTGCCATCTAGCTCTGGCTAGGGCTGACTCTGAGTAAACCCAGGGTGTTCTACATACATCTAAACTGGTCTGTTCAGGGGTGTCTCATAGAAACACAGTATCTCTGTTTCACATTATTCATGACAATATACATCATCCTTTACCTTCTGTGAATCTGATGAGAAAGGTTGTGCTTCCTCAAAAACAGGTATAATAAAAGCTGGAGTCTCTGATGGGACCTCTTCATACAGCGTTTCAGAGGCCAGGATCCAGAGTCTATCACCATGGACCTCAGCAAAGAGACCTAAGAGTTCTACAGACGATCCCCTGTTCTATTCTCCTGATTGGCACAGATGGCTTTTATCTGATCTCCAAAAGTGAATGCCTTTTCTGATTCATTATATAAGAGTGAAACAATTCCCCGGAAACTTATGCAATTGGGAATTTGCAACTGCCGCAAAGGCAGCATTAATGCTACATTTTGTTATTAGAACTTACAAACAAGTTTAATACATGAACTCCTAACCTCAGTGAGAAAGTTGTGGAGATAGGACAACTTCTAGTTTCAAAGGAATAGTTATGGAGATAGGAAAACATCTAACATCAAAGGAGGCGTTTCTCTTTACCAGTTCTAAGGAACATAGGAATTGCCATTCTAGAGGAGGCCAGTCATCCATCTTGTCCGCTATCCTGTCTCTGAATTATCTAGTACCAACTGCTTTAGAAGAGAGTTCATAGATTCACCGATCTTAGGACATCAGGGACATTAAATCATCTTCTCTGAGCTCCTGAACATAGCAGGACATTACATTTCACCTAGTTTACCCAATAACTTGTGCTTGGTTAAAGCAACTTTCAGAAAAGCGTCTGGTCTTGATCTGAAGATATCAAGAGATGGAGAATTCACCACTTCTCTTGGTAGCTTGTTCCAATGGTTAATCAACTTCTCAAGAAGTGTGTCTCCCTGGCTAGCATGTCTCCTCATGGCTGGGCATGGCATAGCAAGGTCGTCTTCTTCTTTGGCACTCCATGCTGACTGTCACTCTGGCCATGCTGTGATCTACTTCTCATAACTCAGCCCTCCAGCCAAGTCACATATATTCCCACCCAATCTGAGGTAAACCCAATCTAGCTCCTCAGTAGTCCAGTGGCTTCATGCCAGGTCTTCATCCTTACTTGAGGCTTTATTGGCCTTCCAGCTCATCTCTGGGGGTCTTCGTGCCACCGTCCTCAAGGGCCTGGTAGGGGAACCCAGGAATACTATCTACTCTGGGTACTCTGTAGTAAGCAGTTCAGGTCTGTCTATTCAGACCCATTGCCTCCTCCTTGGCTGCTTTCTAACTCAGCCTGTCATAGAATCATAGAATCTCAGGGTTGGAAGGGACCTCAGGAGGTCATCTAGTCCAACCCCATGCTCAAAGCAGGACCAATCCCAACTAAATCATCCCAGCCAGGGCTTTGTCAAGCCAAGCCTTAAAAACCTCTAAGAATGGAGATTCCACCACCTCCCTAGGTAACCCATTCCAGTGCTTCACCACCCTCCTAGTGAAATAGTGTTTTTTAATATCCAACCTAGACCTCCCACTCTGCAACTTGAGACCATTGCTTCTTGTTCTGTCATCTGTCACCACTAAGAACAGCCTAACTCCATTCTATTTGGAACAGAACCCCTCATCAAGTAGTTGAAGGCTGCTATCAAGTCCTCCCTCACTTTGATCTTCTGCAGACTAAATATCCCCACTTCCCTCAGCCTCACCTCGTAAGTCATGTGCCCCAGCCCCCTAATCATTTCTGTTGCCCTCAGCTGGACTCTCTCCAATTTGTCCACATCCCTTCTGTAGTATGGGGACCAAAACTGGACACAATACTCGCGGTGTGGCCTCAAAAGTGCCATAATCACTTCTCTTGATCTGCTGGCAATGCTCTTAGTAATACAGCACAATATGCCATTGGACTTCCTGGCAACGGGGGCACACTGCTGACTTATGTCCAGCTTCTCATCCACTGTAATTCCCAGGTCCTTTTCTGCAGGAAAACTCAAGAGGGTTTATTTGAACTCAGGACCACTTTCACTCACAGCAAGAACCATACCCCTAGACCAACAAACCCATCCGAAAGTGTTCCTTACAGCCCCTTCTCAGGCTCACTCCTCCACAGATCCCAGAAGGAAAGAGGATTCATTATGGTGAACAAAGCATATCTACAGGCTCCACACTGGGTCTATCTGCCCCAAAGAGGATCTGGCACCTAGCAGGCTCAGGACAGCCCCTGGCCCCAGACCAGCCTGCCTCCGCACAATCTATAGGTTTTCTCTGAGCCCAGACAGGCCTTCCTTCAAGGTGCTAGCACAAGAGGTCCACTCCTTCTCCTGCTGAGACACGACTGTATTGGGCTTTCCCTTTTGCAATTGCTCCCTCCAGGCTTTGACCCCTCTCATAGGTGTAACAGGGTAGGGCTGACTGAGTGCCCAGGCCCTCATTAGCCTCTTTCCAGACAGTGTGGGGTCATTGTACCCCTTCAAACCCTCACTGTTAAACATTTGTGCCCTATTTCTAATTTGCATTTGTCTGGCTTCAGCTTCCAGTCATTGGTTCTTATCCTGTTAATTTGAAAGTGCCCTTTAGAACCAGGTGCTTTCTCCCCATGAAGGAGCATAAACGCTTTAATCAAGTCACCTTGCAGTCTTCTATGTGATAAGACTGAAAGGTGGAACACCATGGCCCCATGGAAAGTCCCCATGTATCCTAATCAGTTAGCAGTTGGCTTAATATGGGATAAGTCCTCTGGTAAATCTGAAGCAATAAATAATTTATCACTACAAGCAGTAAAGTCCTGGAGTCCTAACCCTGCTTTCCTTGTTTACCCAAATTTCCCATTGATCCTTGCTGGTAAGGAACTGGACACTATAGGTTGGTACGCAACGTTGCACCCAAAGTCTTACTCATAGAATGGGCTGAGCAGAGAAGTGCACGATCTCTGAATCGGAGTCCCATTTCTTCTCCTGAGTGGCCTTGCTAATAACTTGCACATCACCCCTGTCAGTGAGATAAATATGTTAAAATATAATGATTACAGCTGGTAAAAAATTATCCTATTGAACAATTTTCCACTGGAACATGCTGTTTTGACAGAATCGGAAGTTTTCATTGGAATGTGTTGAATCCATTGAAACTTTTAGTGGAAATCAGGCAGGCTCTGGGTTGACTTCAGCTTGACTGCTGCCCAATTCTTCGGCTGCCCAGATGCCCATGCTGTCTGGCTTCCCTGCTGCCCAGCTCCCAGCTGTCCAGCAAGAAATGCAAATTTTGATGAAATCACATTTTTCAAGGGAAAAATCTCTGATGTGAAAAATCCCAAACAGCTCTTGGAAGAAGTTAATGGAAAAACTAAAGGCAGATTTCCTCTAGCAACCTTAAGTCTGCTCCTCTGGGAATGCCAGTCTTCTGTCTCCACCATGGATCAAACTGACCCCTCTCTGCATACAACTCTACTACATCAATATCCACAAATTATGTGGATAGGAGAGGAAAGGGTAGTTTGGTAAAGGGACGTGTAAATAGAGTGGCCACCTCTGGAATGCCACTTCATGACTTGGGGTGACTCCTCAGTGCCTGGCCTTCATTTCCTTCCTTGGAGCTCCTCAATTACTCCACAAAGGCGCATGTGTCCCTTCTTAGGGTCTGGCTTATTAACATAAAATTGAAAGTAAGTACAAAAGAGTCTTCCAGCCTGGGCTCAAGCTGGACCCAGCCCCTCCTCCCTGAGGTCTCTCTGTCTATCTTCAAGTTTCCAAGTTGGGAACAGCTTTTCATCCCTTCCCAGGATCTGCTTCTGCTCTCCCGTCAGTCAAAGGTCTGTCTCCTGTAGGTG
Source organism: Mauremys mutica (assembly GCF_020497125.1). Lineage (NCBI taxonomy): Eukaryota > Metazoa > Chordata > Testudines > Geoemydidae > Mauremys > Mauremys mutica. The sequence continues at coordinate 46,647,060 of NC_059083.1, forward strand.
TCTGCTGAGCTCTGCAGCCTCTGCCACAGCTTCTTCCCCTATTTCCTCAGCTGAGGACATAGCTTAATAGCAAATTTTTAATGGTGTGTTTGCTATTGTGTGAAGCAAGTTGAGGTCTCTGTACACCAAGCTCCAGACCTTCTTTAACACTGTTTAATGTTGGACAGTGACTGGATTATGTCAACACCTTTAGCCCATTTATTCCATCTAAATGAATACATAAGAGTGTGGCTGTATTAGGTTTAAAATGATGAAGATGCCTGTCCAAGGCTCGAGGTCCCCTAACATGTCATTACTAATACAATACAATTCCAGCATCATCAAAATAATCCTTTCAACAGGAACTCAGCCATCCAGAGAGCTACAGCAACTCCTTTCCACCCCATGATCAACGTGGAAAGCAAACCTTAAGCTCACTCAGTAAACAACATCAAAGTGATGGCACGTTGGCTTCCCAAACACAAGACAGAATATCGATGCCCCCCCACGCAATAAACATTTCCCTCCTCTCCCCAAAACAGAAAAAAGAACTAAAACCAAATTGGAAAACTGATAAAATAAAACAAAAGCCAGATAAGCAAAGTGTTACAACCTGGCCCATTATCCAACAGGACCATCACCTGTCTCTTGCAATGGAGCCCAATCAATGGGAGCCATGAACTTCAAACATAACTGCATCTGGGTAGAGTGTCATCTTTGTTTCTAGCTCTGGGGCTATAGGAAACACTCTGCAGCTCAGACTCCTTTTCTGACACCCTTCCTTTGTCTATGGGATGCCACTGTCCAGCTGCCTTAGAACTCGGCCAGAGCTTCACCTAGGCTGTGCTCACTCTGGGCTTCTAGCTGAATCCCTTTAAGAAGAATGTGGCAGGGAGGCAAGGAATAAAGGTTTATCAAAGGGTTTAGCAAAGGGAAACTTTATGTAGTAAGCCCTCGACAGATATCGATCTGCAAAACAAGACAGTTATGTCCTGCAATGGATGGCAGGGGAAAGGCAATGGTCAATGTTAGATTGAGAGAGAAAATGACCTAATTCTCTCTCCATAATATCTCATGATGGGAATGTCAAGGGTGCACAGGTCTCATCACTTCCACTGACTAGGATTTGGGAGTGCTCCTCACCCCTGTCAGTCAGAGCACTAATGAAATGCATTATCACATCAGCGAATATTTGATTATCTCCTTTAAAGTTAAGGGAGCTGGGTCAGTTTACACCATATGAGGATCTGGCCCAAGATGTGGCTTGATAAGATTCATTACGAAGGCTGGAACAAAGTACAACCCAAATCCAACAATTCTAGCCAATATGACAAACAGCAGGCTCTAAATTTGGGCATGAAATTTAAATACTAACATGGCTAATACTATTGATAACGCTAAAATATTGATTCCCGCTTTCTGTAGAAATACAACATTGATTCACCCATCCTCCTACATGGCAGCTTGTCTGTAACGATTCCATCCCAACACCACGTAAACAGCCAGCTACCTATTTACACATTGATTTGTGGCAAGATAAGTGTAAAAGTATAATTAGACAGGCCAGAGAAGAATATGAAAAGCAACTAACAAAACAAAAACTAAGAGCAATTTTTCTTAAGTACTTCAGAAGCAGGAAGCTTGCCAAACAACTAGTGGTGACGCTAGATAGTCAAGATGCTAAAGGAGGACTCAGGGAAGGCAAGGCTGTTGCAGAGAAGCTCAATAAATTCTTTGCATCAGTCTTCTTTGCAGAGGATGGGAGGGAGATTCCCACACATGAGACTTTTATTTTTTTAGGTGACAAATCTGAGGAACTGTCCCAGACTGAGGCGCCGGTAGGGGAGGTTTTGAAACAAATTGATAAATTAAACAGTAATAAGTCTTCAGGACCAACTAGTATTCACCCAAGAGATCTGAAAGAACTCAAATATGAAATTGCAGAACAACTAACTGTGGTATGTGACTGTACTATTGGGTTATCCGGGAGAGGGGGCGGGCGGAAGCCCGCCCCATGCTAACGGATCCCCCCCCAGCCTAAGGGGAGGATCCACAGGGCCACGGAAACCCACTAAGTCCGGGGGACAACTAATAAAAGAACAGGGACAGGAGTGAGGTCAAAGGGTCATAAGGAGGGAGCCTGATGGGGACACCGAGCAGAGAACCCCGGACAGCGCCCACTGCTCCTCGAAGGCGTCAAGGGAGCCAGCGGACGCCGCCCAGAGGAACTCCGCCCGGAAACGTGAGCGGACGAGGACCGGAAACAAGCCCCACAGTCGCAGGAATCTCCGTCGGCCAACCTCCTCTCCCTGGTCGCGTGGATGGTCTTTTTAGCCAGGGCGAGGAGGAGGTTGACCAGGAGGTCCCGCGACTTTGTGGGGCCACGGATAGGGAGTGCATGGATAAGGAGGTGAGGGGAAAAGTGCAGCCAGAACCGTAACAGAATGTCGGTGAGGAGCCGGTATAGGGGCTGCAACCTGGCGCACTCTAGGTAAACATGCGCCAGGGTCTCCCTCAAGCCGCAGAAGGGGCAGGTGTCTGGGACAGGGGTGAACCGCGCCAAGTACACGCCTGTGCTCACGGCCCCGTGAAGGAGCCGCCAGCTGATATCCCCGGCGGGCCTCGGGACCAGGGTGGAGTACAGGCTGGCCCACCGGGGCTCCTCACCCTCCACAGGTGGCAAGAGGTCCCGCCACTTGGTGTCGGGGCGGGACACGAGGGTGAGGAAGTGAACGGTATGGAGCACAAGCGCGTAGAGTTGTTTCCTTGGCGCAGTTTGGAAACGGACCGGCTGCAGATCGTGCAGCCGGCTGGCAGAGAAGGGGCGGGGGGGCCGGTCGGGTCCACGGGGCAGGGGCCCGATGAAGAGGTCCGGAGGGCTCGGGGTGGGGGGTGGGCAGGGCGTGCCCTCACGCAGGACCCGGTCGAGGTAAGCCTGAGCAGCGGGCGGCAAAGCGGCCTTCACCTCCTGTAGTACGCGCCGGAGAGTACAAGGTCTGGAGAGCCCCATCCGCCGAGCGAGCGTCAGGGGATCCAGCCAGTCTCCCCGGTCGTAGTCCAGGAGGTCTCCGACCCTGGTGGCATCTGCCAGGACCAACCTCTGGTGCACCGCGGGGGACTCCGCCACCTGCACACGGAGCTGAGGGTTGTGTAGCAGGGGCTCCGCGAGGAGGTCTGCCCCCACGGTGGCCGCCACGGACCTGGTCGCAGAGAACAGCTTCCAGGTCCGGAGGAGGTCCTGGTAGAAGACCGGCAGTCCGGAGAGGTCTCGCGGAAGGCCCCTCGGGTCGAGATAAAGGAGCTGCCGGTCGTATCGGAGCCCTCGGAAGCGGCGCAGGAAGGCGTGCGCCAGGGCTCTCCATGCCGGACTACCCACACCATAAAGGAGCCTCTGCAGTGCCTGGAGGCGGAAGACGTGGACCTGAGTGCGGAGGCACTTCAGGCCCTGCCCTCCCTCCTCCAGGGGCAGGTGGAGTACCCCTGCAGGGACCCAGTGCAGTCCTGGCCAAAAGAACTCCAGCACCACCCTCCGGAGGTCAGTCAGGAACACCGGGGCCGGGACCAGGGTGTTGAGCCGGTACCAGAGCATGGACAGGAACAGTTGATTGAGCACCAGTGCCCTCCCTCGGAGGGAAAGGCACCGGAGGAGTCCTGTCCATTTCCGGAGCCGCTCCGCCACCCTGCCCTGCAAACCTTGCCAGTTCTCCGGCGGAGAGGGATGCGTGGCAGAAAGGTAAATGCCGGGATAGAGCAGCGGACCCGCGCTCCACCGGATGGCCTGAAGCGCGGGTGGGAGGGAGCTCGCCTGCCACCTGTCCCCGACCACCAGGCCAGAACTCTTGACCCAGTTGACCCGGGCGGAGGAGGCCGCCGAGTACACGGCTTGGCAGGCCTCCACCCGCGCCAAGTCGCCCGGGTCCTGGACCACGAGGAGCACATCGTCGGCGTATGCCGACAGGACCAGCCGCAGCTCCGGCTCCCGAAGCACCAACCCCATCAGCCTCCTGCGGAGGAGACAGAGGAAGGGCTCGATCGCCAGGGCGTACAGCTGGCCGAGAGGGGGCACCCCTGCCGCACTCCCCGCCCGAAGCTGACCGGCTCGGTCAGGGTCCAGTTGATCCTGACCAGACACTCTGCGGAAGCGTACAGCACCTGGAGAAAACCCACAAACTGGGATCCGAAGCCTAATGCCTGCAGAGTGCCCAGGAGATACCCGTGGTCCACCCTGTCGAACGCCTTCTCCTGATCCAGGGACAGGAGGGCGAACGACAGACCATCCCTGCACCCAAGCTCCAAGAGATCCCGGACCAGATACAGGTTGTCGAAGATGCTACGGCCCGGGACGGTCTAGGTCTGGTCTGGGTGGATCACGTCCTCCAGTACGGACCCTAGCCGAATCGAAATTGCCTTTGCAACAATTTTATAGTCCGTACTGAGGAGCGAGATGGGACGCCAATTCCGTAAATCGCGGAGGTCCCCCCTCTTCGGCAATAAAGCGAGCACGGCTCGCCTGCACGAGAGAGGGAGGACCCCGCTCCGCAAGGACTCGGCCCAGACGGTGACTAGGTCTGGGCCGAGGACGTCCCAGAACACGCGGTAGAACTCCACGGTCAGCCCGTCCATGCCCGGGGATTTATTGGTGGGCATGCGACGGAGGGCTTCCGAGAACTCGGCCAGAGTGAGAGGCAGCTCTAGCCGGTCCCGGTCGCCCGCGCTGACCGTCGGGAGTCCGTTCCAGAGCACTTTGCAAGCGGCAGGATCGGTCGGATCCAGGGAGAAAAGGCGCGCGTAGAAGGTCCGGGCCCTCTCGCACATCTCTGCCGGATCCGTGAGGGGGGAGCCGTCCTCCGCCAGGAGGCAGGTGACGTGCTTCTTGGCCCCCCTCCGTTTCTCCAGGGCGTAGAAGAAGCGGGAGCCGCGATCCATCTCCCGAAGGAGGCGGATGCGGGATCGAACAAAGGCGCCCCGGGCCCGATGGTCTTCCAGGACCCGGAGCTCCTCCCGCTTCTCCCGGCACGCTCCGCAAAGGGATGGATCCTCGGGGCTGGCGGCCAGACGCCTCTCCAGCTCTAAGACCTCCCGCTCCAACTGCCCTATCGCCGCATCCCTCCGTCGGCTGGCGCCCCGGGTGTAGTCACGGCAGAAGAGCCGGGCGCGCACCTTCCCCACATCCCACCACCGCCGCGCCGAGGGAAAGGCGCGCCGCTGCCCTCGCCAGGCCAGCCAGAACTCCCGGAAGGACGCCACGAAGCCCCCATCCTCCAGCAAGCTGTTGCTGAAGTGCCAATAGGCCGGCCCCGGCCTCTCCGCGCAGAGAGAGGCCGTCACGGTGACGAGGTGGTGGTCCGAAAAAGGGGCCGGCCGGATGCTGGAGGACTGGGCCCGTGAGAGATGGAACCGGGACAGATAGATGCGGTCCAACCGGGAGTGGCACGACCGATGGGCTTCCACCCGGACATAGGTGTACGTGGAGGCGTCGTCCGGGTGGTGGTCGCGCCAGACGTCCACCAGGGAGTGATGGGCGACGATCTCCCTGAGGACGTCCGCGGCGGCCGGGCTCTGCTCGGTTCCCGAGCGGTCCCGCTCCTCGAGGACGGTGTTAAAGTCCCCGCCCAGGACCAGGCACTCGCGAGGATCCAGGGAGCCGAGGAAGGCGGACGCCTGCCGATAGAACCGCAGCCGCTCCGGGGCAAATGCCGGGGCATAGATGTTGATGAGATTGACCACAAGCCCCGCCATGCGGACCCGGAGGTGCAGCAGGCGGCCCGGCACAGCCTCGGCGACCCCCAGCACCTCTGGCCGTAGGTCGGGGGAGAACAGGGTAGCCACTCCATCCTGATGGGTGGTGAGATGGCTGAAGTAGACCCCGTCCCCCCACTCCAGCCGCCAGTTAGCTTCGGCGGCCGGATCCGTGTGGGTCTCCTGCAGGAAAACCACGGAGTACCCCCCCTCCCGAAGGAAGGAGAGCACCTGGCTCCTGCGGAAACCCACCCTACAGCTCCGGGTGTTTAGTGTGGCAAAGGTGATGACTGCCATGAGGAGGGCTGGGGGGGATCCACGTCAGCAGGGGCGCTCACGGCCCCCGTTGGGCTGCGCAGCAAACCGTGGCCCACCCCGAAGGCGAGCAGGGAGTCACGGAAGCCGCGCGCCCAGTGGTAAGCCGCGACATTCTGCTTCCCGGTCCCCTTGCCCTCCCCTATGAGGGCCCGCGTGGCCAGGAGGATCCGGTGGAAGTCCCCCCAGCGCTGGAGAGCAAGCACGACCTTGTTGCGGGAGCCCCGGACATCCTCCAAGAACTCCCGCAACTCCTCTTGCAGCGTAAGGGGGGGCGGGGTCATTGGCCTCCGGGGGTCCACCGGTGGGGCCTCTGGTGCAGCCCCGTGGCCCGCTGGGATGGGTAAACAAGGGGCGGACCCGCGACGTGGCGCCTGATGGACCGGCGCCACCTGGTCCGCCCCGGACCTTGGCTCAATGGGGGGGGGCGGAGGGAAGAGCGCAGCCCCTAGTGCGTCGGGACTGTGGAACTCAAAGGCCGCTCCCTGGGAGTCATCCTCCGGGAAAGGGAAGGAGACAGCCCCAGGGGCAGCAATAACAGTACAGGAGGTGGAGGGGGCAGGGCTGGGGTCAGGAGCAGTGTTGGGGGGAGGGACAGAGATGGGACCCTGGGCCGCAGGAGCAGGACCATCGGTAAGCGGCTCCTCGCGGCCAGGTACGGGGGTTTGAGGGGTAGGGAGGGGGTCCCCAGTGACACCGGGCTCGGGCTCAATGTCAGGTAGAGCAGCCTCGGCATGGGGAGATGTGGAACCCTCAGGGGGCCCCCACCCGGGAAGGAACTCGATTGCTCCGCACCACCGAGGGACACCCCCGGTAGCCCATCACCCTGCCACGAGGCACCGGCCGTCACCACAGCAGGCTCGGCAGCCAGCAGGGCAGCCCAAGCAGGCAGAGCACTCCCTGTAGCAGGGTGGACCCTGCTCCTGCCCGAAGGGGTTTAAAAAGTGGCCTGGCAGGGCTTGAGAAGACAGCCTTCAGGCTAGGCTGATTGGGGAAGTGGCTGCAGCTGGGGCCACGCCCCAAACTGAGCCACAGGCCTTATAAAAGGCCAGGGAAGCCAGAAGCCAGACAGTCTCTCTCTGGCTATAGAGAGAGATGGGCCTAGCTGCTGGGAAATAGAGACCAGGTACCTGAGTGCAGCAGGGCTGGGGAAGGCTGAGGAGCCGGGGAGCTCCAGCCTAGAAAGCCCCAGGCTGCGGCCTAGCAGTGGGCCAATAGGTACTGTGGGTTGCAGAGGGCGGCCCAGGGGTAGGACAAAGCAGCAGGTCCAAACCCTCCTTGCCAGGGATGAGTTGGCTGATACTGCAGTCTGCCCAGAGTGTGGGGCTAGACAATGACTGGCAGTAGCCAAATACTGAGGCAAGGTAGGGATAGAGGGTGGGGGTTCCCTGAGAGAGAAAGGGAGACCCAGAGAGAGAAAGGGGTTGCTGCTAGGGGGCAGCACCCCATGTAGAAGGGCACCGGGTCCAGGGAGGGACACGGGGGCCTACGAACAGGTAGATCACCAGCCTGCAGAGGGTGCTCCAGGGCTGGACGGAGCTAAATTCGGAGAGCAACCAGCAGGAGGCGCCGCAGGGGTGAGTCCGACCCGTTTACAGTGACCCATCACTTAAATTAGTAACTGGACAAATGACTGCAGGGTAGCTAATGTAATGCTGATTTTTAAATTGGGCTCTAAAGGCATTCCTGACAATTACAGTCTGATGAGCCTAAGCTCAGTACCATGCAGATTGGCTGAAGGTATTTTAAAGAACAGAATTATCAGACACATAGATAAACAAGATACGTTGGGAAGGAGTCAGTATGGCTTTTGTAAAGGGAAATCACGCCTCACCAATCTATCAGAATTCTTTCAGGGAGTCAACAAGCATGTGGACAAGGGTGATCCAGTTGATATAGGGCATTTGGACTTTCAGAAAGCTTTTGACAAAGTCCCACACCAACAGCTCTTAAGCAAAGTAAGCAGTCATGGGATAAGAGGGAATGTTCTCTCGTGGATTAGTATCTTGTTAAAAGATAGGGAACAAAGGGTAGGAATAAATAGTCAGTTTTCACAATGGAGAGAGGTAAATAGCTGCATTTCCCAAGGATCTGTACTGAGACCTGTGCTGTTCAACATATTAATAAATGATCTTGGAGCGAACAGTGAGGTGGCAAATTTGCAGACAATACAAAATGACTCAGGACTGTTAAGTCCAAAGCTGACAGTGAAGAATCAAAAAGGAATCTCACAAAACTGGATGAATGGGCAACAAAATGGCAGATGGGTTTCAATTTTGATAAATGCATAGTAATGCACACTGGAAAACATAATCTCAACTATACATACAAAATGATGGGGTCTAAATTATCTATTACTACTCAGGAAAGAGATCTTGGTGTCATCGTGGATAGTTCTCTGAAAACATCTGTTGAATGTGCAGTAGCAGTGAAAAAAACTAGTAGGATGTTAGGAACCATTAGGAAAGTGATAGATAATAAAACAAAAAATATCATAATGCCACTATATAAATCCATGGTACATGCACACCTTGAAAAATGTGGGCTGTTCTGGTTGCCCCATCTCAAAAAAAGATATATTAGAATTGGAAAAAGTACAGAAAAGAGCAACAAAAATGACTAGGGGAATGGAACAGCTTCCATATGAGGATTAATAAAAAGGCTGTTATTGTTCAACTTAGAAAAGAGATGACTAAAGCAGGATATGATAAACATTTATAAAATCATGAAAGTTGTGGAGAGAGTGAACGGAAATATTATATACCCCTTCATATAACAAATGGACCAGGGATCACCCAATGAAATTAATAGGCAGCAGATTCAGAACAAACAAAATAATTACTTGTTCCCACAATGCACAGTCAACTTGTTGAACTCATTGCCAGGGGATTTTGTGAAGGCCAAAAGTATAAGAAGGTTAAAAAAGTATTAGATAAGTTCATGGAGGATAGGTCCATCAATGGCTATTAGCCAAGATGGTCAGGGACACAACCCCATGCTTTGGATGTTCCTAAACCTCTGATTGCCAGAAGCTGGGATTGGACAATAGGGGATGGATCATTTGATAATTGCCTTATTCTGTTTATTCCCTCTGAAGCAGGATTCTGACTATTTTGTCATTATTTTGTAAGCAGAATGAGAATGAGCTCTCTCCTGACATCTGGCGGTGAGCTGTGGGAAAGGACTTCAGGGGCTGATCTCGTTTGCATGGGCACATCCATCCTGCCTAGCATGATGGGACTGCTTGTTCAAATGGCCACTTTGTCTTTGTTATTGGGGCAGGAGTAATAAAGAGTTGTTATCCCAGTTATGTGCATCAAGGACAGTAGAACTGTACTTAGCATTTTATGACTGAGGGACTCACCCTCAACTGAGTAGCATTCACCAGGTAAGGGACATGGGTTCCAAAGCCCAGGGACTTGTGAGAGGGTGGAGACCGGTATTTGTATCTGGCGGTGAAGGTTTTAAACACCAATTTGATCATTCTGCTATGTAATAATAGAGTTAATTTAAACTCAATTAAGAGTCTTGTTACATGCTGCAGAAGTTATTGATGCCTAGGTCTTGGCATTAGACCTACTTTGGGCTAGTGGTACTGGTACAAGAAGACTATCCACATGCACCAGCAGTGAGGCTCCCCTACTAACAGCTGAAATCTCTGAGAGCTGTGTTAAGAGTTGGGGAGAGGGATGCAGACATATGGGTGAATGGCTAATGGAGAGATGTGGTGGCTGGTGGATAGGCCTGGGCAGCTGGTGGAGAGGTGTGGGCAGCTGGGCACCTGGGGGTGAAGACTGGAGCAGAACCCCACAGATAGGCATGGCAATCAGCTGTTGAGGGCCTGAGCAGTGAAGCGTGTAAGGCAGAGGTCTCAAAGTCCTGGCCCACGGGACATCTGTGGCCTGAGAACCTCCCCACTGCAGCCCATGGAAACTTTTAAAAAAGTTCTTTCATCTGGCCCTCATGGCTGCTGGGTGAGGGGAGGGTGGGGGCGGGAGGGGAGTGCACAGGAAAGATTCACATGCCCCTCCCCTGAACGTTGCTCCTTCTTGCTGCTCCTGGGATCCTCCAGGGGTTGCACTCAGTAACCTGTCATTGACCTCGGGCAGTTCCACTCCCTGCAAGTGGTTCCCTATCCCTGCTGTTACTGGCAGAGCTGCAGAGGAGAGACCCATGCAGCCATGCTGCCAGCTGTCTGCTACAAGGCGCTCCCCGCTCCCCACAGCTCCCATTAACTGGGGGACAGGGACAGAGATACCATCACTAGTTGCTGAGCAGAGTCAGCCATTGAGGCAGCATCACTAGTCACCAGGCAGAGTCAGCTGGGGCGGCATGAAGCCAAGGGAGCGAGGGAAAAGGGTTGGAAATGGGCTAGGAGGTGATGTGAACACCATCTTCAGTGACATTATTGGCCCACTGAGAGGATTTGAGGACTGGCGCTGACCCTAAGGTAAATTGAGTTTGAGACCCCTGGTGTAAGGTGCCTCTGTACCTCCCTCCCTTCCACCCAGGCTGGAAGGTAAACTGCAGATGAACTTCTGAACTCTGGGGCTTCACTGACCAAGGACAGCAACTGTGAGTGGGGTAACTGTTGTATTGCTGGACTCAAGAACCCAAAGCGAAAGGACACGGCCCAACCTATTTGAGGATGGGTCTTCTGGTTTATGCCTTGTGTTTATGAACCCTAGTTGTGGTGTTTTCCCAATTTGATGCTGAGCTGTTTACCTCCTGTTATTAAAGATTTTTTGTTACATCTAGACTCTGTGCTTGCGAGAGGGGAAGTATTGCCTCTTTGAGGCACCCAGGGGTATGTTTGTAATTTTCCCAGATCACTGGGTGGGGGCTTGAGCCAGTTTTGCATTGTATTGTTGAAAGGGAACCTCTATATACTGAACCCAAACCTTGTTGCTATCAACTCTGCCTGGCAGAAGGGTTACAATTTATCTGTCTGTCTCTCATGCCTCCATCGCTGTATTAGCCCACAGCCATTTCCATGCCCTTTCACTGGAGTTGCTGGGTCTCTGCAGTTCCTAGCAGACCAGGATCTATTCCACAGATGGGTGCTCCCTGCTCCCCTCCTAGGGCAGGCTTGGCTGAGAGGTGATGGACTAAGTGGGATCAGGGACTGAAAGCCCCTCCCAGTTCTAGAGATGATCCCAGCTTGTGCAGGCTTCAGATATGATCACAGGCCAGGATGTCCCTGTTCTGGGGCTAAATAGCTGAATCTGGTCTCCAGAGCTGTGAACCTAGCTCTGATCTCACCTCGGAGCAAACCAGGCAGACAACCTGTCCTAGCTGACCCTAAACCCACAGAGGGAGAACAGCAGCTGCCCAAATCGCACGCAATGGCAGCATCCCTGGAAGGACCCTTGGCTAAAGACAAGGCAGGGCTGAGGCACAAAGCGTGTCCCAAGGTGTTTGCAGAATAAAAAATATACGTATAGTACCAACATGTGACCTGGAATAGCTAAGAGCCTAGTGGTGCCAGAAACATATCTGTCCTGAAAAAGCCTGTTCCTCAATTACTTCCACATAATCTCTTCTGGATGAGCAGGAATTCCCCCACCCCCACCCCCACACATCACATTAACCATTCTAGGGATTCAGCCATCAGAAGAACCCACAGCTCAGGCTGCCTTGGCTGGTTGAAGTAGGTCATTAAGTGGAAACCAAAAGCAAACACTAAAAGCTAAGGACCAGGTCCTCTGCTGATGTATATTGATACAGTTCTACTGTCTTCATAGTATCTAGGCCTATTTTCACCAACTGAGGATCTGGCCCTTTTATATTAGCTGGGCATCTGCACCATTACACAGTTTTAAATCCATATTCTTGGCCTGTGAGTTTAAACCTAAGATGAGAAAAAAATTCTGAACCCATTTGCATGTTCTTAGCACTTTGTCCCATGGGATTAATTACAAGAGTGGAACTTTTAATGGTTACGGTGTGATGTATTCCCATTAGGGATAGAACTTTGGAGGAATTCAGTGTTACTAAGATTTTCTCTATCTGATCTTCAATTTATATTGGGATGAATGGCCCAACTTCTTTCTTTCTTTCTTTCTTTCTTAGAAAAGGAGTAAATGTGGAAAAATAAAAATGTGTATATTATGAATGAAAAGGAGAATTATTAAAAAAATCCATCAAAAATGTTTCCCATTCTACTCCCATTCTGTATCAGGATTAGCAGAAAAAGGAAGCAAAGAAAACTTCAGTTTAACCTGTGAAGTTAGGGTTAGAAATAGAAATAGAATATAGAGAACTAAAACCACGTATTTTTTTTAAGTAAGTTGTGAAGATTATTAAAAGATTTTGATGAGACTTCACATGATAAATGCAGATAAGTGCTGTATATATATATATATATAAGGGATAACAGAATTAGCCATAAAGTAAAAAATGACCTTATTCATTATTGATAGTAATTTCTTCATCACAATCAGTCCATTAGTTATGATACAAAATTTATTCAACAGATTTTTTTTAGAAGATATTTATTTATTTTTTATTTTCATGGATTCCTCATTAGTTGAAATCATTCTTAGAATAATTTTCACCAACAGTTCTCAGTGTTAAAGTCCTAGCCGGTGGAAGACATTTAATGAGATGCACCCATTTCCTCTAGCTGGGAATCTGGACCATTTACCAATATGGAGCTACGTCTTATTTCCACTGACTGCTTTTCTTCCTGATATGGAGGTTCTGGCTCTCCATCTATTATGCATTTGTGAACTGAGATTCTCATGAGTGTGCAGGATTTGATCTTATTTGACCACACACACATTTCACGTGCCACATATGTCTGATCTCTGATATATGACTGAGATCAGGTTTTTAACACAAATGGACATTGAGAGATAAACTATGTCTGTCTTTCCTGCCGTGAGAACAGCATTCTGTTCAATAGTCTCCTGATGGCCTTCTTCATCTCAGCATTTCTCAGGGTGTAGACCATTGGGTTCAGCATTGGGGTGATTGTAGAATAAATGACTGAGACCACCTTATGCAGGGCGAACTGCTTGATGGGCCAAGCATAGATGAAGATGCTGGGTATGAATTGCAAACACATCACAGTGATCTGGGTTCCACAGGTGGACAGAGCCTTGTGCTTCCCTTCCGTGACATGTGTCCTGACCTTGATTAAGATGACGGCGTAAGAAATAAGCAGAATGATGTATATTATTATGATCACTAACCCATTGTTTAAGTTCATCTGCATTTCAGCCAAGTGAGTGTTGGTGCAGGCCAGTTTGATGACTTGTGGGACATCACAGTAAAAATTGTCCAGGATGTTTGGACCACAGAACGGTAACTGGAGGAGCAGTCCAGTCTGAACAGCAGAGTGAGCCAATCCAACCAGCCATGCCAGTGCCACTATCCTCACGCATACACCCCGGTTCATGATAGTCAAGTACCGCAGTGGTTTATAGATGGCCACGTACCGATCGACTGCCATCCCCACAAGGCAAAACCCCATAGCGCCAGTAAAGAAGTGGAGGAAAAACATCTGAAGGATGCACTCATTGAATGAGATGGTTTTATGCTGTGAGAGGAGATCTGAGAGTAATTTTGGAGTATTGACTGATGAATCGCAGATATCTAGGAAAGCCAAGTTGGCCAGCAGGATATACATGGAGGTGTGGAGCTGGTAGTCAGAGATCACAGTGGTGATGATGATGACGTTTACCAGCCAAGTGTTTATGTAGACTATGAAGAAAGTCACCTAAAGGAATGGCTGCAGCTCAGGTCTCTGAGTGAGGCCCAAGAGGACAAATTCTGTCACTGGGGTGGTGAAGTTCTTCTTCTCCATTTATTAACCTCAAAATATGCCTGAAGAAGGAACAGTGATGATAATAATTATGATGCAATCCCAGTACATTACTGTTATTAAAAGAATATTAACTCCATGTTAACTGATACACTTGCTTGGAAATTTTCTTTGTTTGCCAAATTCCAGACTGTGTTCTCAGCCCCAATGGTGAGTACCCCTGCTTCAGCAGAACTTCTGAGCTCCACCAGTGGTCATCTCCAATTTGGGTTCTTTGGGAGTGAACAGGAGCAAAATGCCCCCTGCTAACAACTGTCTCCATTCATCTTCCTGAAGCCCTGAGAGTGCACAACTCACATGGGCCACAGATTCCTCATGTGGCCTAGAGGCTCAGGGTTGGGAAGAAGGCATATTTGCAAAGTGGATGTACTCACAGACCAGGGCTTCTCATCAGGGGTGTCTGTCACATTCTGGGGTGCGATCCAGACCAGTGAGGTTTGTGTCACAGCCCGCTCCATAAACCTGGGTACCTTACAATGCTTTGCCGTTGTAGCTCCCAACCTGGGACTCTCACAACCAGCCTACCAGCTTGTAGGTGTCACCCCCTTGGTGTCTGTGTAGAGCTGCAGTGCTGGACTAGCAGCTCTGACCTCAGCAGCCTGTCAACAACCTACCAGTCACACCCTGGCTTCCACCATCTTTGATTACTACTTGCAGGTAACCCCAGCATTCTCCCAGTCCTGAATTTTACCAAAAACCTGTGTTCTGCACTGTCCTGCCCCTCTTCTGCAGAGTTCAGATATTAAAGGTTCATTGCTTCTGTACAGAGTCAATATAAAATAGTTTTGCTAGTTTAACTGGAGTTACCAAACAGTTCAATTGAAACACATCATTGGATTGGTTTAGATTACAAAATGAAACCTATTTATAAAAAAAAGAAGACAAGACTTTTAGTGAATTCAAGTATAAGACACAAAGTTAGAAATGGTTACCAGCAAATAAAAGTGCGAACATGTAGGTAAAAGTCTAAATATTTATTTAACAAGTTTTGCATCAAAGCTTTGCTCAAGTTTGCCTTTCTCACACACTGTCTTCCAGCAAGATGGTGACTGACTCTTACCGTGGTCAGGATCTCTCCCAGAAACCCAAAAGTGTAGGCGTTTTTAGGTGAAAGAAAGAGAGAGACAGCTAGCTTGGGGTTCTCTACCCCATCAGAGGTACTGAATTCCTCTATCCTGCCTTAACTAAACAATGGTCTTTGACCCCTTAGGCCTGGTCTACACTAGGACTTTAATTCGAATTTATCAGCGTTAATTCGAACTAACCGCTCAACCGTCCACACCAGGAAGCCATTTAATTCGAATTAGAGGGCTCTTTAGTTCGAATTTGGTACTCCACCCTGGCAGGTGGAGTAACGCTAAATTCGACACGGCTAGCTCGAATTAGGCTCGGTGTGGATGCTAATCGAACTTAGTAGCTCCGGGAGCTATCCCACACTGCACCACTCTGTTGACGCTCTGGACAGCAGCCCGAGCTTGGATTCTCTGCCCAGCCACACAGGAAATGACCCGCGAAAATTTGAATTCATTTTCCTGTCTGGGCGGTTTGAATCTGACGTTCTGGTTGCACATAGGGGCGAGCTCCGCAGCACCGGCAGCAATGCAGAGCTCTCCAGCAGAGGAGTTCATGTTATCTGTGAATAGAAAGAGGGACCCGGCATAGACTGACCGGGAACTCTTCGCTCTGATCGGTGTGGGGGGCGAGGAGTCTGTGCTTTCGGAGCTGCGCTCCAACAAACGGAATGCAAAGACCTACGAGAAGGTCTCCAAAGCCATGATACAGACAGAGGATACAGCCGGGATACAACGCAGTGCCGCGTGAAAATCAAGGACCCCAGACAAGCCTACCAAAAAATCAAAGCGGCCAACGGACGCTACGGAGCCTGCCACCACTGCCCCACCAGTGACCATGGACTCTGATGATGGGACAGTGTCGACGGACAGTTCCTCGACGATGTTCACGGACGGGGAAGATGAGGAAGGGTTTGTGGAGGACGAGGCAGGCGAGAGCGCTTACAACGCTGGTTTCCCCGACAGCCAGGATCTCTTCATCACCGTCACGGAGATCCCCTACCAACCCTCCCCGGCCATGAACCCGGATCCTGAATCAGGGGTAGGATCAGTCGGTAAGTGCTTTAACCATGTTAACTTTTATTCTTAATATAACAGGAATCTGAAGTGTGTGAAAAGGAGGTCTCTGTATATATGGTGATAGAACAGAAATCCTCCTGGGAGATCTCCACAAAGCTCTCCTGCCGTTAATCGATAAGCATCAGCAGGAGGTTCCTGGGGAGAGCTGCCTTATTGGGTGCTCCGTGATAGCACACTTTTCCGCGCGAGGCTTTCATGCGGTATTCAGGGAGCATTGCCTCCCAGAGCACGGCTGCATAGGTCCGTGGTTCGTGCTAGATTTCACGCCGCATGCGCTCTCTATCTCCTTCAGTGCCCGTCCTCACGGTGATCTCGCTCGGAGACTCCTGCATCTAAGTAGGGGAAGAAATGTTACGTTACGCCTGGTCCAAAGTATTTTTAATAAATAAACGGACAGACGGCATAGCACAGACTCAGCACGCAGCTGCGTGACGAGCGTAACGGAAAGCCAAAGAATCAAATGGACGCTCATGGAGGGAGGGGGGAACGAGGACGCAAGGTATCCCACAGTTCCTGCTGTCTCCGAAAAGCATTTGCATTCTTGGCTGATCTCCAAATGCTTCTAGGGTCAAACACAGTGTCCGCGGTGGGTCGGGGCATAGCTCGGCAATTTACGCACCCCCCCGACCCCCAGAAGTTAAAGGGAAAACAATCCTCTGTTGACTCTTTTACATGTCACCGTATCTGTACTGAATGCTGCAGATAGACGCGATGGTGCAGCACTCAACACCAACATCCTTGCTCCCCCCACGCTATGGATGGCTGATGATGAGGATGCATTTCCATCTTTTTGTACCATCAGCCTATTGGCACATGGGGCAGTGCAAAAGGGCTGGTAACCATGACAACCGTACCAACTTGCTTGGGACCGGTCGGTCAAGGCCGCCTGTTGCTAATTTTTCATGGTAGATGGTGCAGTATGGCTGGTAACCGTCCTCATCATTGCAACAGGGGGCTGAGCTCCATCAGCCCCCACCCTTCATTGTAAAGAAAAGATTCAATTGCCCCTGGACTAGCAGAGGGATGAGTGGCTCCCTCCTCCACACCCCTTAATGTCATCTCTGGACTATCATTGCAGCTGGAGGCTTCCTTCCACTCATTTCTCACAAACGACTACCTGTGTCTTATTCATGCATTCTATATTACTTCATCACACAAGTGGGGGGACAATGGTATTGGAACCCAGGAAGGCTGGGGGAAGAACGGAATGAACAGCTGGGGTTGTTTCAGGAGCACACCCTGTGAATAGCGTTCAGCTCAAAATTTATGCAGGATTGGACAGAGAGCAGCTGTGGTCTCTGGTTGTATGATACAGTGGTTCTCTAGTACACTTGCCCATAATCTAGGCAGGACTGATTCTATTTTTAGATACCCAAAAAGGAGGGATTGACTCGGGGAGTCATTCCCAAATTTTGCTTTTGCGCCCCTGGCTGATCGACCAGGGGCACTTATGACAGCACCAAATGGCGCAGTGCAAAAGGACAGGTAACCATGACCATCTTATTACCGTCTTCTTACCAGTTCATGGTATGGTAGACGGTGCAGTATGCCTGGTAACCATCGCTGCTGTCATGCAAAAGCATAAGCATGCTGCTGTGTAGCGCTGCTGGTCCGCCTCTGTCAGCGGCATCCAGTACACATACGGTGACATACACAAAAGGCAAAATAGGGTCCATTGTTGGCACGCTATGGCGTGTGCCAGGGCATTTCATGGAAAACGTGCTCGAAATGATTGTCTGCCGTTGCTTTCCCGGAGGAAGGAATGACTGGCGACATTTACCCAGAATCCACCGCGCAAATGATTTGTGCAACAGCAGGCACAGGGGTCTCAACAAAAAATTCACAGAGACAGCCTAGACTCAGTTAATTGTTCGCAAAAAAGTATCATTGCAAGGAATTAACTAACTGTTTCCCATCTCACAGCTTCCACTGTCTCCAGACCTTCCACAGCATCCCCCTCGCAGAGGCTGGTGAAGATTAGGCGGCGAAAGAAAAAGACAAGGGACACGATTTTCGATGAATGTGTGGGCTGCTACCTAGCCGAGGCGGACCAGCAGAGGCAGTGGAGGGAGAAAGTCTCTCTGTACCAGCGCTCACACAGCGAATGGGAGGAGAGGTGGCGTGAGGAACACAAGCAGGCGAGTCAAGCAATGCTTGTACTACTGAGGGAGCAAACGGACACGCTCCGGCGACTTGTGTATGTTCTGCAGGACCGCTGCAGGACAGAGCCCCCGGCAGTATCTCTGCAACCGCCCTCCCCCGCCACAAAGTCACATACCCCCCTCACCCTAAATAACCAGGAGGATGCCCGCCCTGGGCCGTGAATACAGTCACTGCACCCCAGCAGAGTGCTCAAGTAACCAAAAGCTCTCATACCCTACGTTTGCATAAGTCCTTCCCTTCCGGACTCAAACAAGTCCCAATCCCAGTCCCATCCCATAACTGTGTACTTAAGTAATAAAAATACTTTGCTGTTAAGTACTGTTTCCGTCATGTTTCTTCACTGAAGACTGTGTTTGAATGGGGTGCGTGGGGAAGTGCGTTGCTAATTGCATAGGACAGGCACCTTTCGCAGGGTACAGACACGGGGGCCGGATCAGCAGCGGGTAACACACACAGTGCAGTCAGCAGGCACCGTGGTCGGTATGGTAGGTGGTTTCCAGGTTCTGTGTGGGCGGTGGGGATGTGACTTTTTAGCGGGGGAGGTCGGGTACAGATCTTATACAGCGGTCCTTGTCGTGGACCACTGAGTCACGCAGCAGAGGAATCTGTATCCGTCCTCCTCCACCACAAGGCCACATAGCCCCCCGCACACAGAATCCCAAAAAGGAGGGATGGCAGGCTCCGTTGAAACAAGCAGTCCGGCAATGCGGACCGCTGTAGGAGCAGGAGCCTGTCATTCCTTGAGTTTAGAGGCGGTCTTTACATCAGCGCACACCCTACCCACCGTTTTTCTGCGTTCCAGTTTCGACCCTTTAACGAAAAGTCATGAATAAAGAAACCTCTCCTCAGTAACAGTGTGACATGTATTTTATTTTTACACGTGTCTTGGAAGTGGAGGAAACGGGGAGAACGGGGTATTTAACCGAAGAGGAGAGTCAACAGTAACTGGGTAAAGAAACAGGGGCAGGTTCAGCTTCTCTGTAAAGAAACTGAACAGTCACAGGTCACGCTGCTCGCTGCTCGCTGGTATTTAAAGAGTTCCTTGTCGCTGTCCCAGGCGCCTGTATAGGGCTTCATGAGCAAGTGCATTAGCGGGCAGGCTGGGTCACCGAGGATCACTATAGGCAAATGCACATCCACAACAGTTATTTCGTGGTACGGGAATAAACTACCTTCCAGCAGGCGTCTGAGCAGCCCACAGTTCCTGAGAACACACGCATCAGGAACCTTGCCCGGCCATCCGACGTTCATGTTGGTAAAAAGGCCCCTATGGTCCCCCAGTGCTTGCAGAACCATTGAAAAGTAGCCCAATTTCTCAGCAGCTGAATGTGGAAGAGGTGGACGATAAAGTGCGAGGAGGAGAAAACGGCGAGGATCGCAGCGGGCTCCATGCTTGCAGTGCTGTGGCATCCACGCTGTCACTGACCAGAAAAGTGCACGAACAGATTGCCCGCAGGCGCTTTCAGGGAGGGAGGGAGTGAGGGCGTGATTGACGGTTCAATGATGACAGTTACCCAAAACCACCCTCGACACATTTTTTCCCCCAGCAGGCATTGGGGGCTCTACCCAGCATTCCAATGGGCAGCGGGGACTGCGGGAACTGTGGGATAGCTTCCCACAGTGCACCGCTTTGAAAGTCGACACCGGCCCCATTAATGTGGACTCAGAAGTTCGAATTAGTGTATTTAGTATGGATACACAAATTCGACTTCATAAGGTCGAATCCACAAATTCGAATTAAGTAGATTCGAAATAGTCCTGTAGTGTAGACAAGGCCTTAGAGTGGCTACATAAAGAGAAGGAATTAAGTCTGATTGGCTTTAGCAGGAATAGCTTTTGCTCAAGATTTCTGAAAAAAAATCACATTTCTGTATTTTGGTACACATGCATTCTAGTGCTAAGCTTCAGACATCTCCATTGAAAAACTATGAACATGTAAAGATTTGCAGGTATTCATCTACAATGAAATATTCAAAGCTGCCATGGTATTATGGATGCTCAACTCACATTAGTATTTTTGAAAATCCCAAGAGCTGAAAATATCAACGAACCCTAAATAAATATCTCATTCTTAAATGACAATGATCTGTGCTGGGAGGAGAGAGGGAGGATGGCTTTATGGGTAAATCACTGGCTGTGGATTCTAGAGAGTTGAGTTCAATTTCTGCCCTACCATGGACAACTTCTGAGACCTTCCATAACACATATCACTTCTCAGTGTAGGATCATCAAAGTGGAATAAGAGAGTTAGGTGCAGGGAATTTCATTTAGGTTTCATAAGCAGATATGGGCACTTCCCTTGGCTTTTTCTGGTTTTAACTTCCAAGCTCCAGCCAGCCCCAGAGAAAATGGCTTTCAGATCACAGCAGCATAGAGCTGTTGCCTAAGGAGAAGCCTTGTCAGACAGAGTTAGTCTTACAAAGGTGTCAGATAGTTTTGGTAGTAAAGGCTCAGTGAGCTGATGTACTCCTAAATCACTTAGACTTCTCTAATATTCAAGCCTATATTTGAAAAGCCTCCCACCCACCTCTTCCTCCCCTGAGTAACAAAGCCTATGGCTAATTGTACTTTGTCGATTATTTACAAAAACAGTCACTGCCTCATGCAATCTGCTGTGCCGGTGGTATCAGATCCGGCTGCCTCTTAATGATTAAGGATGACCAGGGAAAGTCACATTTCAAAACTGATCATAGCTCTCTGAATAGAAAGGGGAAGGAAATCATATTCCAAAGAAGAGAAAGCCCCAGAAATCTTCCCCTTATACCATATCAGACCCATGCACTAAGACTGGCACTAACATCAAAGACTCTCTGAAATTCCCCTGAGCTTGAGCCAGGTCTGATCAAGAAGATGTTAATAACTCTCACAGTTAAAATTTACACCTTATTTTCAGTCTGAATTTGTCTAGCTTCAACTTTCAGACACTTAATCATGGAAGACCTTTTTCAGCTACATTGAAGAGCCCATTATTAAATATTTGTTCCCTGTGTAGACACTTACGTAGCCTGTAATCAAGTCACCCCTTATCCTTTCTTTCTTAAATTGAATGGACTGAGCTTGTTGGGTTTATCACTAAGAGGTACGTTTTCTAATCCTTTAATCATTCTAGTGGCTCTTCTCTGAACCCTCTCCAATTTTTTTAACATCCTTCCTCAATTGCGGCACCAAAACTGGACTCTCTATTCCAGCAGAGGTTGCATAAGTGCTTTAGATTCCCCTGTTAATCCATCCCAGGATCATTTTTGTTTTGGCCAGAGTGTCACATTTGGCTTTTATGTTCTGCTCATTATACACCATGACCCCCTAATCATTTTCAGAGTCCCTGTTTCCCAGGATAGACTCCCCCACCCTTTAAGTGCAGCCTGCGTACTTTATGTATACATTTACATTTTGCCTGTGTTAAAATGCATATTTGCTTGTGCACAGTTTACCAAACAATCCACGTTTAATAATTTGATGACATTAGGGCTGGATTCACAATGGGACTTTGGCTTTCAGACAATTAAAAAAGTCCCTGGGATTCACAATGCCTGAGTTCAGTGCCCAGGCTCCCTGAAAAATGGGGAGAGGTCGGTGTCTAAGAATGGGATTCACAAAAGCCAGCAGGCTGAAGGGCTCGCTGCCTGTATTTGCGATGAGAGATGGCACAGAAAGGGACGGGTGCTCTACCACACCCTTCTCACAGAGCCTGGAGCCTAACTCTGGGCTACAGGATCCATAGCCAGGGTCCCTCCACTGGAGCTAGGTGTCTACACCATTTTTTGGCAAGACATGCCAGAGAGGGAGGCAGCAGCACCCACCAGCTTATAGTGTTTAGCCCACGGCTTAGGGCACTCACGTGGGCTGTGGGAGACCCCTGTTCAAATCCTTTCTCCCCTAGCACATTGCACCACACCACCTCCTCTGGCTTGATTTTGAATGGGCCCCAGTCCAGTAGGTGAGCTCTGAGCTCCGCTGCTGGGAGGAGATCCGTTCCTCCACCCACCTTCCTCTGCTTTGTGGGACAAACTGGGGCTGAGGCATCAATCTGCCTGGAGGTGCCCAGTGGCATAAACTTAGGTACCTGGGGAACTTTTGCAGCAGAAATCTGGCTGTTGAGTGAGCTTAGGTGCCCACGGGGCAGCTAAGCAGGGTTTGTGAATATGAGTGGCAGCAAAATGATGGACGTAGGCACCAAAAATAGCCATGAGGCACCTCTGGTCCACTGTGAATCTAAGTTGGGGGTGGTGAATGCCAGCGGCACTGAGATGTTGGACTTAGACTCTGAGAGTAGCAGTGAGGCACCTGTGTTTTTTCTTAGTCTAGCCCTTAGTGTGAATCTGGGCTGTTTTGGGGGCCCCAAGGCTAGAATTCTTAAAGGAACCTGGAAAAGTTAGGTGCCAAATTCCACCATCAGTCTGGGCACTTGCCTGGGGTCTGTTTCCCAGCTCTAACCTGCCCTGGAGATCTGAGCTCCACAGATTCTCTGCTGTGGGAGAACCTGGGGACACAGCTAGTCACAGGAAGGTTTCAGAGGATCATAGCAAGAATGACAGGGCTGCCGAGAGCGGGTTTAGGCCCCGGTGAAAAAGAATGTGTCTGTGGGCTATTATCCTCCAAACTCTTTTTATCTGACAGCCCCGCCAATAGCTGTAATAACCCTTTCAAACAGAAAACAGTACAAGTGCTCAGTGTGATGTCCCCAACCAGAGCTCTCCTTCCTTCTCACTATGGGCTCTGAGCATCCCCCTATCCGGCAATAACAATGCCTATCCCTAATATAACATTGCACAGTTTAGGAATCAAGAGTCAATACCTCGCATAACCTGCCGTGTGCATGGTGTCATAGCCAGCTGCCTCCAAATGGGCAAGAAAGGCCTGGGGAAGTCACATCTCAGAGCTGATCATTGCTGTGCTGAGAGGCTGGGGAAGTGGACCTTGTTCCAAAAGTGAGACAGCCCCAGAAATCTTCCTCTTATATAATAGCTGATACATGAGGTAAGGCTGTCTCTAGGATGAAAGAGTCTCTAAAATCTCCCTCTGCTTTCCTGTCAGGATGAGGGGAACTGACTCTTTGGAGATTTAAGGAGTCTGCCACAAGCGGAATCATTAAGAAATCCCTGGAGTGGTTCGGTTCAGTTACATGTTTATTATAGCCACTCAAACTCAGCCTGCTCTGGAGTTCCCCTGCCGGGCAGGGTGAACACAAGGGAAGTATTTGGGATGCAAGGAAAGATATCAATGTCATGGTCTTACCCTCACTTGAAACTGGGGGGTTTCAAGTTGAGGACCAGCATGTATTCCCCCACCCTAAAATCCTAGAGTAGGTCTGGTTCTCACTGCCACCAGTCAGGTTAAAGTGTCTGACACACTGCCTGTCCCCCAACTTTCTCTGGGGAACACAGATTCAATGTCCCTGAACCTCTACACACAGGGAAGCAGCCCACTTCCCCCCTCACTCTCTCCTAGCCACTCTGGAGAGATATACACCAAGTCAAATCCTTGACTCAACACAAAGAGGGACTTACCTCCCCCTCCCCTTCCCTAGTCCTGGAAAGAGATACCTGATTCAAACTGCTTGAATCAAACCCAGGAGGAACTCTCTCTTCCCCCGCTCCCCTTCCCCTGAATTCACAGGTAAGGAACTTAACCAAGTCCTGAACCTAAAAGAGTTTATTAAAAGAATAAAAAAAGAAAAAAATACACAATCTCTATGAATCCAAGATAGACATTCATAGGGTCTAATCTTATTAATTCCTGGAGAAATCCCCCTCCCCCTTTCTTTCTCAGTGAAAGCAAATTAACAGCAAACAGGAATAAAGAATTTCCTTTAGCAAACACACAATTGCAAATGTAGAAAGCAACTCAAAAGACTAATTCGCCTTTCTAATTAATACTCACTATTACATAGTAGAAACTACTCCAGGAGAACTTGGAGACATGACTGTCCTCTCTTAGATCCAAAAAGAGCTCTCTAACAAAGAACACAGACAAAAGCTTCCCTCCACAGAGATTTGAAAAAATCTTGTCTCTGATTGGTCCTCTGGTCGGGTGGTCATCAGGTACTGCATGTTAACCCTTTACAGGTAAAAGAGACCTTAACCCTTAACTATCTGTTTATGACAATCGACATTTGAGTGTCCTCAGTCTGAGGGAATTCCAGTGAGTTTTATTGCTGGCACTGGGAGAGAAATGTGATCCAGGGTTAGAGCAGGAGGAAAGGAATCAATCCTACTGGGTCCTAGGCTAGTTCCAGAAGGGCATGGAGTTGAGCTCCTTGGGGCTGAGATGGTCCTTTTGTTCTGTGTTTGTATAGCACCTTGCACAATGGAGTCCTGGTCCAGGACTGGGGCTCATAGGCACTAAAGCACCAACACAACAAAACAACAACAAAAATCATGAGTGGCTATTAAAGGGAAAATATTCAGATCCATCAGACTCCTTTGACATCCCACCCTCTGCTCACTGAGGACAGCTTCTAGGCTCTATTGTGCAACTTTCTGAAATGTACTTGTAAAATGACTTTATCCGGGCCATTTGGACACTTCATCAGTTTACAAATTAAACTTTAATTCCCTTCCTTACAGAGACCACGATACTGGAATCCATCTTAAATCTGGTATTTTTCCATTTAGAAGGAAAGGTGAGGACCCAGAGAGACAAAAGATTCCAGCCTTATGCCAAAGCTATAAAAGAGGGTAAAGCAGGACAAAGGGGCTGCCAGTCATGAGAAAACCCCTGCTAACCACCTAAGATGTCTGCTGGAAGTAACAAAGACCGAAGCAGGGGAAAGGATTGGGCCCAGACTAGGAAGGAGTCTAGTCTGTGAAAGAAGCTGATTGGAACACCTCTGAGGGTGAGCTATTCCCTGGAATCAGTTTCTTAATGTATTAGGCTTAGGCTTGCATGTTTTGTTTTAGTTTGCTTGGTGACTTCCTTTGTTCTGTCTGTTATTACGTGAAATCACTTAACTCCTACTTTTTATACTTAATAAAAATGACTTTTGTTTATTAATAAACCCAGAGTAAATGGTTAATCCCTGGGGGAGCAAACAGCTATGCATCTCTCTACATATCCCTAGAGCCCCGAGCAGGGGTATTCTATCTGCTACCCAAGATCCATAAACCTGGGAATCCTGGATGCCCCATCATCTCAGTCATTGGTACCCTGACAGGAGGATTTTCTGGCTATGTTGACTGTCTCCTCAGGCCCTACACTACCAGCACTCCCTGCTATCTTTGAGATACCACTGACTTCCTGATCAAACTACAATCCATTGGTGATCTTCCTGAAAACACCATCCTAGCCAGTATGGATTTAGAAGATCTCTACACCAACATTCCACAGAAAGGTGGACTACAAGCCATCAGGAACAGTATCCCCAATAATGTCACGCAAACTTGGTGGCTGAACTTCGTGACTTTGTCTTTGCCCACAACTATTTCATATTTGCGGATGATTTAAACCTTCAAGTCAGTAGCACTCCTTTGGGTTCGCGCATGGACCCCGAGTTTGCCAACATTTTTATGGTTTACTTAGAACAACGATTCCTTGGCTCTTGTCCCATAGCACCCCTACTCTGCTTGCACTACGTTGATAATATCTTCATCATCTGGACCCATGGGAAGGAGGCCATTGAGGAATTCCACGAGGATTTCAACTATTTCCACCCCACCACCATCAACCTCAACCTGGACCAGTTCACACAAGAGATCCACTTTCTGGACACTACACTACAAATAAGCAATGGTCACAAAAACACCACCCTATACCGGAAACCTACTGACCGCTATACTTACCTACTTGCCTCCAGCTTTCATCCAGACGACATCACATGATACATTGTCTATAGCCAAGCCCTAAGATACAACCGCATTTGCTGCAATCCCTCAGACAGAGACACACACCTACAGGATCAAGCAATACCCACCTTGGGTACTGAAGAAAGAGACTGACAGAGACAAAAGTGTACCCAGATGTCACCTACTACAAGACAGGCCCAACAAAGAAAGTAACAGAATGCCACTAACCATCACCTACAGCTCCCAACTAAAACCTCTCCAGCACATCATGAAGGATCTACAACCACCCTGAAGGATGATCTCTCACTCTCACAGACCTTGGGAGACAGGCCAGTCCTCATTTAGAGACAGCCCCCCAACCTGAAGCAAATACTCACCAGCAACTACACACCACACAACAAAAACACTAACCCAGGAACCAATCCCTGCAACAAACCCCATTGCCAACTCTGTTGGCATATCTATTCAAGGTACACCATTATAGGACATAACCACATCAGCCACACCATCAGGGCTCGTCCACCTGCACATCTACCAATGTGATATATGCCATCATGTGCCAGCAATGCCCCTCTGCCATGTACGTTGGCCAAACTGGACAGTCTCTATGCAAAAGAATAAATGGACACAAATCAGACATCAAGAATTGTAACTTTCAAAAACCAGTAGGAAAGCATTTCAGTCTCCCTGGACACTCAATAACAGACTTAAAGTGGCGATTCTTCAACAAAAAAACTTAAAAATAGACTCAAATTAATTTGAAAATTTGACACTATCAGATTAGGCCTGAATAAAGACTGGGAGTGGCTGGGTCGCTACAAAAAATAACATTCCCTATGTTGATACTCACACCTTCTTGTCAACTGTTGGGAATGGGCCACATCTACCATGATTGAATCAGCCTCGTTAGCACTGACCCCCCACTTGGTAAGGCAACTCCCATCTTTTCATGTGCTGTATTTATACCTGCTTACTGTATTTTTCACTCCATGTATCTGATGAAGTGGGTTATAGCCCCCAAAAGCTTATGCCCAAATAAATTTGTTAGTCTCTAAGGTGACACAAGAACTCCTCATTGGTTAAATCTGGACAAGTAATTGCTGATATAACTATTGTGAATATGTTTATAGTAAATGAGGGAGGCAGAAGCTAACTAAACTAACTATTGTGGGTATGTTAATAGTAAATAAAGTAGGCAGGAACCTTCTGAACTGGTAAGATTGCCTTAGACAATCTGCAAAGTGATTGGTGTATACAAAATTTGCAAAGCTATTGGTCCTTACATACAAGACGCATAGATATTGGTAGCTAGGAAAGATGTCTATTAAATGTCTAGTGTTTGATATGAATTGGGACTGTGGTATCACCTTGCACCTAAGCCCCCTGGATCTGGGCCTGGCCAGCGTGGGCAAAGAGCTGTTACATGCTTAATAAAAAAACCTTAGTGTTGAGCTGGAGTTGAAATGAGATGGGTTTTTTTTGGATCCCAGAGAAATGGATAAAGCGTTCCAGAACTGGATGAGGTGTTCTGGATAAGCCAAGTGGAAAGGTCTTGGAGGGAATCCCAACAATGGTATCAAAGTTTCAAAACACAATGAAGTCTTCTGAATGTCATCACCATGTCCATAGGGGGTGAAGTCTTCCAGGTACAAGTCATTACCAAAACATGGTAGAGTGGGGACATTTGCTCACTTCTTTGCCACACTGATGCTCTGAGTTGCTTTGGTTCTGTTCATAAATACTATACCCCCTGCAAAATTGCATCTAATTTGCTAAATCTGTTTTAACCCTTCACGGTCTAATGGAACCATTAATCACAGTGAACAAATTCAGAAGCATGGTGGACCAGTTCAGTGGGAGGTCAGACAATAATTATGTAATGACAGTGGACATTGAGATTAAAAAAGTTCAAGCTTTATAACCCTTACAATACAAATTGTCAATGTGACACGTCAAAATATACGAAGTAACTAGCCTTAAATTAATCTCGAATGAGTTCTCAAGCAACATTTTTCTTATGTTGCCGTGCTATACATTTCTAGTATCAACAGAAATATTTTTTCATTGTTTTGTGTCTTTATGGTGAAATTGACATTTACTGACATTTACGGATACAAAGCTGATACCCCCAAGCCCGCTTATGCAGCATTCATTACAGCTCATTTTATACACATTAAGGTTTGACTCTAATAAATGCTCCGGCAGCATTTTTCTACCTTTGCCAATGTCTAAATTTCAATGATCAATGGCAATATTTTTACGTTGGTTTGCGTGTGTACATTGAAATCAATGTTCAACTGACATTTACTGATAAAAAACAAATGCTTCCAAGTATATGTATAACATATGCCAAAGAATCCCACCAAATGATTCCTGTATAACTTGTATGTGAGATATAGCAGATAGCAATGCAGGTTTAAAAAAAACAGCCTAGTTTAGTGGCTAGAACGACCAACTAGGACTCAGGAGACCTACACTTTACCCCAGCTCAACCATTCACCTGCTGTGTGACCTTGGGTAGATGGTTTCCTCCCTTTGTTTCACCACACACCCTTTATTTAGCTTGTGAGCTCGCCAGACTGGAGCAGGGCTATCTCTCACTATGTCTCTGTACAGTGTAAACAGGGCTCTAATCTCAGTTGTCACCTCTAATTGCTACGGTATTACAAATCATAGCGGATATGATGGGAAATGCCCAGTTGAATTGTTATTAGGCTTACGAATCCCTAGATGTAGCTTCCTGTTAATGTCCTAGGATTCTAAGCAGTTAACCTCCAGTCTAAACACCATTATGAGTGTCCCAGACATGGCAATTTCCTGCAATATCCCTGGGATACCTTACTGGATTAAGTTTAAGTATTTTGGAGGTCCATTGTATTCAATGAATGGTTTCTTTATTATTGTGGGTCAGAATTGTATGCAACCTCTCAATGGGGGAGATGTGACAGGTGTGAGACGTAGGGGGTTCAACAGACTATATTGAAAAAATGTGCCAGACAAGAACAGATTTTTGAGACAAAAGTGGGGGATATCCATGAGGATTATGTAGGGGGAGGTGAATGCAAATTCCCCACCTATGCTTATGCAAAATACCAGCCATTTGTAGCTACACCCTGAGCAGTGAGCCATTGTCTGCTGATGACCTGTTACATGATGATAAGATCGAAGGCCCAAGATATCTGAAGGAAAAACGGAACTTTTCATGGTTGTTCTGGTTCTGAATCAGTTATGAACTTGTAACCACAGGGAAAACCCAGTTGTGGATCTGATGGTCTGACACCTACCAGAGCCTGAGGCTGGAGTTAGGTGACCTCTGTTAGTCTTTTTAGCATACATGTAGGCTATTTTGATATTTTTAATATGTTTTCTCTATAATGCTTTCACCCTCCAATAAATGTCTTTGCTTATAAAGAACTGCATGGTAACATAACTGTAAGCCATTAAGCTGTTCATAGTCTTTGGAGAGAAAACAAAGCACTGGTGCTGGCATGTGTAGGCAGTCTGGCTAAACAGTATAGGCAGAGAACTGTGGAGCCTGGAGAAAGCCTGGTCAGGAGGGGGAGAGACATAGTTCTGTACCAAAGAAAGGTGACGGCTGAGGAGTCAGGAGCCTAAAATGAGGCCTTCAGTGGACAACCGGGGACAATACAGGTGCAGTTGCCTGAACTGTGATAATGACTACCAGATGCTATGGGTGATCCCCAGCTCTACTCTGAGCATGTCCATTGTTATCTAGCTGCCCCTCTCCTTCGTTCCAGTGAGAGTGGTGGGTAATAGAAATAAATTAATAACAACAACAGGAGTGTTAAACATTTCCCCCCTAAAAATCTCACAGAAGGGGCAATGAAAACCAATGGAATGTAAACTCTGAACAATATTTGATTTTTTTTTCATGGTGGTGCAATTAAAATATCTGGATTGTTCATGGCATACTGGGCTAATAAAGAGAGAACAATAAGAGTTTGAGAATCAGCACTCTACAATTTTCACTGGAGTCCAGGGATGTCTCCAGACCCCAGCGCGCCAAGCGTGCGCTTGGGGCGGCATGCCACGGGGGGTGCTCTGCCTGTCTCTGGGAGGGCGGCAGGCAGTTCTGGTGGACCTCCCACAGTCGTGCCTGCGGAGGGTCTGCTGGTCCTGTGGCTCCGGTGGAGCATCCGCAGGCACATCTGCAGGAGGTCCACCGGAGCAGCCGCACCAGCGACCGCCAGAGCACCCCCCGTGGCGTGCAGCCCTGCTTGGGGCAGCAAAATTCCTAGAACCGCCCCTGCTGGAGTCTGTCCTGTTTCTCTCAGGACCCCTTTTGCAAAAAATCTAAAACACTCTGAGATCTGTGCTTTGGTGGAATGACTGCTTTCCATGCGGCTATTGCCCATGATCAGATATGCATAGTGTTTATCTGTGAAGAATTCTTCACTTCTTGGGAACTGCTGCAAATAAATTCATCAAGGACCATGGTCAGGTTTAATGAGCGAGAGTAAGGCACTTTGGAGTCCCACTTCAACATGGGATGGAAGATGCTTTTGCAACTGCAAAGTAGTATGATTAATATGTCTACATTTATACTCTTATAACTGCAGTGATAGATAGATAGATTTGATTTTCTATCTATCTATCTCAGCTTCACAAAGAAATGAAAAATCAGTAATTATTTTGCCTCTTTTTACTATACAATTATATCTGGGTACAGAATGTACCTATGGCTGCAGAAAGAAAACTCACTACCACAAAATCTGTGACTCCAACCCAATGTACTACATTGGGACCAGGTTCTGCAACATAGAGGGGGGTGGAACCTTAAGCTGCTTTCACTTTCTGTTGCTTTGTCCTCTTCCTCATGCAGGGATGGAAAACCAGACAGAGGTGAGCGAGTTCATTTTCCTGGGCCTCACCAGTGTGAGGAGCCTGCAGTGCTTTCTCTTTGCCCTCTTCTTGCTGCTCTACATGGCTAGCGTTTTGGGGAATGGAGTCATTGTGGCTGTGCTACTGGCCGAGCCCCAGCTTCACACCCCCATGTACTTCTTCCTGGGAAATCTCTCCAGCCTAGACGTCTTCTACTCTACAGTTACAGTGCCCAAGATGTTGGCTGGCTTCCTCTCAGGGCACCAGGCCATCTCCTTCACGCCCTGATGCACACGGTCATGACCTCCCGGTTGCACTTCTGTGGCCCCAACCGTATCCACCACTTCTTCTGTGACATCAAGCCCCTGCTGAGCCTGGACTGCAGCAGCACCCGCCTCAACCTGAGCCTCTTCCACACCGTCACTGGGACTCTCGGTGTGAGTTCATACATCATCACGCTCCTCTCCTATCTCTACATCATCTCCTTCCTCTTCCTGAAGGTCTGGTCATGGGAAAGCAGGAGAAAGGCCTTCTCCACTTGCACCTCCCACCTCACGGTGATAGCAATGTACTATGGGACAGTGATCTTCGCGTACAGGCATCCTTCTTCAGGAAGCTCCAAGGGAGAAAAGATGATCATCACCCTAGTGTACAGTGTCATCACCCCAGCTCTGAATCCCCTCATCTACACCCTGCAGAACAGTGAGGTGAAATACGCCACCAGGAAATTCATCACTAGAAAACTCTTCCCTGAAAGGAACTAAATCAAATGACTGCTTCTTGTTTTGAAGTGAAAAGGAGAGATGTTGACCAAGGGAATTATAATGTAGGGGATCTATCTTCAATATCCCCTGGAAAAATAGACTGTAGGTGACATTCTTGCAGTGACCAAGATGGAGATGGAAAAATGTCCTCCCAGGATTTCTTCATCTCTAATTGTTATGGGGGAAAATGTTTGGAGATTAATTTAAATATTATTCCCAAACAAAATTTGTATAAAAGTTTTTACTACATATGATTAATTGAAGTTAAACTACTTTACAGAGATATTGCATAGTTTCCAAAACCAAGCGCTACAAACCTCGGAAGCTGAAGGTTAAGATTTAATTTAAAAGAAATCCAAGCCTGTAAGGTCCACAAATGCACAGTCAGGCTTGCAAGCCACCTTAACTCTATCATGTCACAGACTCTTCCAACTTCTCTTATTGTTAAAACACACTGAAATCTGGTACATAGGTCACATTTGAATATTTATTCATTTATTAGTTGTAATTCTCCTTTACTCCCATTATTTATCATAAATGAAATTTCTTTCAGTAGAAATCTCTACTCTGGCTTTTATTCACAGCTGGCAACTAAACATACAATTGTGATCGAGGTATTTTAATGTCTGTGCAGCCAGCTTAAATGAACTTAATTTTTAAAGCCCCATAGATATGTTTCTTTTCCCCACACCCCTCTTCTTGTGACAACAATGGAGAGTTAAGATTTTTAGGATGCCCCAACTGTGCATGTAATAAACCTTGTGTGATTATTTTGGATATCTGTCTTGGTACACTTAAAGAAGTGGGGATGATCTTATGAAATGTCTATATCTGTATGAAATTTCTGACAGTGGCTCAGCCCCAACTTTCCACCCCAATGTCCATCTTCCTGGGCAAAACATCTTCTATTCCACAGTCACCATACCCAAGATGCTGGCCGGCTTCCTCTGGGGGCACCAGGCCATCTCCTTTACCAGCTGCCTCACCCAGTTCCATTTCTTCCACTTCCTGGGCAGCAGGAAGGCCATTCTGCTGGCTGTCATGGCCTGTGACTGCTCCATGGCCCTCTTTAACCTGCTGCACTACACGCTGGTCAGGAACCCACAGGCCTGCCTGTGGCTGATAGCAGCCACCTGGGCCACTTCATCCCTGAACATGCTGATGCAACAGTCATGACCTCCTGGCTCTGTTTCTAGTGCCTCAGCTGCTTCTATGACTTCCTCTGTGACATCAAGCCCCTGCTGAGCCTGGCCTGCTGCAGCACCCGCCTCAACCTGAGCCTCCTCAAAATCCTCACTAGGAGCTTCACACTGGGTTCTTTGGTCCCCAACTTCCTGTTGTACATCTACTTAATTTCCTTCCTCTGGACAATCATGGGAAATCACGACCAATATCTTTTCTATCTGCACCTCCCACCCCATGATGGTGTCTCCATGCTATGTACTAACCCTTGGCAAATACATGACTTCCTCCCCTGGGGTCTCCTCTGAAAGGAATATTATAGTCATCCACATATACAATGTTGTCACCCCAATTCTGAACCCCATGATCTATCTCTCAGGAATGAGGAGGTGAAATTTGCCCTGTAGAAATTGCTGAACAGAAAACTCTTCCATGAAAGGACATGAATAAAAAAAGACACACAAAACCCTTTAAAATTATGATTAAAACCTTTTAGTCTTTTTAGACTCCAAGATTTTTAAATACAAATTAGATTCCCCCTCTCCCCTCATTTTTTCCTCTTCAAGGTGTCACTATAGGGCAGTGCTAAGTTTGTTTGGGTGCCCTAATATCATTTCTTGCTCTAACGTGTATGCATATTGTTTAACTTTCATTTTAAATTTCCTGTGGGCTTTTGTGGGGAAATTACACCTTTGTAATGTATTCTACCCTAAATTAAGGACATGTTCTCTAAACCTTGACTCCATCTTAATGACTGCTGATAGAGAAACTTTGAAGGATAATGGTGAGGAAATTACCATGAACCATACCAAAAAGAGTATTTATATAGTTCCTATATGCAAAATTTCATTGTCTTAACTAGATGGGAAGTTGGAAAAAATTATGATAGGTCAGAGTTAAGGTTATTTTGGTGGCTTAACTGTGCATTTTAATTCCTTAATATGTTTGGATTTAAGTTTAACCTTTCTTGGGTTTTAACACTTAATTGTGTATAATTACAACATCCCTGCAATGCATTTTACCTCAAATTTACTGATGTAAAACATTATCTCTGTTTTAACACAAATTTTGTGTGTTACTTGCAAAGGGAAGATGGCAATGGAATATATAACTGCAACAGCTAGTCTGCATTGGACAATGAAAAACAAGTTGCAGGGGACAATCCTGGCCCTTGAACATAACGAAAAGTTGGCAATGAACTATGTAATGTGGGAGAACAATCTGTGTTAGCCACTGAAAGATTGATTCTACAGGAGAACTCACAATGGCAAAAATGGGTGGAATGAGCTGAACAAATGTCATAGCAAGACTCTCTCATCTCTACCAATTGTGGGGCAACATTAGATGAATTATTATTATTATTTATTATTATTACATTAACCCCTTTAGGCATCAAATGAGATCAGCACCTCAACAACTTGGAAAAGTAAAAAAAAAACTAGTGATAGTCAGTCCCTGCTCCCTAGAGACCTTCCAAAGTAAAGTATTTCAAAGGGAAATATGAGATTTAGGCAACCATGGGCTAGATACACTAAAGAACTTAGGTGCTATGTTAGGCACCTAAATCCCAGAATCAGGACCCACTGGGAATCACAAAACCATACTCAGCTGCCTCCAAACGCTGTGGGTGCCTCAACTCTCTTGGAACCTAATTTTTTCAGGAAAGAGTTCCCTAGGCACCTATGATTCTTCCTCTGAGCATGAGCACTGCAGCCCCATGCCAGGTATCTGGACATCTGAGCCCCACAGGGATGCAGAAAATAGGGGAAGATAGTTGTTTTTTCATCTATCCAGCCTGAGGAGCCTGATCTGGTAAGCCTGCTCAGAGCTCACCTACCAGATTAGGCTCCTTTAGGCAAGTTTATACAAAACAAACAGGGGACAGGGTTGGAAACACAAGGTGGAGGAGTTCCCTTGATACGTTTTAGACCAGTTGTCATGGTACTCATCCAGCATGTGGGAGACCCCCAGTTGAAATCCCCCCTTTCCCTGAGGGGGAGAAAGGATTTGAATAGGGATCTGTCACCTCTGAGGGGTTATGGTATATTGTGATGTTGGGCTTCCCCAGTTGCTCCTATTTAAGCTGTTCCACTGTGAATAAATAATGAAAGAATCCATAGGCCAGAGAGAGAGAGAGACTCTTCAGCCTGGTGATTGGAGCGCTCACCTAGGAGGTAGCAAATCCCCTACTCTCCCACAGGTAGAGAAGGAACTTGAAATGGGGGTCTCACACATCCCATGTGAGCATCCTAACCACTGAGCTAGAAGTTATGAGGGAGCTCTTTCTCCCTCCATCCCCCCACACCCCGGCTTCTTGCAATAACACCATAGGCACCAAACACCAAGAGAGAGAGTTTGCAGCTGAGAATCCCAGCCAGAGGGAGGCACCTCCCCACATCCTGGACATAGGCATCTACCTCTAGAAGTGGGGCGGGGCTTAGGACACAACCCTCTTCTTGGAATCTCCCATTGGCTAGCTTAGGCGAGGAGTCACCAATCATGCTGACTTTTTTGAATCCCATTGTGAGGCAGCATAGAATCATAAAATCATAGGACTGGAAGGGACTTTGAGAGGTCATCTAGAGCTCAAATTTTACAAGTGTATTCTCTATGCCATTATCTAATTCACTGATGAAGATATAGAACATTGAGGTGATGTAGTTGCACAAATCCCACTGACTTTGAGTGGGATTTTGCTCCTAAGTCACTTAAGATCTTTTGAAAAGCTTATCCCTAGTTACAGACGAAGGCAAGAAATCAGGAAATGGGTTCTGTTCTTGGCTCTCCCACTGGCCTGCTGTGTGACCTTGGACAAGTCACATCACCTATCCGTGCCTCAGTTTCCCTTTAGAAGAATTAAGGTAACGGTGCTGTCCCATCTTTCTAAAGTGCTTTATAAGATGTGCATGCAGCTGTGCAGATTCCCTTGCTAGCAGAGCTGTTGTTACTCCATTAATCCAGGGGTTCCCATACTGTGAGCTGCAGCCCAAAGATGGGCTGTGCAATAGTCTTGGGTGGTTTGCTGGTGCAGACATGGGGAGGATGGGGGGTGTTGAGAAGCAGACAGCAACGGCGTGGTGGACAGCAATGGACTCTGCCCAGAGCCGGAGGAGCTCAGCACCCCCGGCGGGCAGGTGAGGGTGAAACGGTGATGCCAGGCGATGGGCGGAGGGCGAGGAGAAGGGGCCATCCCCAAGAGGTGGTGACTCCCCGGGCAGCCGGAGGGGAGGCTGAAGGGTTCACGGCCATTTCCGCTCTGAGTCACCGCCCCCCCCTATCCATGGCTACCGGGCCTCCTGGATCATCAGCCCCACAGGCCTCCCAGGGACAATGCCGTGTTTGGGTCCATCAGCAGCACAGGTGGGCCTCAGGGATCAAAAATTGTGAACCCCTGCATTAAGCAGTGGTATAGGGCTGTTCTGAACAGAGATTCAGCACTTTCTCTTAAAAATCATATTTCAAACACTGAATATTATTACCAAAGCCTGAAAAGCTTTTGACCAAAACATTTTCAGTTTTTGCAGAAAATAAAATTTTCCCGACATTGTTTTGATAAAAAGTCATTTTTTGTCCAAATTGTGTTAGATGGAAAACAGTGACCAGCTCTAGTGCTGAGGTTAAAACAGAGCCTGGCAGGAGCCAAAGAGCCTAAAGGAATTAGGCGCCAAACTCCCAAAGTGTGGTAATGAGAGTTGGGCACTTGACTCCCTTTGCTGCTTTTGAAAAGTCCAGCCTACATTTCCAGCATAGAAAATAAATCTGCCCTGCAAAAATTAGATTTAAGTAGCAGGTTAGATGGTCAGGGATGGTCTAAGTATATTTACTCCTCCCTCAGCATGGGAGCATGGACAAAATGACCTCTTGGGGTCCCTTCCATCCCTTCCACCCATTTCTATAATTCTACATAAACAAAACCTTTGGAACATTTTCATGAAAACAGGTCTCACTCCCAAGGGGTTACAGCACAGAGATGATTAAAAATTGGGATCATAGGCAAATTAATTCCAACGGGATTTGGCCACTCGACTCCCTTGGGCTCCATTGAAAATCCCAGAGATAGACAATTACTCTCAGCCTGTTTACAAATTGGATGCAAATATCTTCCAAGAAACTGATGAACAAATGTGGAAGAACTTTTGTGTTTTAATATGGCTAAATGTCAATGTGTACATCTCAGAAGAAACAATGTAGGCCATGCTTACAGGCTGGGGGCTCTGTCTTGGGAAGCATTGACTTTGAAAAAGATTTTGGGGGCACAGGGGGCAGGCAGGGTAATCAGCTGAACATTAGCTCCCAGTGCAATGCTGTAGGCAAAAATACTAATGTAAGCCAGGGATGCACAAGCAGGGGAATCTCGAGTAGAAGTAGAGAGGTTACTTTACCTCTGTATATGGCATTGGTGCAACTGCTGCTGGAATACTGTGACCAGTTCTGGTGTCCACCATTGAAGAAGGATGGTGAGAAATGGGAGAGGGTTCAAAGAAGAGCCACAAGAATGGCTAAAGGATTAGAAAACCTGCCTTACAGTGATAAGCTAAATAGATTGAGCTCTTGGAGTCTAACAAAGGGAAGGTTAAGGTGTGACGCAGAGAAAGGTACGATGTGATCCACTGAGTGGAAGTTGATGCTAGACAAATTCAGACTGGAAATAAGATGCACATTTTTAACAGTGAGAGTAATTGACAATTGGAACAATTTACCAAGGGTGATGGATTTTCCATTGCTGACAATTTTTAAATCAAGACTGGATGTTTTTCTAAAAGATCTACTCTGGGATTATTATGGGAAAGTTCTATGGTCTGTGTTATACCAGAGATCAGACTAGATGATCACAATGGTCCCTTCTGGCCTTGGAAGATAGTTATCTATGAACTCCCCTCCCTTTAAGTTTATCACTGCTTGCCTTTGTGATGCACTGTACCTTAAAATAGCACTCTGTAACCCCCACACGGATAATTGTATATGATTATGATATTTTGTACAAAGGATGCCATGTAAGATATCCAATGAAAGGTCATGATATGTTGAAACTCATTGTTCTGTCAAAATATCTGTATCATCATTGTATATGGAATTATGATATTCTGCTATATGGTTGATATGAAATATGTTGTGTGTCTGGGAGATGTCCACGGCTAGCTATCCGGTGGCAACAAAGGAGGTGACCCACATCCAAACAGGCATTAAGCGACCATCACAAGCCATTGACTAGAAGGGTAATTGTAAACAATAGGTTTACAATTCTGTAAGAGACAGTTGCACAAGCACCACACAATGGGGATTGCTCAACTTTATGACTCAGTTGTGCAACCGCCCACCAGGACATGCCTAGGCCCGTATCTTCTATGGGACATGAGATGAATTGAGAGTATAAAATAAGGGACAGTGGCATCCTGAGACCAACACTCTCCTCCCCCACCTATGCTGAAGGTAACAAGAATGCTGGGAAGACAAAGACTTTGAACTGAGGAGATTGGTCCCAGGCTGAGAAGGAAATTCAATCTGTGTATTAAGAACTGTAGCCTGCCTGTGACATCCAGTGTGGTGAGAAAAGCTGTATAATCTAAATCTTGCTTAGTCTAATAGAGTTTAGGATTTAGAATGTGTGTTTACTTTTTATTTTCTTAGGTAACTATCTCTAACCTTTATGCCTTATGTCTTTCTGAAGTTAAACTTATTTGAATGTTTTATCTTTACCAGTGAGTTTGTCTAAAGTGCTTGGGGAATTTGCTCAGATTACAAAGGCTGGTGCATGTCCACTATCCTTTGACAAAGTGGCAAACTAATTAATGAGCTTGAAGAGAAGGTCTTGAGCAGTGTAAGATGGTGCATTTCTGGGGTGCAAGACTGGAGCCTGGGGGTATTTGCTGGTGTCTCCCTCTATATAGTTCATGAGTGGCTTAGAGAGCATTCATGCAACTTACTTGGGTGAGTCTGTGTACGTTGGTGTCTGAGTGATAACAGCAGCTGGACTGATAACAAATGCTTGTCACTAGGAAAGCATCATGAGAGACAGCCCAGGCTGGAGAGTTAAGGGGGATGAAAATGTTCAGTTTTCCAGTTTTCAGATGGAAACTAAAACATTTTTTGTAGGAAGGAGATTTTGGGGGGAAATGTTTGTTTTGTCGCAAACCCAGTTTTTGGCCAGTAAGTTGTTCATCCTGAAACTTAATGGTGATGCTATACATGTCAAAGACATTAACTATTTTCCTGCTGATCAAATCAAGCAAGCAAGAAGAGGGACAGTCTCTTGTGAGTGACATTTTAGTTTGAATTGTGAATGGATGGAGCTTAGGTTGTGGTCAGAGCAGGGAAGATTAACACCACTCTCTCTTTTGCAATATGGAATGGGGATGTTCAAACAAAATAACTTTGCAAGCAGCGGTGGCTCCAGGCACCAGCGCTGGGGTGGCAAGCAGTGGGGGGCAGCGTGCCGGTTGCCATGAGGGTGGCAGTCAGGCTGCTTTCGGTGGCATGCATGCCGGAGGTCCGCCAGTCCCGCGGCTTCAGCAGAAATTAGGCTGGGACACCGATGACGCGCACCGGCAGACCTCCCGCAGGCATGCCGCTGAATCCGCATGACCAGTGGATCACACGCAGGTGGGCTGCCAACTCCACGTGACCAGCAGACTGCCAGCAGGCGCGCTGCCGAAAGACGCCTGCCTGCTGTGCTTGGGGCGGCAAAAAACAGAGCCGCCCCTGTTTGCAAGGGGTGCCTAGATGTTCCTGAACCAGCCCTTCCAAAGCATCCCCACCATGCTCCTCTGCTAATATGGGAAGGTGGGTAGAAAACACAGTTCATCTCATAGTTCAATGATTTTCTCAGAGCTAAGGGTAACATTCAGAAATTCTCAAAACCACACTCTGTGTTGGCCTTCTTTATGAGTTTGTTGCCCTATAAAGTTCTCAAGTCAGACCCCCAGCTGGCATAAATCAATGTAGCTCTATTGGAGTCAGTGGGACAGATCCCCAGCTGGTGTAAATCAGCATTGCTCTATCAGAGTCAATGGGGCCAGATCCCCAGCTGGTGTAAATCAGCATTGCTCTATCAGAGTCAGTGGGGCCAGATCCCCAGCTGGCGTAAATCTGCACTTCTCTGTTGGAATCAATGGGATCCAATGTCCAGTATTGCCCCACTGGAGTCAATGGGGACAGATCCCCATCTGGTGTAAATCAGCAATAGTGACATTGATGCTTATTCTTGGAAGAGGCATTGCTTCTGCTTTGAAATGAAACTCTTCTTCCCCTGAATCATACTTGGTTGGACAAGCTGGTTTTTCATTTGTTGAGCTGGGGCTCTACTGAATTTCAGCGAAGGTCAGGTGCCCAACTCCGTTAGGCTCCTTTGAGAATTCCAGCCTGAGTAACTGAAAACACCATGATTGTATAGGACTTAATCCTACCAGGTGCTGGGAATTGCCTTTAAAGGCTCCCAACTCCCTCTGAGAACTCTTAAGTTACTGAGATTTAAGGAGATTTCCTATAGCAGTTAGGTGTCCAGTTCCCATTGAATTTCCAAGGGAATCAGGTGCCTAACTCCCTCAGCCTCCTTTGAGAATCCCAGCCTGTACCAATTGGACTCACCCCTGCGGCACCTCCTGCTGGTCTGTTCCAGGAATTAGCTCGTTCCAGCTCCAGAGCGCCCTCTGCAGGTCGGTGATCTGCCTGTCCTCTGGCCCCCAGGTCCCTCCCTGGACCCGGTGCCCTTTTTCATGCGGTGCTGCCCCCTGGCAGTAACCCCTTTCTCTTTGGGTTTCCCCCTCCCAGGGGAACCTCTACCCTCTATCACTACCTCGCCTCAGTATATGGCTACTGCCAGTCATTGTTTAGCCCCCGTACCCTGGAGCAGACTGCATTATCAGCCTACTCATCACTGGCAAGGTTGGGTTTGGACCTGCTGCCTTGGCCTACCCGTGGGATGCCCTCTGCACCCCAGCACCTGTTGGCCTTATGCTAGGCCGCAGCCTGGGGCTTTCCAGGCTGGAGCTCCCCAGCTCCTCTGCCTTTCCCCAGCCCTGCTCCACTCTGGTACCTTGTCTCTAGCTCCCTGCAGCCAGGCCCTTCTCCCTCTACAGGCAGAGGGAGATTGTTTGGGCTTCTGGCTCACAGCCTCTTATAGGGACCAGCTGTGGCCTGATTGGGGCGTGGCCCAGCTGTGGCTGCTTCCCCAGTCAGCCCAGCTTTTAGAGCTGCAGCTCTCTCTAGGGCTGCTTTAAGCACCGAAGCGCAGGAGCGGGTAACCACCCCACTACCATCCCATTGTCCTTTTCCCTAACTTCTGGCATGCTACCTTGGGGGACATTTTCACAATGCATTGTGGAATACACTCACACCTCTCAGGGAAATGTCAAACTGATAAGTACAGGTAGTCACACCCAACATCCGACTCTCAGAGTTAAATTAATCATTTCAGGGAGTAGACAAAAATACCATTTGACCTGCCAGCCCAATCAAATCTAATCAGTATAATTTCAAACACACTCAGAGAACTTTCCAGGGTCTGGCTACAGACTGAGGGTCTGATTTGCCTCTCACTCACCATGATGTAAATCAGGAGTAACTCCACTGGAGTCAATGGAGCTGATTCTGACGATTATGTAAATCAGAAAACCACCCCCTTCCACTCCCAATATAGGTTACAATGTCTTATCTCTTACATATATACAAGAAAGACATACGTTTAAGGTATAACTCCTTACTTTAAGCTACTTTAAGAAATCCTGTTGGATTTCGTAGGGGGAAAATAAAAGCCACTTCTAATACATATCTCCTTGTTTGGAAATATACACTCAGCAATGTTCAATTATACAATGCTGAGGCTGCTGGGTTTTCAGATGACTTCTCCAAAATGGAGATATCTTCCCCCACCATCCTGATTTTGATTACGATGTCTGAATCTCTCTCTGTTGGTTGAAATGCCAAGTAATTCTAGGGGGAATGCTCTATTCTGATTTGTTCTGGGGCCCCTGGGTGGAGTTATGGGAGGGAGAGAAAAAGCCATGAGACTTTAAGAAGCCTTGTCAGAGTCGGGTCATCAGTTTATGCTATTGTATCTTTATCTCCAGAAGTCACGGGACTGGGTGAAAAGGCATTTCTTCATCTCCTGTGCTGGGGTGAAGGAACTCAACAGCATCCTCAACTTCAAATAATTTTCACAGACTGGTGAGTCACCATTCTCCTGCCAGCTAGCGAAAGAGGCATCAGAGCCGAGACACTCACCATCAATGGCAAATAATATTGAAGAAGTGCTATAAGAGACACGAAGTTCAAAGGACTTTCTTAAGTATGCAGTCTTTATCCTTTTAGTTTTCCATTTTTGCCAGCAGGGATAAATGCTAATATGCAAACATGCTAATAAGCATTTTGTAACAGCAGAGTATTGGGTGGAGGCAGTATGTGTGTGTATGTGTTTCAGTGTGTCTGGTTGAATTCACATGTGAATGGCCCCTACACAAGTAATTTATCGGATTTTAAAATCAGACCTAAATTAAATAATTTTAGGCCTTAAGGAGAACACACAGATCTGTAGATTCATAGATTTGTTCTGAGGTCCAGAAGGGGGTGAGAGGCAGATCAGTTGAAAGTCTCTGGGTGAAGATAAAAGGGTAAAAATACAGGGGTGATGTCATGGTAGGGGTCTGCTATAGATTATGAAATCAGGAAGAGGAGATGGATGTGGAATCTCTAGAACAAACAACAAAAATATCCAAAACATAAGACCTGATAATAATGGGGGACTTTAACTACCAAGACATCTTTTGGAAAAGTAATATGACAAAACACAAAATAGTCAACATGTTCTTGGAATGTTTGGGAGACCACTTTTGTTCCAGAAGGTGGAGGAAGTAACCAGAGGAAAAGCCATTTCAGACTTGATTCGGACTAACAAGAAGGAATTGGCTGAGAATCTGAAGGCTGAAGGTAATTTGAGTGAAAGTGATCAATGATAAATGATAAATTTAATAATTTGAAGGAAAGGAAGGAGTGAGAGCAGCAGAATAAGGGCAATGTACTTCAAAACTCAGAGAATGGGTAGGTAAGGTCCCATGAGAAAAAAATGTAAGGGAAAAAGGAGTTCATGAGAGTTGGCAGTTTCTCAAAGATACAGTCTTAAAGGTGCTCCAGCAAACTATCCCGATGTGAAAGTAAGATAGGAAGAATAGTAAGAGGCCAATATAGCTCCATCAGGAGCTTTTTAATGTTGTGAAAATGAAAAAGGAATAAACAAAAAAGCGGAAACATAGATTGCTAAGGATGAGTACAAAAGGACAGCACAAACATGAGGGACAAAATCCGAAAGGCTAAGGCACAAAATGAGTTACACCTAGTAAGGGACATAAAAGGCACTAAGGAGAGGTTCTTTAATATTATATTAGGAGTAAGAGAAGGACAAAGGAAAGTGTAGGTCCTCTACTTAATAGGAAAGGAGAGCCAATAATTGATAATATTAAGAAGGCTGAGGTATTTAACGGCTATTTTGCTTCAGTCTTCACTAAAAAGCTTCATGGCGACCAGATGTTTAACACAATTCATACTAACAACAAGGGGGAAGGAACACAAGCCAAAATAAGGAAAGAACAGGTCAAAGAATATTTAGATAAGTTAAATGTATTCAACTCAACAGGGCCTTATGAAATTCATCCTAGGGTACTTAAGGAGCTAAATAAAGCAATCTTAGAACCATTAGTGATTATCTTTGAGAACTCATAGAAGATGGGTGAGGTCCCAGAGGACTGCAGAAGGACACACAGAGTTCCTGTCTTTAAAAAAAGAGGATGAAAGAGGACCCAGGGAATTTTAGATCAGTCTGAACTTTGGTACCTGGAAAGCTACTGGAACAAATTATTAAATAATCCATGTGTAAGCTGCTGGAAGATAACAGGGTAATAAGTTATAGCCAACATGGATTTGTGAAGAACAAATCATGCCAATTCAAACTCATTTTCTTCTATGACGGGATCATTGACAGAGTGAATAGGGGCAAAGCTGCAGAAATTATATTTCTTGTATGTTCCATTGTCATAAGCAAAGTAGGGAAATGTGGTCTAGATGAAATTACTATAAGTTGGGTACAATACTGAAAGACTGTACTCAAAGAGTAGCTATTGGTTGTTTGCTGTCAAAATGGGGGAACATGTCTCGTGGGATCCTGAAGAGGTCTGTCCTGGGTTTGGTATTATTCAGTAAAGAAAAGTACAAAGTACTATACTTCAGAGGAAAAAGTCAACTGCACAATTACAAAATGGGAAACAACTGGCTAGGTGGTAGTACTGCTGAAAACGATCTGGGGGTTATAGTGGATCACAAACTGAATATGAGCCAACATGGTTATTATAAAGAAGACAGAGATCAATTGTTCTCCATGTCCATTGAGGACAGGAAAAGTAGTAATGAGCTTAATCTGCAGCAAGGCAGATTTAGGTTAGATATTAGGAAAAACTTCCAACTATAAGGCTAGTTAAGCACTGGAATAGGCTTTGAAGGGAGGTTGTGGAATCTCTGTCATTGGAGGTTTTTTGAAGAACAGGTTAGGCAAATACCTCTCAGGGATGGTCTACGTATACTTGGTCCTTTCTCTGTGCAGGGGAATGGACTAAATGACCTTTTGAGGTCCCTTCCAGCCTTACATTTCAATGCTTCTATGATCATCTCCTGATCTCTGTTTTGAAATGCTAAACTGATTGAGCTCTTTAATTCTCTCACTGTAATGTATTTTCTCTGCCACTCAAATAATTTGTGGTTATTTTCTGCACCAATTCCAATCTTTCTACATGAATTGAGGGCAACTGTATGTTCATGAGCTCCAATTGTGATGTTGTGTCTAAAAAAGCTAATATCTTCTACCATCAGGCATTTATAGACCATGATCAAATCATGTCTTAACCATCCCTTGAATAATTTAAATAGATTGATCTCCTTTGTTAGTTCATTGTAAAACCTCTATTCATTTTTGTATCTCTTCTCTTAACCCTTTTCATTTTCTCAATGTCCTTTTAGAAGTGCGCACACCAAAAGTGGACAGTTCGTCTCTACCATACAATAAACAAAGGTAATTAACCTCCTGATTCAGAGAGAGCCATTTGAGGTGACCTATCTACTGCTCTCACAACAGTGAATGCATTAACA
This sequence comes from Mauremys mutica, assembly GCF_020497125.1. NCBI lineage: Eukaryota > Metazoa > Chordata > Testudines > Geoemydidae > Mauremys > Mauremys mutica. The sequence continues at coordinate 46,691,929 of NC_059083.1, forward strand.
CAACTAACCTCTTTTAGGAGTGGAGGAGCAGATTGGGCTGGAAGGGCTTAGGATAGTGCTGAAATGGAGGAATGAGAGAATTCAAGAAGACCATTGAAAGATTTCCCTCCAAAAATTAACCTGCAGTACTCAGAAGATTCGGAAAATTGCTAGCTCAGTCAGTTCAATAGGAGATGCATACCACTGAAAATCCCAACTTCAATAATCTAACATGAGGCAGAATTAACACTTCACTGGAATCAGAGAAACACAGACATCTCTGCATCTTCAGAGGATTCCCTGAACATGTTCAGGTGTTGCCCTAGATTCCAGTCGTGAGATCTCAGCTGTCTTTCATCTGACAGAAGAGAATCACATCTATAGTGACAGTTTGTGAATTCCCTTACAACTTTGACTAATGTGTTTTTAAAAAAAAAAAACTTCCAATGACAGGGATTCCACAGCCTCCCTTGGAAGCCTATTCCAGAGCTCAGCTACCTTTACAGTTAGAAATTTTTTCCTAATATCTAACCTAAGTCTCCCTTGCTGCAGATTGCTGCAGAACCCTTTACTTTTTGTCCTACCTTCAGTGAACATGGAGAAGAATTGCTCATAATTCTCTTTATAGCAGTCCTTAACATATTTGAAGACTCTCATCAGGTGCCCCCTCAGTCTTCTTTTCTCAAGTCTAAACGTGCCTAGTTTTTTTCACCTTTCCTCGTAGGTCAGATTTTCTAAATCTCTCATCGTTTTTGTTGTTCTCGTCTGGACTCTCTCCAATATGTCCACAAACTTCCTAAAGTGTGGCACCCAGAACTGGACACAGTACTCCAGCTGAGGCCTCACCAGTGCCAAGAAGAGTGGGATAAATATCTCCCATGTCTTACATATGACACTCCTGTTAATGCACCCCAGAATGATATTAGCCTTTTTGCAACTGCATCACATTGTTGATTCATATGGAATTTGTGATCCACTATAACCCCCAGATCCTTTTTATTAGTACCACCACCTAGCCAGTTGTTTCTCATTTTGTAGTTGTACAATGAATGTTTTTCTTCCTAAGTATAGTACTTTGCAGTTTTCTTTACTGAATTTCAGTTTGCTCATTTCAGACCATTTCTCCAATTTGTCAAGATCCTTTTGATTTCTAGTCCTGTCCTCCAAAGTGCTTGTGAACTCCAATATAGCTGGCTATCCAGCTTGATGTCATCCAAACTGGATAGACATCTGTGTTGGATGGTTCAGAAGCAACAAATCCTGCCTCTTTGCAGGGGGTTAGACTTGATGACCCTTGCGGCCCCTTTTAAACCTATGATTCACAAATGTTATAAGCATACTCCCCACTCTATTATCCAAGTCTTTAATCAACATATTGAATAGTACAAGACCCAGGACCGACCCAGACTCACAGATTTTAAGACCAGAAGGAAACATGGTGATCATCTAGTCTGACCTCCTGCACGTCGCAGTCCACAGAACCTTGCCTACCCACTCCTGTAATAGACCAGTAACCTTGAGTTGAGTTACTGAAGTCCTGAAATCATGATTTAAAGACTTCAAGTTATAGAGAATCTACCATTTACTCTCGTTCAACCCTGCTATTAATCCACGCCTCATGCTCCAGAGGAAGGCGAAAACCCTCACTGTGTGCCAATCTGGCCAGGGGAAAATTCCTTCCTAATGCCAAATATGGAGATCAGTTAGAACTTGATCATGTGGGAGAAATGCACCAGCCAAACATCTGGGAAAAAATTCTCTGTAGTAACTTAGAGCCTTCCCCATCTAGTGTCCCATCTCTGACTATTGGAGATATTTGCTACTAGCAGGTGCATATGGGCCACATGCCATCGTAGGCAGTCTCATCATACAATCCCCTTCATAAGTTAGGCTTTTTGTCCCCACTGCTCCCTGTGGAAGGCTGTTCCAGAACGTCACTCCTCTGATGGTTAGAAACCTTCATCTAATTTCACGTCTGAACTTGTTGATGGTCAGTTAATTTCCATTTGTTCTAAGGCCAATATTGGCCCTTAACTTAAAGGCCTCCTCTCCCTCCCTTATGTTTATCCTTCTGATGTATTTATAGAAAGCAATCATATTTCTCCTCAACCTTCATTTGGTTAGGGTCAAGCTTCTTAAGTCTCCTCTCGTAAGGAAGGGTCTCCATTCCTCTGATCATCCTAGTAGCCCTTCTCTGTACCTGTTCCAGTCTGAATTCATCTTTCTTAAACATGGGTGATCAGAATTGCACACTGTATTCCAGATGAGGTCTCATCTGTGCCTTGTATAATGGTGATTACACTTCCTTGTCTCTCCTGGAAATACTTCTCCTGATGCATCCTAGGATTGCATTAGCCTTTTTCATGGCCACATCCAGTGGTGAGCTTGAGCTGGTTTGCACCGGTTTGCACGAACCGGTTGTTAAATTTAGCAGCCCTTTTAGAACCGGTTGTTCCAGGACAACTGGTTCTATAAGGGCTTTATTTAACATAAGCTCTGGCCCAAGCTCACTTCCCCCTCCTCTCCTGCTCCGCCCCCCTTCTCCTCCCCCTCCCCTACTTCCCACGAATCAGATATTCGCGGGAAGCCTGAACAAGCAGCAGGCAGGCAGGTAAGCTGGGGCGAGGAGGGGAGGGGAGGTGCGGCTGGCTCAGTAGCTCCCTCAAGCACAGCTCTTATCCCGGAGCGCGGCTCCCTCCAGCCTGGCACCCCCCGGCCGAGCGCCCCCAGTCCCAGCCCGGTCCCGGCCCCCGCTGAGCACCCCCAGCTTCGGCTCCACAGCTCCAGCCCAGCCCCCGCAGTGCTGGTGCTGGTTCCAGCCCCCGCGGTTGCGGCTCCAGCCCGGCTTGGGCCCCGTGGCGCCGGCGCTGGTCCTGGCTCTGCGGCTCTGGCCGGTCCCGGGCGCCAGTGCTGGCTCCGGCCTGGCCCCGCGGTTGCGGCTCCAGCACTGGTCCCGGCGCTGCAGCTCCAGCCGGTCCCGGGCGCCGGCTCTGGCCCAGCCAGTCCCCGGCGCCGGTGCTGGCTCTGGCCCGGCCGGTCCTGGGTGCTGATGCTGGGTCCGTGCCCCGCGGCTCCAGCCCGTGCCCCGTGGCAGCGGCTCCAGTCCAGGCCCCGCAGCAGCGGCTCCAGCCTGTGCCCCGTGGCAGCGGCTCCAGTGCTGGCTCTGGCCCGGCCGGTCCCCGGCTTCGGTGCTGGCTCTGGCCCAGCCGGTCCCAGGTGCTGGTGCTGGACCTGGCCCCGCGGTTGCAGCTCGGGCCCCGCGGCGTCGGTGCTGGTCCTGGCCCCCGCAGTTGCGGCTCCGGCCCAGCTCGGGCCCCGCAGCACCAGTGCCAGTGCTGATCCTGGCACCACATCATTTACAACTGTACAACAACCCCATTATATTATTCCTATGGGAATGTTATTGTTTGTAGTGTTGTTAGTTAGTTTAGGATTATGTTATTGTTGTTGTTGTTGTTGTAAAAGACGTAATGATAGTAATACCTTTCATGTTCATGCTAATCATACATTGTCATTACATCCAATGAAAACACCTAAGGTTGAAACATCTGATGTAGAATCTGAAATCCACGAATTAATGCAAATAGAGATTTGAAAATATTTGTTGTACTAGAAGTACAAAAGGGGGGAGTGTGGAAGCAGGGAAATAATTAACAAGGATTTGATGGGATTTTAATGCATGTCAGTTAGCAAGAGTTAGGCTAGCTGTGACCCTAATGACGTGAGACTTGTAGAAGCAAAGATAGTGTGGGACAGACGAACAAACTGTGTAAAAAGTTATTACGACCTTGCATTGATAACCAAATATGCAGGCTTGCTTTTTTAGTAGTGAGACAAATAAGATAGCAGAAAGGCTTATGTATAAACAAATGCAATTGTTTCTCTTTACTGTCTGTACTATTGTTAGTTATTGTCTGTAACAAAGGTATAAATGCTTGCTGTAATTGTTTACCAGTGGAGAGACCTGTCCAGGACTGGGGCGACCCTGTGTCCTATGGCACTCTCTCCCTCCATTGTAATTACTGGAGAAATAATAAAGTATTTGATTTTGCTGCACCCAAACAAAAAGCGAGAACTGAGTTTTTCTCCGACAGTAGCATTTGAGCAATTCCAAAATATTAGTGATTTTATAATCACAACAATCTCTGAGTTCTGGAAATAATGTTATCTTCATTTTCAGAACTGGGAACTAAGGGACAGAAATATTAAAGCTGAGAGTTTTCACAAGAGCTTAATGGTTAGACCCCTGATTTTTAAAGATATTTAGGATCAATTTACGGTATTTAGGCATTTAGGATTAAAGGTATTGATCAGAATGGCCCCTTCTGGTCTTGGAATCTAGGAGCCTAGTGAGATTTTGCAAAAGCTTCTAGATGTCTAACACTCATTGAAATCAATGAGATTTTGGTTCCTTGGCGCTTTTGAAAATTCCACTAGGCACAGAAATACCTTCAAAAATCTGGTCCTAGGTGACTAAATCCTATTGAAATGTAATGGAGTTGAGTGCCCAATTACCTTTGGCTGCTTTGGAAATCCCAGCCCAAGTGACTGGGCCAAGGCCTCACAGGGAGTCTGTGGCAGAGCTGGAAAATGAACATTGATCTGCTGAGTCTCAGACCAGGGTCTAGTCCACATGACCATCCTCCCTCTTTTCATGAAGCTTGTCATTGCATCTTCTTCATTTGCCTCTTCTTTAATCCTTATCTCATGCCTTTTCCAAAGGATTTAACAGCCATGGCACCAGTGAGAGAGTGGAATCGCACAGCAGTCATGGAATTCATCCTGCTAGGGTTTGGAAACGGTCCAGGATGCCAGATGATCCCCTCTGTCTTGTTTCTGGTGATTTACACAATAACCGTGCTGGGAAACACCATCCTGGTCCTCATCATTAGAGTCAACTCTCACCTTCACACCCCCATGTACTTCTTCCTCATGAACCTGTCACTCTTAGATCTCTGCTTCACCTCCACCATCGCCCCCAAAGCCATTGAAAGCTTCCTATCAGGGAGCAAAGCCATTTCCTATAACGGATGTGCCACCCAATTCTTCCTCTTCTCTGTCTTCCTCGCCACCGAAGGGTTCCTCCTGGCAGCGATGGCATATGATCGATACACTGCCATCTGCAACCCGCTCCTGTATCCCGTCACCATGTCCAAGTGGGTTTGCATTCAGATGGTGGTAGGGTCATATATCTGTGGCTGTGTGAACGCCATGGTGCAAACAGGCTTCACCTTTACGCTGCACTATTGTGGGCGTAACGAGATCGATCATTTCTTCTGTGATGGCCCTCCCTTGCTCAGTCTCTCCTGCAGTGACACGTACGTCAATAATCTTGTGATGTTTACCTTATGTGGCCTCATCATAGCGAGCACTTCCCTGATTGTGCTCATCTCCTACATCTACATCATCTCCACCATCCTCCGGATTCGTTCTGCTGAGGGCAGGCACAGAGCCTTCTCCACCTGCACCTCCCACATGTTGGTTGTGACTTTATTTTATGGGACCACTGCTTTCATGTATGCCCAGCCCACTTGGTTATCTTCTCTTTACCCAAGGAAAGCAGTATCTGTGTTTTACACCTTTGTCATCCCCATGTTGAATCCCTTCATCTACAGCCTTAGGAACAAGGACGTTAAAGAAGCTTTGAGAAGGACTATGGGCCACAAATCCTTGACAAAATGAACCTTGCATTTCGACAGAGAGAAAGAACACAGCATGTCAGCATTCTTTTTAATTTGCACAAAAAACTGGAGCAACAAGAAAAAACTACAAAATTATGACACACCGTTTCATTGTGTTTTTTTCTTATTTCTTATCTGGCTATAAACCAATGAGTTTTTGAGACATGTGGGTGGACATCTAGTACAACTCATCTGTATGTCCATCTCTTTCTCTCTGACTGTCACTATCACTTCTCTCTGTAGTTAACACTCTAATCACACTTGTGCATGCCGGTGGCTCAGGAGATCATTCAGACATGGAGACTAACAGAATTCTAAAATGTCTTTATCATTTGTAGAGACCTTCGTGCTTCAGGACATGAGCCAACCACTGACTGCCTGAGCTAGGATGAAATTTTCCTCACAGTTTAGCCTATAATTTTCTTTTTTCTGAAGCAGCTGATACTGGCTACCCCTGGAGAAGGGTGCCTGGACTAGAAGAACCACAGGGCTGATGCTGCATGGCAATTTCTCTGTCAAGTGAAAATATAGCATGTTAAAAACAATAAAGTATTTCCACAGACTTCAAATCTTTGTGTATGTTTTTGCATTTCTATATCTGTAGAATAGGTAAGAGCCATCTCCAAACCTGGGGGAGCTGAAATTAGTGTGCTCTACAAAAGGATTTAGGCATCTAACTGCTATTTTAGGTGCCTAAATCCAACATTTCGGCACCATGAGCTCCACAAAATCCCTGTCGCTTAACCCTGTAGGCCTTTAAAATCCCTAGGTGCCTGACTTTCCAACATTCAAGTCCTCAAGACACTTTAGTTTCTGCCAGTAAGCATGTGCACAGACACATTAGTCTAAGTGTCTGGGTGCCTATCTGATCCCTAAGCCCCAATGGGGTCCTCAGAGCAGGTGTTGCACCACCTGCCTAGCCCGTGGGGATTGATCTGGTAGGTGGTCTCAGAGCACACCTAAACAGACACAAAATGATGGGAGTGGGGGCAGATGAGGCCTCCCTTATCACTTTTATCTCATGGGTTGAAGCACTCGCTTGGGATGTAGGAAACCTGAATTTAGTTCCTCTCCCCGTGTGATGTGCGGTTGGTATTTGGACTTGGATTTCTAGCCTCCTAGGTGAGTGCCCTAACTCTGGGCTATCATAGGCTGAATGTCTCAATCTCTCCTGTAGAAGCTGTTCTACTTTGTATGAAATAATTAAGTATACACTGAGCAACAAAGGGAGTGAGGATGAGTTTATTGTGCAGCGGTTTGGGCATCCAACAGAAAGACGCTGTTTAACAAACCCTTCCCCTCATCAGGCAGAAGGGGGAACTGAACTGGATTCATCCACATCCTTGCTCACTACACTAACCACTTGACTGAAGGTTGAAAGGGAGGCCTCCCCAACCCACCCCCTGGTATTCATAAAACCCCCACTCAGCTGATGAATCCTTTAGGACCCTAAACTCACCCAGTGCCTAAATTCTCAGTGTAAATATTCCCTAGATGTCTATGTTTCTGCCTCTGGGCATGCACGCTGTAGCTTCACTTGGTGATCCGGACCCCTATTGTCCACTTGAGCAATTCCCATACTGGGAGAAGGTGGGTGTTCCTCTGCCTATCTCACTTGCAGGGCCTGATCTGGTAGGATGTGCTCAGAGCAGGCCTAGATCCACATAAAAAAGCAGGGGAGGGGTAGGACATCCGTGTAAACATCCGCTGTTGGGGTTCGCCCCTCTCTGGGGTGGCTGGGAACCAGGTCACCTCACTACATGAGTCCAGTGCACTGGTGAATTAGCCTGGTTGGGCAACAAACCACAGTTCAGGGCTCAGACCCTCAGGAAGGGGCTGAGCAAACAGTTCAGTAGTTTAAGCCCAAGCCCTAGGTTGGGGGGGGCAGCAAACAAGAGTTCAGGGCTCAGACCCTCAGGCAGGGGCTGAGCAAATAGTTCCATAATTTAAGCCCAGACTCCTGGGCCTGAGTCATGAGTCCAGTGCACTGGTGAATTAGCCTGGTTGGGCAACAAACCACAGTTCAGGGCTCAGACCCTCAGGAAGGGGCTGAGCAAACAGTTCAGTAGTTTAAGCCCAAGCCCTAGGTTGGGGGGGGGCAGCAAACAAGAGTTCAGGGCTCAGACCCTCAGGCAGGGGCTGAGCAAATAGTTCCATAATTTAAGCCCAGACTCCTGGGCCTGAGAGTCAGGGCGAGGGGGAAACTGCCACCTGTGAGTGGGGTGGTAGGGGGGACACAGGCCCGCCCACTCCTCTGCGTCCCAGCCCGGGGACTTAACAGCAGCAGGCAGCCTGCTGCTGTGTCAGTGGGGATCCTGGCCGCAACACACTGACATTGGCTCTGGGTGTGCTGCAGCCAGACTAGGGTCATCTGCCTCCGGGCTACTTCCGACCTCCCCCTCTACCGGTACCTCTGTCTTGGCGGCGTCTTCCACAGCGTCCCACACCACGGTCTCCTCAGGATGCTGAGCGAGAGGTAAACTGGGCAGCTCCTTGGGGTGCCTTTGTACCGGCCGGCCTAGGGGCTCTTCCAGCGCCTGGTCAGCGTCCAGGCTCCGCAGGTACGACCAGGCCTCGGGTCGGTCGCAGGCGGCGGGAGCCCCCCAGCGGGAGCTAAGGCACCAGCGTCTGGCCACTCCGGAGGCCAGGCCGCTTCTGAGTCCTGGGGCTGGGCTTTTAAACTTCCTGCCCTGCGCTTTGACCTCTGGGGGGCAGGCACAGGCTTCTGCGGCTCCGCCCACTTTGGTGACCATAAGGGCTTGTCCCTCTCTGGGGCGGCTGGGAGCCAGGCCACCTCACTACACTCCCTTATAACCTTTAGCCTAGTGGTTAGGACACCTTTGTTCTAGCCCCATGTCCCCCTGAGGGGGAGAAAGAAGCTGAACAGGAATCTACTCTCTCTCAGGTGAGGGCCCAAACCACTGAGCTGTCAAGTATTCAGATGTGGAACTCCCTCAATTTCTCCTGTTGAAGCCATTCAACTTTGGAGGAATAGAAAGAATTATAGGCAGTGAGGCGGGGGGCACAGAGAAAGACTGCATGAGACTGACTCTATGTCATGGTGGTTAGAGCCCTTGCCCTGAATGTAGAAGACCTTGGATCTGGTCCCCCACCTCCAGTGATACTTTAATTAGTGGGACTACACCAATGGGAAAGATTGAGGGGGCCCAACATGAGAATATCCTATAGCCCAGTAGTTAGAGCCTTAAATTGGAGGTGGCAGAGCCCTGTTCAGATCACTTCGCCCCCTTCAGCAGATGGGGGATTTGAACCAATGGTCTCTTGGGTGAGCACCCGGACCGCTGGGCTAAAAGCAGTGAGGGAGGGAATTCTTCCCCACTGCTTGCAAGAAATGCCTTAGGCACCAAACCCCAGGCAAAGGCTCACTGCTGAGAATCACAAGCAGAGGTAGGTGCAGAACTCCCTGAAAGGGGTGGGGCTTAACACACAGCACTCTGCTTGGCATCTCCCATTGGCTAGCTTAGGCAAGGAGCCACCCAGCATGCTGGCTTTGTGAATCCCATTCTCAGGCACTTGACTCCCTGCATTCATTGTACGGGAAGCCTGAGCACCGAACTAAGGCTTTGTGAATCCCAGTGATTTTCAAGGCACCTAAAAGTTAGTACTTGTGACTCTGATCATCACAACACCTAAATCCCTTGGTGAATGTAGACTTAGGTACCTAAATACCTTGATAAATCAGGGCCAAAATGCCTAAAAGTTAGATGTTGCAATACCTAAGTCCCTTCATGGATTGATCCCCAAATGACTTCCATGGAGCTACATTGATTTACACCAGCTGAGGATCTGGTTTTTGCAGTATCTCAGATGCCGTGGTAACTGCTGCAAAATGGTCAATAATGTGACACCTGTGTCAGGTCGTGGTCACTGCGGGCTAGAACCACAAAAGGAACTTAGTCTTAGGCTGGGCCAGAGGGAGGTCTTCCTCTGCTCTGCTGTGAATCAACAGTAACTCTACCGAAGTCAATGTAGTTGTACTTTTGTAAAGCTTGTGTCAATGAAAGAAGAACAAGGCACATTCTCTGCATTTGCAAGAGGCCATGAATTTAGTGACTGGAGCTTATGAAAACACATGTGTTTTTTGATCTGGCCATGAAATGAAAATATTTTGGGCCCCATTCTCTACATTTCACTGAAGCAAAAATCCACTTACCTTCAATGGGGATTTTGGTGGTATATGACTGTAGTGGTGCCTTCTCCCGGCCCCTCCACAAATGCAGTCAGAGAGCAACTGAAGTGCTACACCTGTGTCCTTTTATTGTTTGTGTCTGTTCCCACCACCTCTTATTTACAGATATCTACAGAGACCAACATTCTGGGAAACTACTACCTTCCCAGCCAGCAGGGATCTAGAGCCCACACTCCTCCCTTTCCTGTCTCTCCTGTTTCCTGTCTCTTAGCCAGCATTAGAGGGCAGGCTGGCTACCCAGCCCTGCAGGTGGATCCACTCTAGTAATTAGGGTGTGGCCCCTCAGCCAGCCCAACTACTAACCCTCTTCCTCTGGAACAGAGGTAACAGGGGCCTGGCTTGTTTCTCCTAGCCAGCACCTTGTTACAATGACTCATAGGTTTGGGTGCGCTCTCAGTATTTAACGGGGAGGTCCCAGGACAGCGATTACTGAGTTTCTCTCCCTTGCAAACCTGGGTAATGAAAATCTGAATGCATCACCTATTTAAATAAAGTTCTAATTATGAAGGGAGATACAGTCTCTCTGTTTTCAGAATGTGAAGATTTAGGGCTAAAGCCTGGAACTCGTACCCATATTCAGAAGCAGTAAGGCCCAGATCCTCAAAAGTACGGAGGCATCAAACTCCCATTGATTTCAATGAGAGGTAGGCATGTAAATATGTTTGGAGATCTGAGTCTTTCTCCCATGATTAACCTTATTGGCTGCAGTGAAGCTACTTATTTAATTGCCTGCTGTCCATTCACCATCTGGCCTTTAGTTTAGTGGGCTCTTTTTATATTTCCGTGGTTTTAATTTTCTGATCAGATTGAGAACAATCATGCTGCTGTTACAGTCACTGTGAGGTTTACCTTTGATTTCAATGGGAGAACATCTAGTGCCTATTGAAAACAATATGTCGACATCCATGTATCTTCCACTTCCAGAACTTCATTCTCTCAGCCAAGATAATCATCATCGAATGGGTGTGATTCTAGTAGGGTCCTGCAGGAATTGGTTCTTGGTCCTGCGCTATTTAACATTTTTATTAGTGACCTGGAATAAAACATCAAACCATCACTGATAAAGTTTGCAGATAACACAGAAATTGGAGGAATGGTAAATAATGAAGAGGACAGGTCACAGATACAAAGTGATCTGGATCGCTTGGTAAGGTGGGTGCAAGCACATTATGCATTTTAATATGGCTAAATGTAAATGTATATGTCTAGGAACAAAGAATGTAGACCACTGTGATGCTGGCAGACCAGCCAACCTGTGTATGACCCATAACAATTTAACCAGAGGCATTAAAATCGCATCAGGATAATGCACTTGTGTGTGAATTTCAAACAGATGTACTAGACCAGTGGTCACTAACCCATTCATTTGTAGTAATAGAAATCAGGGGTAGATGCTAAGTGTATTTGTTTGTGTTTATCTGTATCCCATCAGACGTTTTACAATGTAACCAAATTAGCTTGTAGATGCTAATTCCCTTTCATGTCTTAAACATCTTACATTATGTATAAAACTGCATTCAGTTAACCTTAAGATCAAAGATGTGAGATAATGCAGGAAACTAATATTATCTGCATTGTCTTCAGCTTATCTATCTCTGTTATAATGAAGGACCAGCAAATTGTTTCATGCAAATGAGTGTAACTAGATTTGCTGTGTATGCATATGAAATTGAATGTTAACTTCAAAGTGGCAAAGGGTCCTGTGGCACCTTATAGACTAACAGACGTTTTGGAACATGAGCTTTCGTGGGTGAATACCCACTTCGTCGGATACTTGACAACTTCAAAGTGGTGGGTCAGTTTGTGCTCAACAGAGAAGGATCCTCAGTCACATGCCGTGCTCAAAACACTTTGCAGCCTTTTTCAGCTATAAAAATGAAACCTCGGGCCAGTTATAACTCGCTTCTTTTCTTTTCTTTATAAAATTTTAATTAGCTTACTAAGGATAGGCTGAGGTAAGATCTGAAATATATATTGACCTGAGGGTAAGTTTCTGATCCTTTGGGATTGGTAGAACCTTAAGTATGGTGCACAGGGTTTTCAATAACCTCTCACTATATTAGGCCTGTTTGCCTAGGTAGGAGCCAAGGACTGGAATGCTTAAAGGAGATTGTCTTTGGCTTCCTGTTAACCAGTATAGTACTATAGAAGCTCTTTTGATACTGGTTTGGTGACTTTAATTATAGGATTTATCACCAGTTTGGGGGGACTACTTCTTGCAGTCTGCCCCGAGCGTGGCGTTCTCAGTGTGGTCCATCCAGGCAACCAGTCACAGCCACACTGACACGATGGGGGACTGTATCCTGGGAAGGAGTGATTGAAAAAGATTTGGGGTTCATGGTGGATAATTAGCTGAACATGAATTCCTGGTGTGACACTGTGTAATGCAATCCTTGGATGCATAAACAGGGGAATCTTGATTAGGATAAGTCAACCTCTTATCATGATGTTTATTCTCATTAGGTTCAAATTTCAAACATGGAAATGATTCATTATCTATACTACTTGACACTGATCTAGGGAATCTCTGCCATTTACTCCATTTGAGGGATTATCCATAGTTTATTTCTCCATTCCACTAACGTCGGTGGAGCTCTCCTCCAAATATGAGCTATCACGGATCTGGCTACTAGCAATAATTGAGTTATCAATGAGTCCTTCCTTGGATCAGTACCAACTTTAGGCTGCAACTATGGGTTTCATAAGTGACCTAACTTTAGTAATCTTGAAAATACATTTATTTTCCTCCAAAATATTGGCTTCTTACTGTCCTAATATCTTAGGGCTTTCCCAGCATAAATGCAGGAAGGCTGCTATATCTAAGATATAGATGTGTTTTTAGCCTTCCTCCACAGGTTTTCCCATTGTTCCAAGTGATAGCTGGTTTTAGATTCTTTCCCCCATTTTCCCATAAATATGCTCTTGTCTTCTAGATACATGGGTAGTAATTCATTGTACTAGGGGGGTTGCACATTTCATGACTTCTCTAGGCCTACCTCATTGCATAAAATAGGGGCTCCTTGCATGCCTTCATTTCCCCCATTAGCTCCTTGTTTCCCCTAATCCTCCTCCAACAGGTGTTTTTCCCCCACCATCCTCCTTCCCCCATTCTAGTGTCTCCCTTTTTCTCCCCCATTCCCTCCATGTGCGCAACCCCATTCCCACCTTTCCCCCACATTGCGCCTTAGCACTCCTCCTAGTTATTTGTCTTCTTTCTGTCTTTGTAGCAAGTCATGCCGGGTGTCAGGATGTTAAACTATAGTGGGAAGATGGGCAGAGATGAGATGGAGTATTGTCATGATGAAAGGCTTTAATGGCACCATGTATGACCTTTGGAGAATTGCAGAGGTGGTTGTCCCTATGGCAGTGCTAATCAGATGGCTGGAACTCTATGTGTCCCACATTTTTCCCCTTTTGGTTTTCTGATTTCCCCTAAAATCATCAGGGGATGCCTAAAAATTTTCCCTGAAGATTTGGAATTGATCCGATGTGGCATTCCAAAATTTTTGCGTTACAGACAGACAGAGAAATGCTGTTGAGTTGAGTGTGAGACCTTCAAAAACTCAGCCAACCATTGGGAAATAAGTCTCTTTGAGATGTCCTTTCCCTTAATTAATGGATCTGTCATTGTAAACATTCTGCTAAAACTTGGGCTTCCGCCAATGGATTATGTAGGAATCCATGGCAACTTCCTTGCCTATGAAGTCAAAAGACTTGGGTTGTGCTGGGCAAAATGGTGAGCAATTCTAAATGAAGGGATGTTTGCTGGAATTGACCTGCCCCCAACCCAGTGGAGCAGAATTCTTCTCTAGTCTATAATATTCTATTCTAAACTAGTACAGCTGGGTCCACTCTATTCTATTGTTGTACGAGTGGATTTATTCTATTCTATTCTAGGACTAAAAGTAAGATTTTTAAAGATATTTAGGGGGCTAGTGGCATTTTCCAAAGAATCAAGCTGCCCTAACCACTTTGTAATCAATGAGTTTTAGTCACCCAGGGCTTTTGAAAATCTTACTTGGTGCATAAACTTCTTTAAAAATCTGCCCCTAATTCACTGACACTGCCTACTGCTGCCTACGTACATCCAGGTGTCAGTTCAGTGCACTGCTCTCTGTCGTTGGGTGATCAGCTCAGCCTACACACGCAAAAAGGTGTAGAGACCTCTGGTAGCTATCCCATTACTGTTGCTCCTGACCTGGCTGGCAAAATCAGGGAGAAAATCATACAAATGGCGATGCTTATGCCAGGCCCCTCACTGACACCATACGTTCCCATCTTCCTGTTGAGCTGGAATGGAGAAATTTGTGGACTCTGATTGTACATTGGCTGTGGAGTGTAAAATGAGACCAAAATTGAACTTTGACCTTTAAGTCAGAGCTCACCAAAAGAATATCAGATTATTCAGCTATGCTCTTGTCTCAAATACATTAAAGTGAATGTGAGCGACTTGGCATGACCGTGCCTGCTTATACCAACCACTACACCTCCCTCCCCTTCTCGAACTGCATAAGCCCAACAAATCCTGACTCCTATGTCCAGCGATAACCACTTGATCAGACTGATCTCTCAGTGCTAGGAAGAGCACCCAGGAGTCCTGGGATTTACAGTGTTTCTGAGGCCAGATGAATACCCAGTTCATCCTCTGTGTCCTGGATATCCCCCCTTGTGTCAGCACCAGTCAACACGGCAAACGTTCCCAGCCTGTTGAGTTTGAGTGGCTAAAAACAAACATGAACCAAATGAAATATGCTGTAAACTTGTTAAGGATTCCCCTTGTGACGGGAACCCCAAAGCTCTGGGGAACCGACTTCTTGATCAGACCCAGTAAAGCTCAGGGGGATTTCAGAGATTTTTTCATCTCAGCACCTGTTCAGATATGATACATGGGAAAGATTTCTGGGAAAGTGTCATTTCTGGAACTAGGGCCACTTCACCTTCCAGTCAGAAGGGCAATGCACATCTCTAAGATGTGACTTCCCCACGCCATCCTCAATCATAAGGAGGCAGCCAGCTCTGAGATCACAGGCACAGCAGTTTTGTGAGGTAATGACTGTTATTGCAGAAAATCTGCAACATTCTATTAGCGATATGCATTGTAATCGCAGGGGGAGGAGGTGGGTGGGTGGATCTTTGGATATAGGCTTTTATTTTTAGAGGAGCATAAGTGAGTGAGGAGAACAGCAAACAGACACTTCCCCGTCTGTGCCCCGTTTCCCAATTCTAAACCAGGGATAATTAAAGTGACCTCCTTTGTAAAGTGCTTTGAGATCTACATATGAAAAACACTAAAAGGAGGTAAGAATTATTAAAATTGAAAAATATTATTTGTTTCCCAAAAAAGCAATCAAAATAAAAATTCCATGCAGAATCTGAAATTTGGAAAAAAAAACATGTTTAAAATTGAAATGAAAACTTGGATTTCAATATAAGGGAAATACAATTTCTTTGATTATTTAACCACATTTTTTTTTCAAAAAACCAAATATTTCATTGACGTGTTTTTTTTGGGACTATCTAGTGAGGATCTAGCTCTCTCATTTAGCATCTGAGACCCCCATGAGGAAGCGCTTTCCTTGTGATCCACAATCTTCCCTACACTGAACCCCTAGGACCCATAAGGAATCTGTGGCCTGTCAGAGGTGTGCCCCATCAGGGCTGCAGGAAGATGAATGGAGACAGTGGTTAGCAGAGGGCTTGCCTCAATGTGTAGACTGCTCCTCTTGACTCCCAAGGACCCCAGGACTGGAGATGACCACTGGTGGAGCTCACATGTTCTGCTGAAACAGGGTTACTCACAAATGGGCCTGAGGAGAGTGTGGAATTCAGTAAACAAAGGAAATTACCAAGCAAGTGGTTTTTTTTGTTAAGGTGGAGTTAATATTCATTTAATATCAGTAACACAGTGGGATTACATCATAATCATTATCATCATTGTTCCTTCTGCAGGCACATTTTGCAAGTAATAAATGGAGAAGAATCTCACCACCCCAGTAATAGAATTTGTCCTCTTGGGTCTCACTCAGAATCCTGATCTTCAGCGATTCCTCTTTGTGGTTTTCTTCATCATCTATGTGAACACGTGGCTGGGAAACTTCACCATCATCACCACTGTGATCACTGACCACCAGCTCCACACCCCCATGTACTTCCTGCTGGCCAACTTGGCTTTCTTGGATGTCAGTGAATCATCAGTAAATGCTCCAAAATTGCTCTCAGGTCTCCTCACCCAGAGTAAAACCATCTCATTCAATGAGTGCATCCTCCAGATGTTCTTCTTCCACTTGGAGGCGCTATGGGGCTTTGTCTTTTGGCAATGGCAATCGATAGATATGTAGCCATCTATAAACCACTGAGATCCTTGACTATCATGAACCGGGGTTTGTTAGTGTTAGTGTTAAATGCATGGCTGGGTGGATTGATTCATTCTGCTGTTCAGCTTGGACTGCTCCTCCAGTTGCCGTTCTGTGGTCCAAATGTCCTGGACAATTTCTACTGTGATATCCCACAAGTCATCAAACTGGCCTGCACCGACACTCACTTGGTTGAATGGCAGATGGTCTTCAATGCTGGAGTGCTGCTCTTAATAGTATTCATCATTCTGCTGATTTCCTACACTGTCATTTTAGTCATGATCAGGACACGTATCATGGAAGGGAAGCGCAAGGCTCTGTCCACTTGTGGAACCCAGATTACTGTCGTGTGTTTACAATTCATTCCCAGCATCTTCATTTATGCTCGGCCCTTCAAGGAATTCATGCTGGACAAGGTGATATCCGTCATTTACACTGTAATCACCCCGATGCTGAACTTGATGATCTACACGTTGAGAAATGCCGAGATGAAGAAGGCCATCAGGAGACTGATGAGGAGAATGCTTTTCTCGGGGAGGGAAAGAGAAACATAATTGATCTTCCAATCTTACATTTGTGTTAAAAATCTAATTTGTGCACTGTATCAGACAGCAGATATATGTGGCACGTGAAAAGTGTGTGGAGTAAAAAGAGATCAAATACTGCACACTCAAGAGAATCTGTGCTTACAAACACATTATAGACTGAGGGCAAGAACCTCCATGTAAGTAAAAAAAGCAGTGGGTATAAATAAGACATAGCTCCATGAGGGTAAATGGGTCAGTTCCCAGCGGGAGGAATCATGCCCCCTAATTGACTTCCACCAGTTGGGCTTTTGACACTGAGAATTGCTGTCTGAAATCCCTCTAAGAATGATTTGAACTAATGAGGAACTCATTTAAATCAGTTACTTCCCCAAAAAAAGATCTGTCCATTAAATTGTGTATCAGAACTAATGTACTGATTGTGGTGAGGAAAGAAGCAGTTATGAGATTTTTACAATATGAGGAAAAAAAATAAAAATAGTTGTGTTAACTTTTCCAAGAAAATTTTGCTTTTTTTCCTTTCCCAAGCAGTTCTATATTTTCAAATTTGATGTACTAAAGAAAGTTCTATAGTGAAAAATTGTTAAAATGAGTCTCTCTTTCCTAAAAAGATGGACCCTCTATGTGTGTCAAAATTGGCTTTTCAGATCCAAAATGAATTTTGACTATTTATAGTCCCGTAAGATCTCCTAACCAATGTGGCTCTAAGAGAATAGCTACTTCTGGCATCTTAAAAAAACACTGTTAATGAATTTCAAATCAAGTACACCTGTATATAATGAATGAAGACAACAGGAATGTAAAAAAAATAATAAAGGAATGGTTTTCAGCAGAGCTGAGTGGGGGCAGAGAATGAGGAGGATGGCGCTACAAAGGAGCACTGAGACAGGGTGTGAAGGGGAGAAAAACATTTTTAAAAATGGTGAAAACATTATGTATCATAAATATTTTTTAATGGCATGAGGATTTTAAAATAAGGTGGCTCTTTACTGAAATTAGAAAATAAAGTGAAAATATTCTAATACGTTTTTGAGGATTTTTGAGATATAAAAATAAAAAGCATAAAATCAAAATATAATTAATTCACTCTTTTGGTTTATTTTTCTTCCCCTTTTTCTCTTCCTCTCTTTTGTTTCTCGTTAGAAAAAGGGGAGAAAGTAAAAAAAAAGATTCAAAGGGGGCAGTAGTAAAAAACCAACAAAAGAAAACAAAACTGAAAAATCCAAACCTAATCATTTTAGTCAAATATGTCACAAATATTTATTTTTAAAAGAGTAAGTTATTTTTGAAACCTTTGAAATGCAAATGTTGTTGAAAATTTTTGTGAAATATTTTGTCTATAACTGGGTAAATAAAGAATTAGATAAATTCATAGAGGATATGTCCATCCATGTCTATTAGCTAAGATGGTCAGGGATGCAACCTCATGCTCTTGGTGTCTCTAAGCTACGGACTGCCAGATGCTGGGAGTGAACAACAGGGAATGGATCACTTGATAATTGCCATGTCCTGTTCATTTCCTTTGGGGCATCTGGCATTTGCCACTACTGAAGGACAGGATACTAGACTAAATCGACCATTGGTCTGACCTAGTATGGTAGTTCTTATATTTATAACTTTTAAGGAGTTAGATTGTTGTTTGATTGTGAAAATTAATGAAGCAAAGAAAGGCCTCTTCTTATTCAACCGATCTGCAATCCAGGTGTATCATTGATTTTCAGTGGGACTTGTGATCTTAGAATCTAGAATCTTAGAATCATAGAATGATAGAATATCAGGGTTGGAAGGGACCTCAGGAGATCATCTAGTCCAACCCCCTGCTGAAAACAGGGCCAATTCCCAACTAAATCATCCCAGCCAAGGCTCTCTCAAGCCTGACCTTAAAAACCTCTGAGGAAGGAGATTCCACTACCTCCCTAGGTAACCAAGTCCAGTACTTCACCACCCTCCTAATGAAAAAGGTTTTTTCGCTAATATCCAAAATAAACCTCCCCCACTGCAACTTGAGACCATTACTCCTTGTTCTGTTACTTGGTGCCACTGCGTAAATTGGCTGTAGCTCCTTTGGAGTCTGTGTCCATGATGCCTACTTTGCAGGTTTCTGGGAGCCCTGTGAGTCCGATGTTGTTTTAGTCTCCCTGCTGATTTATTAGGAGAATAAAAGATGGACACCAGAACTGAGGCAGACTACAGACACCGCATTCTGAGAAAACAATGGTGAACCTCCAACTCCAGCAGTGTGGGCCACATAGACAAGTAACCAGCACCCACAATCTTCACAAGGTTTTTTTCCAAAATAACTCATTTTTTGGAAAAATAGGTTGAGCCTTTTTGACAATCTGGCTAAAGATTTTAGTGCCTAACTGGGAGCCTAGTTCTTCTGAAAATCTGGCCCTAGCGGTGGGTGTGAGACCTTCTGAAAATTCTGGCCAATGTGTCTGGAAGCTCCAAGAACCATCGCAACTTTGAGCATTTACTAGAACAGGATGAAGAAAACCTTCCTTCCTTGACCTACAATCACCTTGATTCCAGGTTGAGGTTTCAAGAGAATTGATTTGATTCTTAGATGCAATGCGAAACAAACACCCCCCTGTAGACATTGGAAGAGGGAGGCTGAAATGGATGTGCCACTAAACCACGTTGCCTTTCATCAGTAGCCACCTGAGCAAGAGGGTAACCATTGGCCTAGAGGTGAAAGGCCCATAGCCCATGCTCAGAAGCCTTCAGCAGCTAGATCTTAGGAATGGAAAAGCTTAATGATCTTTCTCCGGGGTGGTTACTTCCAAGACTTGTATATAGCGCTGGTGAAAGGTTTTTGAATGAATATTATATTTAGTGAAATATTTTGGTGGACCCAAAATGATTGTTTGGTTTGGTTTGGTTTCACCAAGAAAAATGAAAAAAAAAAAAGCTCTTGGGTCAAAATGCAATGTTGTTCTAATTTAGGTTAGGCTAGGTAAGAACAAAAAACTAAATTGTTTGCACAAGAAAGTGTATTTGTGTAAAAGGGTGCAGAGGCTGGGCTTTAAGGGGCAAATAGGAATATTGTAATAGTTGGAAGCTTTGCTTTCCCCATGGCCTCCAAAGAGTCTACAAGCATTCTGAATGAGGGCAGGAAGTTGCATTCTTCCGGTTGAACTCCAAACGAAGAAGGAAAGGCAGACTTTTGTTGATGAGGGTAACTCCCTGACCAGGGATCAAACGCGAGCCATGGCGGTGAAAGTGCCAAATCCTAACCGCTAGACCACCAGGGAGATTATATTTGAAGGCTTGGGCTTGACTTTCTAGGCCTACTTTCTGTCCAACTGAGGCCATTCGTTCGTCTTCAAAGGAGGTAAACACAAGCTCTGAGCTCTTCGTTTCCTTACGGTTCCCTTCCTATTTTTAGCACTGATATGAAAAAGAAACAGAAAACATATTAAAACAATTTCCAGTATTGTTATACATTGAGGCCACATCTTTTTTTTTTTTTTTTAAACAGTTTGATTGCTATCTTGTTTTACTCTCCATGGGCTTACAGAAATGTACGAGGGATGAATAAGATGTGGTTGGAATCGTCAGCCTTAAGCAATCTCCTTCCCAATGAAGAGGGCTGGTGGAGGATTTGAGAAAGAAGCAGTTATCTCAACTACTGAGCGCTGGCGAAGATATAGAAATAAGTAGCGAAGCTCTAGATGGCTGCTCAGGGGGTGGGGGGCAAGGGGCAATCAGCTTCTGAAAGGTTATTTTTTCCCTCTCTTGCCTGGGCTAGAAGAGACTCTACTCTCTTAGGACCATGGAATTGTCAATGTGTCTTGTTGTCTTCATGATGTACTAAAGGTCCAAGACCCCCTCAGATGGTTGAGAGAACAAAGAGTGGATTCTGTTATGTTCTGAGACTCTAAGGGAAAGAGTGATGTCAAAGAGTGCAAGACCAAATGCCCAACGTGGGGCTCAAACCCATGATCCTGAGATTAAGATTCTCATGCTTTACTGATTGAGCTAGTCGGGCTAGGCCTCAAACAGTCGCAAAGGCACAGACAGTGCAAAAGAAGAGCGAAGGAAGTTTCTTTGCGTGCTGAGATTCGTTTCCTGACATTTGCCTTCTTTCCTGGTTCCTTCGCTCTCCAGCTAGCAAACAGGGCCCGTTCCAAGGCTAGTTAGATGCTGGTGTCTAGACCAGAGAAGTAGGGTTCATCTAGCAGCTGCTCAGAGAAACCTGGGCGGGAGGGTGGAATTTAGGATTCTCCCACCAGGAGGCGGTGCTGTTTCTCAGAAAAAGCTTCTCAGCGCCCAAAGAGGGGGCAGAGAAGACAGTTCCCGCCGGCCACCAGACACATCTTTTCGCAGGGAATCAGAACCCCCTGGGGTAAAACTCCTCCAAGGATGCGCGGCTCCAGGAATGTCAGAGAAGGGAAGGACTGTTTGCTTTAGGAGGTGGGTGCGGGAACCTGCAGGTCCTTAGGTCCCTCCAGCGTCCGATGAAAGCATTTGGGGGGAAGGGGCCAGGGTAGACAAAGACAGGAAAGAAGGGCTTGCAGCTCCTGTGCAAACACCATGTTGCCAGCGGTCCAAGAGAAGCGGGTGGTGGTTCGAGCATTTTGGCTGCTTCCTGAGGGCACGGAACTCACAACCTGGCAATGCTCAGAGCTCCATTCCTCGGGAGTTTTCTTCGTGTTGGTCTTGTGATGCTGAGGGAGGAAGCTGAAGCATCATTTGAGTTTGTTTCAGTGCCTTCAGTTGGGCTAAGGTTGTGACTCAGAGCACAGGGGTTCCAGCTCTTAACCCCTGTGGGGAATGGACAATGGACCAACTTAATCTGTTGGACAGAAAGTAGCCTGAAAAAAATCAAATGATGCTTCCGGTTCCTCCGTCAGGATCACAAGAGAAACACAAAAAATTCCAAGAGGAACAATTCTTCTCTGCTTTAGTTACCTCCATCACAATCCTCTCCACCTCTTCTTCTGCCTACCTAGCGGCTCTTCGATGGAGAAAGATCCTGGAGCGGATAGAATTTCTGAGATACAAACTGAGAGAGAGGCTTTGAGACCTCCTGATAGGATGTTGACACAATCTAACAGGGCTCTTGGTTGTAGCTGCCTCCTATCTCTGCTCCCTACGTTGTCAATTCTGTGCCCTCCTGAAGCAGCCAAACCAGAGTACCTAGAGCACCCAGTTTAGGGCTCAAGCCCAAACCCGGAGACTAAGAGTCTTACCTTCCCTTTATCAGTGTCTACTGCACTGCTCCCTTCTTCCTCCACCTGTATGTTTGACATCCATACCTGCCCAAGATCCAGCAATGTCAACTTTCTGGTGGGGAATAAACTGAAATTTACCCAACTGGGTGCCTTGAGCGCATGGATTCTGAAGGTATTTACAATTCCCTCTAACTTCTCTTGCCGCTACTCTAAGAAAGCTCCTAAACAAGGGCTCTTCCAATGTTACAAGGGCAATTGAAACCAGACCACCTCTTGAGGTGGAATCAAGAAGCTGTGTCAGGAATGGGAATTGAACCCACGCCACCTGCAGGCGACCAGAAGACAGAGCCTTGAGTCTGTCACCTTAGACCACTCGGCCATCCTGACGCTAGGAAAAAAACAGCTCTCTCAACCCTCCTTTTCTTCAATATTATATGAGCCGCTCAAGGAGGACAAGACAGCATCTCTCGTTCAACACCTACATCACATCTGGTTTTTAGACACCATCACCCTCATCTAAAGTTGCAGATTTCCTACAACCCTGTGCGTTCTGAGGTGTTCTAATCTCCCCCCTCACTTATTAGATGGACACTAGGACAGAGACAGAATAGAGACACTTAGCTTAATGAGAACCTCAAACTCCCGCACGGTGGGCCACAGAGTCAAGCAGCCAGCACTCACAATCGGTACCGGCCTTGTTTGGTTTTTTCCCCCAAACTAGCTCAGCACTCAGGGTGTTGAGCCCTTCTGGAAATCTTGCAAAAGAGTTTGGAGCCTGAATGGAAGTTGAGTTCTTAAGAAAACGATGTTTTTGTTTTGTTTCCCCAAGAAAATTGGGGAAAAAAGATTAATCTAGGGTGAACCTAGTGTCCAATAGTTTCCCTTCCTCCCCAGCCCACTGGCTTGAGGTCTGGGGTAGCTGGAAGGATCCCAGGTGCAATCTGGGGAATGGGCTAGCTTTCCATATCTTTGCTTCGAGAACCTGTTGGTGTGCAATTTTAACAATTTTTTTCACTTAACAAATTTTGTTTTACCGTACTGGAGACATACTGCATCCAGTTATATTGATAGGTATTAAACAATTATCTTTTTTTTTTTTGCTTTAACAGATGTATCAAAACCTTAATTTTTTTTATTACCCAAAACATCTTATGTTCTAAATATCTGCATTTCAGTACATTTCATAGCTATTGCAGTATGTTTTTTTTAACTTTTATTTGTTTTTGTAATAGGTTGTTCTGTAGCTCCTATTAGCTTTTTCTGATTTTCTGAAAGACAAAAATAACATTTTTCTACCCCTTTCAGGGTGGCATTGATTATCGCTTAAAAGATTCCTTTCTTTTACAAATACCCTTGCTGATTGCAGGCAAAACAGAGGAATTACCCCCATATTTTCTTGTGTTTTTTTGTTCTATAGGCAGGCCAGGTTTTAGTGGCTTCTACTTTGAGGATTATGGGGAAATTATTCCACTGTTTAGTTATTAAATTCATGAGGTGGTGTACCTCAGGTTTTTCTTCTTATATAGCAGACCAAGTTTGTAATGTTTTTCCTGCTGTGTTAAGCTTTAAGTTCATTCACAGGTAATAGCTGAGAAGCATCATTACCATATTACCTTAAAGAATTTTTCCAAAAATCATACACACTATACGTTGTTACATGGGTACTTACTAACATTACATTTATTTCAATGTTTAATATTAACAATAACATTAGCATCAAATCTATTAAAGATATCTTGTTATACCATGTCTTTTATTTAGGCAATTTCTTTTGTGCTGGCCGTTCTCAGCTTCCTTTATCAGTTAGGTAATTTGCATCAACACAGGCATGGCTTTTGGATTCAAAGCCATCAGCAGAGCTCAGAGACTCTGTCTTAAAAGGAACACAATCAACTTCCACCAGAGTTTTGATTTCTTTCCACTTTCAACTTCTGCTTGCAAAACACACAGAGATCTGAAAAAGAAAACAGTCTGTTGCGGCTCTTTTTGGAGCCCTAATAGTATTTTAATTCAGTAGCACGTTTCATTTGCATTTCTTTTACCCCTTTCTACAATATACACTGCATATGTCCTAGGAAAAAAGCGCATTCCTTCTATACTACAACTCTTTTTTTTTTTAAACATTAGCCATATCAATTTTTACATAAGGTGTAACTGTTTCTTTTGTTTTTACAGAGTTTTCATGTACCCTTATCAAAGTGACAGTCTGATTACACAGAGCCATTTTAAGGCTCAGTGTTTTTAACGTTGCTTCTTTTTGTTTTGTGCACCTCACCTCTGCTGTTGCTTCAGAGGGTCACTGTTAATTTCTTATTCTTCAGCTACAGCTCTTATCTGCTATTGTTACAAAAAAACCCCAACCAACCAAACAAAAAGACTCCAGAATCTCTCCCTATTCTCCTGATTTTGACTGCCCTATTGCAGCCATGACTTGGTCTTTATTTAAAAACATTTAAAATTTTATAAAGAATCAAGTTACCCCTTAAGGGTTAAATGCTAAATCTCAAAGCCAAACAACACTAATTACCTGTGTCTTGCAAAAAGGTTTATCAGTTTTTAAACTTTAAATTAAAGAATCAAATGATTTTTTAGTGGCATTAAAAACAAAAACAAAACCAATTTATCTTACACCTGCAAAACAGGAGTTTTACAAACCAGATGTGCTGGTTTAGATTCTTAAAACTTTACATATTTTCACAGACAAATAGATACATACACATTTTCTTTTCCTTAACATTCCTTTACACTGCTTTGTTTTTACATAGCTGTATGTATATTTGGATAATTTACAGGCACTCTTCTGGAAAAGGGCCCATTTTCCCTTCAGAATGGCTGCAAAGAAACAAGAATTCTCTCTCTTTAACATGGTCCTTTTTAACATTTTCACAAAGTTTAACTGCGTAATTCTCTCCAGCCTCTGTAGAGTTAACTTTTCACTCTCTTTGCTTAAATCACTTGTTTATCTCCCAGAATGACACCTTTATCACCTCAGATTTCACCATTTTAAGTATTGTTCCAGGGGTTCATGCCTGCACTTACTGCTTTTCTTACTCCTGACACTATGCCCTTAGGGCTTCCAACCTGTTTTTCAGTTTCTTTATCTGTTGCTTGCCTGCTTTTCTGGGCCCGATCCTGCTTTTTTTTCCCAATGAACCATTTGTGAGTGATATTGTGGTCACTTCACAATTTTGAAAGAAATGTTTAAGGAAAGGGACCAGGAAGGGTGGGGGCTAGTTGAGGAGCCCACCCTCCTTGCAGAATTGGTATTGGAACACTAAAGAATCAGTTTTTTGAGGCAGACAACAAAGGGGAACAGAACAAGGGGCTTTTTGTCCTTTTTACAATGAGATGGGAGTATTAAGGGGGTTGGATCGATCCGGGGTGGAGGGAGAACAGGGTAAAGGGGAGCGCTCTTTCTGGTGGTGGGAGAACGGGGTAAAGGGGAGCGCTCGGTCTGGTGGTGGGAGAGGAGGCTTTTAATAAAGCTTTTAACTTATTATTTGAATATTTGAGAAAGGCGAGTTTTGATTTTGTCCAGCTACGATTTGCCTCTTCCCACCGCTGAATGAAACAATTAACCTCTTCTTTAGCCAATTTAGTTTTAGGTTGGCCGAGTTTGTCCTTTAAGATGTCCACTCAGTCTTTGTTCCAAGATTTTAACAGCGGCCACTGAGTTTTGGGATCCCCCTGAGTTAGCCTAGACCATTTTTCCAGAAATTTACAGGAGTCCGGACCCTTCTTACAGGAGTCGGGACCCATCCTAAATATATAAAATGAGCCGGCATTCGTTTAGGGAACTGTCCCTACTTAGACATCTGGTTACCCATACAGGAGGACTTCACACACCAATCGCACAAGAAGAAAATTCGGGTTTGTCAGAGCGATGCACGGTGCAACATACAAAAGGAGCCCACAGGCTACTGCCTCAATCGCCCTTGCTTTCACACCAGGGGTTTTACCCACAGTGCGGTGCGGCTGCGATTGTCCGGATTCCACTCACTCAGACCGCGGGGACAGGAACCCCTTGGTTGGCCGATCCCCAGATGGAGATGGCACCCAGATTCAAACACTCCACAGGAGGATGGATAGACACAGAGACAGGACAGTCCTCAGTCCGGACAAAACACAGTGTCGAAGAAAAACTAAGTTCTCGCTTTTGTTTGGGTGCAGCAAAACCAAATACTTTATTAATTTCTCTAGTGAACACAAGAGGGAGAGAGTGTCATAGGGACTGGGTTGCCCCTAGTCCTGGACGGATCTCTCTCAATTAGTAAGCAATTCATAACAATCATTTATACCTTTGTAACAGACAATGGTTAGTAATCTTGGAGACATTGAAGATAAACATTTGCATTTGTTTATACATAAGCCTATTCGCTATCTTATTTGTCTGCAATACTAGAACAGAAAACAAGACTGCAATTCAGAAGGTCGTAATGACTCTTCACACAATTCTCTCTGTACCACATATCTTACAGCATGCAGGGTCACATCTTAACTTCTGACTAAATTAACTAACATACATTAAGATCCCTTCAAACCTTTATTAATTAATTCATTGGCCTCCACAACAGGAATAATTACCTGACCAGATTCCTGATGTCAGATCCTGGGATCCCTACCAGAACAGAGTGGGAACCACCAGGTTCAATGGCGTAGGCTTCACTGTGGTTGTGCGCCTTTCCGTTCTGGTGGAGGACCGCTCGGGCCAAATGCCCAGGTGCCGGCTGCCACGGTCGTCCTACAAAAACGATCAGGAATCACACAGCCCCAGTGAAGACGGTTGCCATCTCGGTGGAACCTCCAAATTGTCAAAGTTAGACTCAGGACTCACAGTTTGTCAGACCACTCTGTTTTATTAGCACAGCGCTCTGCTAATGACACCCAGATAATGTGAGCACCATGCAAGACACAAACTATCTTATTTATACAGATAAAAGGGTGAGAACTTAACAAGATAACAAAGGAAGCAGAATCAGATAAGTTTACCTTGGCTAGGCATGCATATCTTTTTTCCTTACTAACTATTACCCATCTTCTGTTAATGTTTTGCCATTAGCACCATTGTTTATGCCTAATGTTTCTTTTCCTGGCACCTGTATTTCAACATTTCTTATTTCTGCTTAAAGGTACATACAACATTTCTTTAATCCATTCTTATTTTTACAATATAATTCATTCTACTTTCACAGGATCTATCTTCAGTATCCCCTGGAAAAATAGACTATAGGTAACATTCTTGCAGTGACCAAGATGGAGATGGAAAAATGTCCTCCCAAGTTTTCTTCATCTCTAATTGTTAGAAATTTGGTACATAGGTTACATTTGAATATTTATTAGTTGTAATTCTCATTTCCTCCCATTATTCATCATAAATGAAATTTCTTTTAGTAGAAATCTCTACTCTGGCTTGTATTCACAGCTGGTAACTAAACATACAATTGTGATAGAGGTATTTTAAGGTCTGTGCAGCCAGCTTAAATTAACCAAATTTTTAAAGCCCCATTGATTTGTTTCTTTTCCCCACACCCCTCTTCTTGTCACAACAATGGAGAGTTAAGATTTTTTGGATGCCCCAACAGTGCATGTAATAAACCTTGTGTGATTATTTGTGGTATCTGTCTTGGTTCACTTAAGAATTGGGGATGATCTTATGAAATGTCTAAATCTGTATGAAATTTCTGACAGTGGCTCAGCCCCAACTTTCCACCCCAATGTCCTTCTTCCTGGGCAAAACATCTTCTATTCCACAGTCACCATACCCAAGATGCTGGCCGGCTTCCTCTGGGGGCACCAGGCCATCTCCTTTACCAGCTGCCTCACCCAGTTCCATTTCTTCCACTTCCTGGGCAGCAGGAAGGCCCTTCTGCCAGTTGTCATGGCCTGTGACTGCTACATGGCCCTCTTTAACCCACTGCACTACACACTGGTCAGGAACCCACAGGCCTGCCTGTGGCTGATAGCAGCCACCTGGGCCACTTCATCCCTGAACATGCTGATGCAACAGTCATGACCTCCTGGCTGTGTTTCTAGTGCCTCAGCTGCTTCTATGACTTCCTCTGTGACATCAAGTCCCTGCTGAGCCTGGCCTGCTGCAGTACCTTCCTCAACCTGAGCCTCCTCAAAATCATCACTAGGAGCTTCACACTGAGTTTTTTTGTCCCCAACTTCCTGCTGTACCTCTACTTAATTTCCTACCTCTGGACAATCATGGGAAATCAGGACCAATATCTTTTCTACCTGCACCTCCCACTCCATGATGTCGTTTCCATGCTATGTACCAACTCCCCTGGGGTCTCCTCTGAAAGGAATATTATAGTCATCCACATATACAATGTTGTCATCCCAATTCTGAACCCCAAGATCTATCTGTCAGGAAGGAGGAGGTGAAATTTGCCCTGTAGAAATTGCTGAACTGAAAACTCTTCCATGAAAGAACATGAATAAAAAAAGACACACAAAAGCCTTTAAAACTATGATTAAAACCTTTTAGTCTTTTTGGACTCCAAGATTTTTAAGTACACATTAGATTCCCCCTCTCCCCTCATTTTTTCCCCCTTCAAGGTGTCACTATAGGGCAGTGCTAAGTTTGTTTGGGTGCCCTAATATCATTTCTTGCTCTAACATGTATGCATATTGTTTAACTTTAATTTTGAATTTCCTGTGGGCTTTTATGGGGAAATTACACCTTGTAATATATTCTACCCTAAATTAAGGAGATGTTCTCTAAACCTTGACTCCATCTTAATGACTGCTGGTAGTGAAACTTTGAAGAATAATGGTGAGGAAATTGCCATGAACCATACAAAAAAGATTATGAATTTATTTCCTATTTGCAAAATTTCATTGTTTTAACTAGATGGAAAGTTGGAAAAAAATATGATAGGGCAGAGTTAAGGTTATTTTGGTGGCTTAACTGTGCATTTTCATTCCTTAATATGTTTGGATTTAAGTTTAACCTTAACTTGGAAGTTCTTGGGTTTTAACACTTAATTTTGTATAATTACAACATCCCTGCAATGCATTTCACCCATACTTCCTGATGTAAAACATTGTCTCTGTTTTAACACAGATTTTGTGTGGTACTTGCAAAGGGAAGATGGCAATGGAATATATAATGGCAGCAGGCAGTCTGCACTGGACAATGAAAAACAGGTTGTAGGGGACAATCCTGGCCCTTGAACATAATGAAAAGTTGGCAATGAACTATGTAATGTGGGAGAACAATCTGTGTTATCCACTGAAAGATTGATTCTACAGGAGAAATCACAATGGCAAAAAGGGGTGGAAGGAGCTGAACAAATGTCATAACAGGACTCTTTCATCTCTACGAATTGTGGGGCAACATTAGATGAATTATTAATTATTATTTATTTTTATTACATTAACCCTTTAGGCATCAAATGAGATCAGAACCCCAATGACTTGGAAAAGTAAAAAAAAAAAAAATTAGTGAGAGCCAGTCCCTGCCCCCTAGAGACCTTCCAAAGTACAGTGTTTCAAAGGGAAATATGAGAATTAGGCAACCATGGGCTAGATACACTAAAGAACTTAGGTGCTAATCTGCTATGTTAGGTGCCTAAATCCCCAGGTGACTTTGAATGGGATTTTGCTCCTAAGTCACTTAAGATCTTTTGAAAAGCTTGTCCCTAGTTACTGAAGAAAACAAGAAATCAGGACACAGGTTCTATTCTTGGGTCTCCCACTGACCTGCTGTGTGACCTTGGACAAGTCACATCACCTATCCGTGCCTCAGTTTCCTTTTAGAAGAATTAAGGTAACGGTGCTGTCTCATCTTTCTAAAGTGCTTTATAAGATGTGCATGCAGCTGTGCAGATTCCCTTGCTAGCAGAGCTGTTATTCCATTAATCCAGGAGTTCCCAAACTGTGAGCTGCAGCCCAAAGATGGGCTGTGCCATAGTCTTGAGTGGTTTGCTGACGCAGACATGGGGAGGATGGGGGGCATTGAGAAGTGGACAGCAACTGTGTGGTGGCCAGCAATGGACTCTGCCCAGAGCCGGAGGAGATCAGCACCCTCGCCGGGCAGGTGAGGGTGAAGCGGTGACGCTAGGCAATTGGTGGAGGGCGAGGAGAAGGGGCCATTCCCAAGAGGTGGCGACTCCCAGGGCAGCTGGAGGAGGCTGGAGGGTTCACGGCCATTCCGGCTCTGAGTTGCCATCCCCCGCAATCCATGGCTGACGGGCCTCCTGGATCATCAGCCTCCCAAGCCTCCCAGGGACAATGCCGTGATTGGGTCCATCAGCAGCACAGGTGGGCCTCAGGGATAAAAAAAATTGTGAACCCCTGCATTAAGCAGTGGTGTAGGGCTGCTCTGAACAGAGATTCAGTGCTTTCTGTTAAAAATCCTATTTCAAACACTGAATAGTATTACCAAAGCCTGAAAAGCTTTTGACCAACACATTTTCAGTTTAGGCAGAAAATAATTTTTTTCTGACATTTTATCAAAAACAAAGTCATTTTTTGTCCAAACTGTGTTAGATGGAGAACAGTGACCAGCTCTAGTTCTGAGGTTGAAACAGAGCCTGGCAGGAGCCAAAGAGACTAAAGGAATTAGGCACTGAACTCCCAAAGTGTGGTAATGGGAGTTGGGCACTTGACTCCCTTTGCCGCTTTTGAAAAGTCCAGCCTACATTTTCAGCATAGAAAATAAATCTGCCCTGCAAAAATTAGATTTAAATAGCAGGTTATATGGTCAGGGATGGTCTAAGTACATTTAATCCTCCCTCAGCATGGGAGCATGGACAAAATGACCTCTTGGGGTCCCTTTCATCCCTTCCACCCATTTCTATAACGCTACATAAACAAAGCCTTTGGAACATTTTCATGAAAACAGGTCTCACTCCCAAAGGGTTACAGCACAGAGATGATTAAAAATTGGGATCATAGGCAAATGAATTCCAATGGGATTTGGCCACTCGACTCCCTTGGGCTCCACTGAAAATGGCAGACATAGACAATTACTCTCAGCCT
This sequence comes from Mauremys mutica, assembly GCF_020497125.1. Taxonomy (NCBI): domain Eukaryota; kingdom Metazoa; phylum Chordata; order Testudines; family Geoemydidae; genus Mauremys; species Mauremys mutica. Next base: position 46,722,865 of record NC_059083.1, read on the forward strand.
GTTTACAAATTGGATGCAAATATCGTCCAAGAAACTGATGAACAAATGTGGAAGAACTTTTGTGTTTTAATATGGCTAAATGTCAATGTGTACATCTCAAAAGAAACAATGTAGGCTGGGGGCTCTGTCTTAGGAAGCATTGACTTTGAAAAAGATTTTGGGGGCACTGGGGGCAGGCAGGGGGGTAATCAGCTGAACATTAGCTCCCAGTGCAATGCTGTAGGCAAAATACTAATGTAAGCCAGGGATGCACAAGCAGGGGAATCTCGAGTAGAAGTAGAGAGGTTACTTTACCTCTGTATATGGCATTGGTGCAACTGCTGCTGGAATACTGTGACCAGTTCTGGTGTCCACCATTGAAGAAGGATGGTGAGAAATGGGAGAGGGTTCAAAGAAGAGCCACAAGAATGGCTAAAGGATTAGAAAACCTGCCTTATAGTGATAAGCTAAATAGATTGAGCTCTTGGAGTCTAACAAAGGGAAGGTTAAGGTGTGACGCAGAGAAAGGTACGATGTGATCCACTGAGTGGAAGTTGAAGCTAGACAAATTCAGACTAGAAACAAGACGCACATTTTTAACAGTGAGAGTAATTAACCATTGGAACAATTTACCTAGAGTGATGGATTTTCCATTGCTGACAATGTTTAAATCAAGACTGGATGTTTTTCTAAAAGATCTACTCTGGGATTATTATGGGAAAGTTCTATGGCCTGTGTTATAACGGAGATCAGACTAGATGATCACAATGGTCCCTTCTGTCCTTGGAATATAGTTATCTATGAACTCCCGTCCCTTTAAGTTTATCACTGCTTGCCTTTGTGATGCACTGTACCTTAAAATAGCACCCTGTAACCCCCACACGGATAATTGTATATGATTATGATATTTTGTACAAAGGATGCCATGTAAGATATCTAATGAAAGGTTATATGTTGAAACTCATTGTTCTGTCAAAATATCTGTATCATCATTGTAAATGGAATTATGATATTCTGTCATATGGTTGATATGAAATATGTTGTGTGTCTGGGAGATGCCCACAGCTAGCTATCCGGTGGCAACAAAGGAGGTGACTCACATCCGAACAGGCATTAAGCGACCATCACAAGCCATTGACTAGAAGGGTAATTGTAAACAAGAGGTTTACAATTCTGTAAGAGACGGTTGCGTAAGCATCACACAATGGGGATTGCTCAACTCTATGACTCAGTTGTGCAACCGCCCATCAGGTCATGCCAAGGCCCGTATCTTCTCAGGGACATGAGATGAATTGAGAGTATAAAATAAGGGACAGTGGCATCCTGAGACCACCACTCTCCTCCCTCACCAATGCTGAAGGTAACAAGAATGCTGGGAAGACAAAGACTTTGAACTGAGGAGATTGGTCCCAGGCTGAGAAGGAAATTCAATCTGTGTATTAAGAACTGTAGCTTGACTGTGACATCCAGTGGGGTGAGAAAAGCTGTATAATCCAAATCTTGCTTAGTCTAATAGAGTTTAGGATTTAGAATGTGTGTTTACTTTTTATTTTCTTAGGTAACTATCTCTGACCTTTATGCCTTATGTGTTTCTGTAGTTCAACTTATTTGAATGTTTTATCTTTACCAGTGAGTTTGTCTAACGTGCTTGGGCAATTTGCTCAGATTACAAAGGCTGGTGCATGTCCACTATCCTTGGACAAAGTGGCAAACTAATTAATGAGCTTCAAGAGAAGGTCTTGAGCAGTGTAAGATGGTGCATTTCTGGGGTGCAAGACTGGGGCCTGGGGGTATTTGCTGGTGTCTCCCTCTATATTGTTCATGAGTGGCTTAGAGAGCATTCATGCAACTTACTTGGGTGAGTCTCTGTACGTTGGTGGCTGAGTGATAACAGCAGCTGGAGTGATAACAGCTGCTTGTCACCAGGAAAGCATCATGAGAGACAGCCCAGGCTGGAGAGTTAAGGGGAATGAAAATGTTCAGTTTTCCAGTTTTCAGATGGAAACTAAAACATTTTTTGTAGGAAGGAGATTTTGGGGGGGAATTTTTGTTTTGTTGCAAACCCAGTTTTTGGCCAGTAAGTTGTTCATCCTGAAACTTAATGGTGATGCTATAAATGTCAAAGATATCAACTATTTTCCTGCTGATCAAATCAAGCAAGCAAGAAGAGGGCAGTCTCTTGTGAGTGACATTTTAGTTTGAATTGTGAATGGGTGGAGGTTGTGGTCAGAGCAGGGAAGATTAACACCACTCTTTCTTTTGCAATCTGGACTGGGGATGTTCAAACAAAATAACTTTGAAAGCAAGGGTGGCTCCAGGTACCAGTGCAGCAAGCACATGCCTAGGGCTGCAAGCCATGGGGGGCAGCGTGCCGGTCGCCGTGAGGATGGCAGTCAGGCTGCTTTTGTATTTAGGAGCTCAAGGTGATTAGCAAATGATGGACAGAAATATTTTTTTCCTTTCTGATATATATAGCAGAGATGAAAGGGATGTTTTTGAGCACAAGGCGATTAGCAAATGATGGACAGAAATATTTTTTTCCTTTCTGATCTATAGCAGAGATGAAAGGGATGCCTTAAAGCCTAAGGGTCACACCTTCAGCTGGTATACTAGACTGAACTCCCATCCTTAGACCTGTTCTGCTCCAGAACAGGGAGGTGTGCACCCCCACTGTGAGCCCACTGGACAATGGACTCTATTCATTTAATTGAAAATAATCTTCTTCTTCCCCATCATACTCCCATGAACCTTGTTCTTGAAGCTGTAGATGAGAGGGTTTAGCACGGGGATCACCAGGGTATAGAACTTGGACACCATTTTGCTCTGGTTGGGAACAGATATAGTGACTGGCTGGGCAGAGATGAAGAAGGTTGTCCCATAGAACAGACTCATGGCCATCATGTGGGAGGCACAGGTGAAGGAGGTTTTATACCTACCTACTGCAGAGCAGGTCTTGAGAACAGTGGAGGGGATGAAGGCATAGGAGGTGACACCACAGTGACAGCTATGATGACATTGCAGAGGGCAAACACCATGACCTCATTGATGTGTGACATATAGCATCCCTTTTTGTGTCACAATGTAACATTTTGTTTTCCAGTTTTTTTTTAACTTTTCCTCCCCCTTTCTCCTTTCCTTTCTTTTTTTCAATGGCAAAAATGGAAAATGAAGCAAAGGCGGGGGGAGAGGGGAAAGTAAAGAAAAAGAGAGGAAACCAAAAAATGAAAAACTGAAAATAAAATTTTCAATACACATTTTTTGTGAAAAATGGTGAATTAATGAAAAAAGTGCTTTCTGATACTTGTACAGTATTTCACATTCTCAGGAGTTTTCATGAACATTTTTTTTACCAGTTTTTGATTAGTTCAAATGAGCATGTGAGGCCTTAGTTATCACTTAGTTTAAAGTGGGTTAGATTGAAATATAGAGTTGGCCAGTGGAGTTGCAGCCTAGATTTCAATTGAAGTTCTCAATTTACACCATCCGAGTATTGGGCCCCAAACTGGAACAAAACCAAACTCTCAAAACTTCCCACAAAGCAATTTTTTGGATAAAAACCTCATTTTGGATCAATAAAAATATTCCATTCAGATAAAAATCTGCATTTTTAAAATTTTATATTGTATTTGCTAAAATACAATAAATTTTGAAACAGAAAGTTTCTTTTGAAATGAAAAATAGCAACCTCACATTCCAATAAGGTTGAAATGGAGCTTTTGTTGAAATGCTTAGCAAATCTTTTCACAAAAATTCATTTCCTTTTTTTCAAGGAAATTTTGAAGAAATAGACACTTTCCCATGGAAAGTTTCAATTTCAACAAAACAGCATTTTATTTGAAGAAAAAACTGTTCCATGCGTAAATTTTAGATCAGATCTACTCTAAGTGCTTATCTAGCTCTCATCACTGCAGTATCTGAGTGCTTCACAGTCCTCAATAGATTTGGGGACAGATTTTTAGACCAAGTGGGATTTACAAATGTGCCTCACTTCCACTGATTTCAATGGAAATAAGGCACCTAAGTGCTTGTAAAACCAGGATATGGGGCTTCCAGGCCCCCAGAACTTGCCACTTTGCTGCCTGGCAGGTTGCTGGGCCTTTGAGCAGTTTGTGAAGAGGTGGAAACATTTTGAAAAGTCAAAACAAAATATTCTAAACAAAATTTGGGAATTCCTGGTCTGTGGGAAATTAAAATTTTTTTCTTCAATATAACTTTTTTCTTTTTGAAATTTCAGAATTTCCCACAGAATGGGAATTTGAGTTTCCAGCCAGTTCCACTACTGACAGAACAAATTCAGCAGTGTGCATTCACACTTGGCCAGTTGTGCTGGTGCATTGTGTCCACATAGCAACAGGTATTATTGGCCAAAGATGTGTTCCCATCTGGGTAGGGTTAGGTATCCCTGTAGACGTGCGGGCTCACCCCTGCAGCACCTCCTGCTGGTCTCTTCTGGGAATTAGCTTGTTCCAGCTCCAAAGCGCCCTCTGCAGGCCAGTGATCCGTCTGTCCTCTGGCCCCCAGGTCCCTCCCTGGACACAGTGCCCTTTTACATGGGGTGCTGCACCCTGGCAGTAAACCCTTTCTCTTTGGGTTTCCCACTCCCAGGGGAACCTCCACCCTCTATCCCCACCTCGCCTCAGTATATGGCTACTCCCAGTCATGTTGTCTAGCCCCCACGCTCTGGGGCAGACTGAATTATCAGCCTACTCATCACTGGCAAGGTTGGGTTTGGACCTGCTGCCTTGGCCTATCCCTGGGCTGCCCTCTGCACCCCAGCACCTATTGGCCTTATGCTAGGCCGCAGCCTGGGGCTTTCCAGGCAGGAGCTCCCTGGCTCCTCTGCCTTTCCCCAGCCCTGCTCCACTCAGGTACCTTGTCTCTAGCTCCCTGCAGCCAGGCCCTTCTCCCCCTACAGGCAGAGGGAGATTGTTTGGGCTTCTGGCTCACAGCCTCTTATAGGGACCAGCTGTGGCCTGATTGGGGCGTGGCCCAGCTGTGGCTGCTTCCCCAGTCAGCCCAGCTTTTAGAGCTGCAGCTCTCTCTAGGGCTGCTTTAAGCACCCAAGGGCAGGAGTGGGTAACCACTCCACTACAATCCCATTGTCCTTTTCCCCACCTTCTAGCATGCTATCTTGGGGGACATTTTCACTATGCATTGTGGGCTACACTCACACCTCTCAGGGAAATGTTAAACTGATAAATACAGGTAGTCACACCCAACATCCGACTCTCAGAGTTAAATTAATCATTTCAGGGAGTAGACAAAAATACCATTTGACCTGCTAGCCCAATCAAATCTAATCAGTCTAATTCCAAACACACTCAGAGAACTTTCCAGGGTCTGGCTACAGACTGAGCGTCCATGGGTGGCAAGTTTGTAAAAATTTTGGTGGTGCCCAGAACCCGCCCCCCAACTCCGCCCCCCCCAACTCCGCCCCCACCTGCCTAAGGCTCTGGGAGGGGGCTCGGCGGGGGAGGTCTGGGGTGCAGATCCTGGGCTGGGGATTAGGGTGCAGGAGAGGTGCAGGGTGCAAGCTTTGGGATGGAGTTTGGGTGCTGGGTGCAGGCTCCGGGCTGGGGCAGGGGTGGGTGTGCAGGAGGGGGTGAAGGGTGTAGGCTTTGGGACGGAGTTTGGGGTTGGGAAGGGGTGTGTGGGAAGGGGGAGGGAGTTTGGGGATAGGAGGGAGTGCAGGGTGAGGGCTGTGGGGCTGAGGATGAAGGGTACATGATGCAGGAGGAGGCTCAGGGCTAGGGAAGAGGATTGGGCTGTGCGGTGAGGGCTGTGGATGAGGGGTTCATGATGCGGGGGGGCTCAGGGCTAGGGCAGAGGGTTGGGATGTGGGGTGAGGGCTGTGGGGCTGGGGATGAGGGGTTCATGCTGCGGGGGGTCTCAGGGCTGGGGAAGAGGATTAGGGTGTGGGGGGATGAGGGCTCTGGCTGGGGGATGAGGGGTTCATGATGCAGGAGGGGGCTCAGGGCTATGGCAGAGGTTTTGGGTGTGGGGTGAGGGATGTGGGGCTGAGGATGAGGGGTTCATGATGTGGGGGACTCAGGGCTGGGGCAGAGGATTAGGGTGCAAGAGGATGAGGGGTTCATGATGCGGGAGCTGGGGCTGAGGATTAGGGTGTGGGGGGATGAGGGCTCCAGCTGGAGTTGAGGATTAGGGTGCGGGGGGGGGGGGATGAGGGCTCTGGCTGGGTATGAGGGGTTCATGCTGTGGGGGGAGGATCAGGACTGGGGCAGAGATTAGGGTGCAGAGGGATGAGGGTTGGGGCTGAGGATGAGGGGTTCATGCTGCGGGGGGTGGCTCCGGGCTGGGGCTGAGGATTAGGGTGCGGGGGGATGAGGGCTCTGGCTGGGGCTGAGGATTAGGGTGCAGGGGGATGAGGGGTTCATGATGAAGGGGCGCTCAGGGCTGGGGCTGAGGATTAGGGTGCGGGGGGGGGGATGAGGGCTCTGGCTGGATATGAGGGTTTGGTGTTGGAGAGGCTCAGGGTAAGGGCATCCTGCCTTGCCATTAGTGGTGTGGCGCAGGCACTAGGACCCTGCGGCAGCAGACAGCCATTCTGCGGCAGCACAGAGCAGGCAGGGGAGAGACCTGCGCTGCTTTCCCTCAGGCAAGGACGGGGCGTGGCGGGGGGGGGGGACGGGACATGCGGGGGTGGAGGGGTGGCAGGCGGGGGCTGAGACCTGCTCCAGGAAGAGTCACTGCGATGGGGAGGAGACCTGCGGGGGCCGGGGCCCGATCCAAGCAGGGCCGAGGGAGAGACCCAGCTCCAGCTATTGCTGGAGCAGGGCACCTGGCCCTGAATATTCCTGGAGCCCGGGCACCGCACAAATATATAACCTGCCGCCTATGTGAGAGTCTGATCTGTCTCTCACTTACCCTGATGTAAATCAGGAGTAACTCCACTGGAGTCAATGGAGCTGATTCTAACCATTATATCAATTACAAAACCACCCCCTTCCACTCCCAATATAGGTTACAATGCCTTATCTGTTCCATATATAGACAAGAAAGACATATGTTTAAAGTATAACTCCTTACTTTAAGATACTTTAAGAAATCCTGTTGGATTTCATAGGGGGAAAATAAGAGCCACTTCTAATACATATCTCCTTATTTGGAAATATACACTCAGCAATGTTCAATTATACAGTGCTGAGGCTGCTGGGTTTTCAGATGACTTCTCCAAATGGAGATATCTTCCCCCACCATCCTGATTTTGATTGCAATGTCTGAATCTCTCTCTGTTGGTTGAAATGCCAAGTAATTCTAGGGGGAGTGCTCTATTCTGATTTGTCCTGAGGCCCCTGGGTGGAGTTATGGGAGGGAGAGAAAAAGCCATGCAACTTTAAGAAGCCTTGTCAGAGACGAGTCATCAGTTTATGCTATTGTATCTTTATCTCCAGAAGTCACGGGACTGGATGAAAAGGCATTTCTTCATCTCCTGTGCTGGGGTGAAGGAACCCAACAGCATCCTCAACTTCAAATAATTTTCACAGACTGGTGAGTCACCATTCTCCTGCCGGCTAGCGAAAAAGGCAGCAGAGCCGAGACAATCATCATCAATGGCAAATAATATTGAAGAAGTGCCATAAGAGACACAAAGTTCAAAGGACTTTCTTAAGTATGCAGTCTTTATCCTTTTAGTTTTCCATTTTTGCCAGCAGGGATACATACTAATATGCAAACATGCTAATAAGCATTTTGTAACAGCAAAGTATTGGGCGGAAGCAGTATGTGTGTGAATGTGTTTCAGTGTGTCTGGTTGAATCTCCTACACAAGTAATTTATCAGATTTTAAAATCAGAACTAAGTTAAATAATGTTATGCTTTAAGGAGACCACACAGATTTGTAGATTCATAGATTTGTTCTGCTGTCCAGAAGAAGGTGAGAGGCAGATCAGTTGAAAGTCCCTGGGTGAAGATAAAAGGGTGAAAATACAGGGGTGATGTCATGGTAGGGGTCTGCTATAGATCATGAAATCAGGAAAAGGAGATGGATGTGGACTCTCTAGAACAAATAACAAAAATATCCAAAACATAAGACCTGATAATAATGGGAGACTTTAACTACCAAGACATCCTTTGGAAAAGTAACATGACAAAACACAAAATAGTCAACATGTTCTTGGAATGTTTGGGGGACCGTTTCAAAAGGTAGAGGAAGTAACCAGGGGAAAAGCCATTTCAGACTTGATTAGGACTAACAAGAAGGAATTGGTTGAGAATCTGAAGGCTGAAGGTAATTTGAGTGAAAGTGATCATGAAATGATAAATTTAATAATTTGAAGGAAAGGAAGGAGTGAGAGCAGCAGAATAAGGGCATGTACTTCAAAACTCAAAGAAATGGGTAGGTAAGGTCCCATGAGAGGAAAATGTAAGGGAAAAAGGAGTTCATGAGAGTTGGCAGTTTCTCAAAGATACAGTCTTAAAGGTGCTACAGCAAACTATCCCGATGTGGAAGAAAGGTGGGAAGAATAGTCAGAGGCCAATGTGGCTCCATCAGGAGTTTTTAACGTTGTGAAAATGAAAAAGGAATAAAAAAAAAGTGGAAACATAGATTGCTAAGGATGAGTACAAAAGGACAGCACAAGTATGAGGGACAAAATCAGAAAGGCTAAGGCACAAAATGTGTTACACCTAGTAAGGGACATAAAAGGCACTAAGAAGAGGTTCTCTAATACTATGTTAGGAGTAAGAGAAGGACCAAGGAAAGCGTAGGTCCTCTACTTAATAGGAAAGGAGAGCCAATAACTGATAATATTAAGAAGGCTGAGGTATTTAACAGCCATTTTGCTTCAGTCTTCACTAAAAAGCTTCATGGTGACCAGATGTTTAACACAATTCATACTAACTGCAAGGGGGAAGGAACACAAGCCAAAATAAGGAAAGAACAGGTCAAAGAATATTTAGATAAGTTAAATGTATTCATCTCAACAGGGCCTGATGAAATTCATCCTAGGGTACTTAAGGAACTAAATGAAGCACTCTTAGAACCATTAGTGATTATCTTTGAGAACTCATGGAGGATGGTTGAGGTCCCAGAGGACTGGAGAAGGGAACGCATAGTTCCTGTCTTTCAAAAAAAGAGGATGAAAGAGGACCCAGGGAATTTTAGATCAGTCAGAACTTTGGTACCTGGAAAGCTACTGGAACAAATTATTAAACAATCAATGTGTAAGCAGCTGTAGGATAACAGGGTAACAAGTTATTGCCAACATGGATTTGTGAAGAACAAATCATGCCAATTCAAACTCATTTCCTTCTTTGACAGGATCATTGACCTAGTGGATAGCGGCAAATCTGTAGAAATTATATTTCTTGAATTTTCCATTGTCTTAAGCATACTATGGAAATGAGGTCTAGATGAAATTACTATAAGTTGGGTACAATACTGAAAGACTGTACTCAAAGAGTAGCTATCAGTGGTTTGCTGTCAAAATGGGGGAACATATTTAGTGGGATCCTGAAGAGGTCTGTCCTGGGTTTGGTATTATTCAGTAAAGAAAAGTACAAAGTACTATACTTCAGAGGAAAAAAATCAATTGCACAATTACAAAATGGGAAGCAACTGGCTAGGTGGTAGTACTGCTGAAAAGGATCTGGGGGTTATATTGGATCACAAATTGAATATGAGCCAATAATGAGATACAGCTGTGAAAAAGGTTAATATCATTCTGGGGTGTATTGACAGGAATGTTGTATGTAAGACACAAGAGATAAATGTCCCACTCTACCAGGCATTGTTGAGGACTCAGATGAAGTACTAGGTCAGTTCCGGGTGCAACACTTTAAGAAAGATGTGGACAAATTGGAGAGAGTACAGAAGAGACCACAAAATTGATCAAAGGTTTAGAAAACCTGGCCTATGAGGAAAGGTTAAAAAACCCAGGCATGTTCAATCTTGAGAAAAGAAGCCTGAGGGTGGGGGACCTGATAACCATCTTCAAATATATTAAGGGCTATTATAAAGGAGACAGAGATCAATTGTTCTCCATGTCCATTGAGGACAGGAAAAGAAGAAATGGGCTTAATCTGCAGTAAGGGAGATTTAGGTTAGATATTAGGAAAAAATTCTAACTATAAGGCTAGTTAAGCACTCGAATAGGCTTTGAAGGGAGGTTGTGGAATCTCTGTCATTGGAGGTTTTTTGAAGAACAGGTTAGGCAAATACCTCTCAGGTATATGGTCTACATATACTTGGTCCTTTCTCTGTGCAGGGGAATGGACTAAATGACCTTTTGAGGTCCCTTCCAGCCCTACATTTCAATGCTTCTATGATCATCTCCTGATCTCTGTTTTGAGACGCTAAGCTGATTGAGCTCTTTAATTCTCTCACTGTAAGGTATTTTCTCCGCCACTCAAATAATTTGTGGTTATTTTCTGCACCGACTTCAATTTTTGTACATACATTGAGGGCAACTGTATGTTCATGAGCTCCAATTGTGGTGATGTGTCTAAAAAAGCTAATATCTTCTACTATCAGGCATTTATAGACCATGATCAAATCATGTCTAAACCATCTCTTGAATAATTTAAATAGATTGATCTCCTTTGTTAGTTCATTGTAAAAGCTCAACTCATTTCTGTATCTCTTCTCTGCACCCTTTTCATTTTCTCAATGTCCTTTTAGAAGTGTGCACACCAAAAGTGGACAGTTCGTCTCTACCATGCAATATACAAAGGTAATTAACCTCTTGATTCAGAGATAGGTCACCTCAAATGGCTATCTACTGCTCTCACAACAGTGAATGCATTAATACAACAAACCTCTTTCAGGAGTGGAAAAGCAGGCTGGGCTGGGAGGGCTTAGGATAGTGCTGAAATGGAGGAATGAGAGAATTCAAGAAGACCATTGAAAGATTTCCCTCCAAAAATTAACCTGCAGTACTCAGCAGAGTCTGATAATTGCTAATTCAGTTAGTTAAATAGGAGATGCATATCACTGAAAATCCCAACTTCAATAATCTAACATGAGGCAGAATTAACACTTCACTGGAATCAGAGAAACACAGACATCTCTGCATCTTTAGAGGATTCCCTGAACATCTTCAGGTGTTGCCTTAGATTCCAGTCATGAGATCTCAGCTGTCTTTCATCTGACAGAAGAGAAGGGGGGATAGCTCAGTGGTTTGAGCATTGGCCTGCTCAACCCAGGGTTGTAAATTCAATCCTTGAGGAGGCTACTTAGGGATCTGGGGCAAAAACTGGTCCTGCTAGTGAAGGTAGGGGACTGGACTCAATGACTTTTCAAGGTCCCTTCCAGTTCTAAAAGAGTGGTATATCTCCAATTATTACCTATCACTTCTATAGTGACAGTTTGTGAATTCCGTTACAACTTTGACCAACTTTTTTAAAAAAACTTCCAATGACAGGAATTCCACAGCCTCCCCTGGAAGCCTATTCCAGAGCTCAGCTACCTTTACAGTTAGTTTAGATATCAGGAAATTTTTTCTAAGTCTCCTTTGCTGCGGATTGAACACTTTACTTCTTGTCCTACCTTCAGTGAACATGGAGAACAATCGCTCACAATTCTCTTTATAGCAGTCCTTAACATAATTGAAGACTCTCATCAGGTGCCCCCTCAGTCTTCTTTTCTCAAGACTAAACGTGCCTAGTTTTTTTTTAACCTTTCCTCAAAGGTCAGATTTTCTAAATCTCTCATTGTTTTTGTTGTTCTCATCTGGACTCTCTCCAATTTGTCCACAAATTTCCTAAAGTGTGGCACCCAGAACTGGACACAGTAGTCCAGCTGAGGCCTCACCAGTGTCAAGTAGAGTGGGATAATTACCTCCCATGTCTTACATATGACACTCCTGTTAATGCACCCCAGAATGATATTAGCCTTTTCGTAACTGCATCACATTGTTGATTCATATTCAATTTGTGATCCACTATAACTCCCAGATCCTTTCCATCAGTACCATCACCTAGCCAACTGTTTCTCATTTTGTAGTTGTACAATTCATGTTTTTCTTCCTAAGTATAGTACTTTGCAGTTTTCTTTACTGAATTTCAGTTTGTTCATTTCAGACCATTTCTCCAATTTGTTAAGATCCTTTCGATTTCTAGTCCGGTCCTCCAAAGTGCTTGTGAACTCCAAGATAGGTGGCTATCCAGTTTGATGTTATCCAAGCTGGATAGACATCTTTCTTGGATGGTGTAGAAGCAACAAATCCTGCTTCTTTGCCTATAACACTTTTGAATCATAGAATCATAGGTTTAAAAAGGACCGCAAAGGTCATCGAGTCTAACCTCCTGCATACTCCCCACTCTATTATCCAAGTCTTTAATCAAAATATTGAATAATACTGGACGCAGGCCGACCCAGACTCACAGATTTTAAGGCCAGAAGGAAACATTGTGATCATCTAGTCTGACCTCCTGCACGTCGCAGTCCACAGAACCTTGCCTACCCACTCCTGTAATAGACCAGTAACCTTGAGTTGAGTTACTGAAGTCCTGAAATCATGATTTAAAGACTTCAAGTTATAGAGAATCCACCATTTACTCTAGTTCAACCCTGCTATTAATTCACACCTCATGCTCATGAAGAAGGCGAAAACTCTCACGGTCTGCCAATCTGGCCAGGGGAAAATTCCTTCCTGATGCCAAATATGGAGATCAGTTAGACCTTGAGCAAGTGGAGAAATGCACCAGCCAGACACCTGGGAAAGAATTCTCCATAGTAACTTAGAGCCTTCCCCATTTAGTGTCCCATTTCTGGCTATTGGAGAACACTTGCTACTAGCAGTTGCATATGGGCCACGTGCCATCATAGGCAGTCTCATCATACAATCCCCTTCATAAGTTAGGTTTTTTGTCCCCACTACTCCCTGTGGAAGGCTGTTCCAGAACGTCACTCCTCTGATGGTTAGAAACCTTCATCTAATTTCATGCCTGAACTTGTTGATGGTTAGTTTATATCCATTTGTTCTAAGGCCAATATTGGCCATTAAAGACCTCCTCTCCCTCCATGATGTTTATCCCCCTGATGTATTTATAAAGAGTAATCATATTTCTCCTCAGCCTTCATTTGGTTAGGCTAAGCAAGTCAAGCTTAAAGGTAATAATTGGAGATATACCAATCTCCTAGAACTGGAGGGGACCTCAAAAGGTTATGGAGTCCAGCCCCCTGCCTTCACTAGCAGGACCAATTTTTGTCCTATACTCCTAAGTGGCCGCCTCAAGGATTGAACACTCAATCCTGGGTTCAGAAAACCAATGCTCAAACCACTGAGCTATCCCTTCCCCTTTTTAAATCTTCTCTTGTAAGGAAGGTTCTGCATTCTTCTGATCATCCTAGTAGCCCTTCTCTGTACCTGTTCCAGTCTGAATTCATCTTTCTTAAACATGAGTGACCAGAATTGCACACAGTATTCCAGATGAGGTCTCATCTGTGCCTTGTATAATGGTAATTACACTTCCCTGTCTCTCCTGGAAATACTTCTCCTGATGCATCCTAGGATTGCATTAGCCTTTTTCATGGCCACATCATATTGATGGGTCATAGTTATCCTGTGACTGACAAGTACACCCGGGTCTTTCTCCTAATCTGTCACTTCCAACTGATATGTCCACAGCTTATAGCAAAAATCCTGTTGTTAGTCCGTAAGTGCATGACTTTGCACTTTATGCTATTAAATTTCATCCCCATTTCTATTACTCTAGTTTTCAAGGTCATCCCATCTTCTTGTATGCTATTATTGATGTCAAAGTCTCATTCTCCCACGCTTTTATAAATCAATGGGATCACACATGAATGGATAGAGTCTGCAATTGTCCAACTTGGCCGAAGAGATGTGCTTTGTATTACATCTGTAAGGAATAGCGGGTTAATTTAGCTGCTAGTCTAGAAAAGATGCCTTCCAAAAGAACAACTCAAATTTTATGAGGAATTTGTTTAACTTGGATAACGAGGGCCTTATCTGCTTACAGTCAAGTCAAAGGCAGCTTTGCCATCAAATCTATGATGAAATTTTAAATAGAACTGTGAATTAAGGATGCAAATATTATAAAAAGTCAATAGGGAGTTGGGTGTCTCATTTTGAAAATCACTCACAAGGTACTTTTTTTTATCCCTTGCCATGGTAGCATTTGAGCAATTCCAAAATATTAATGATTTTATTATCACACATCCTCTGTTATCTTCATTTTCAGGACTGGGAACTAAGGAGCAGAAATATCAAATCTGAGAGTTTTCACAAGAGCTTAATGGTTAGACCCCTTATTTTTAATGATATTTAGGACAAAATTTACGGATTTTGGGCATTTAGGATTAAAGGTATTGATCAGAATGACCCCTTCTGGTCTTGGAATCTAGGAATCTAGGAATCTAGGAGCCTAGTGAGATTTTACAAAAGCATCGAGTTGTCTAACACTCATTGAAATCAATGAGATTTTGGTTCCTTGGCGCTTTTGAAAATTCTACTAGGCACAGAAATATCTTCAAAAATCTGGTCCTAGGTGACTAAATCCTATTGAAATGTAATGGAGTTGAGTGCCCAATTCCCTTTGGCTGCTTTGGAAATCCCAGCCCAAGTGACTGGGCCAAGGCCTCACAGGGAGTCTGTGGCAGAGCTGGAAAAAGAACATTTATCCGCTGAGTCTCAGACCAGGGTCTATTCCACATGACCATCCTCCCTCTTTTCATGAAGCCCGTCATTGCATCTTCTTCATTTGCCTCTTCTTTAATCCTTATCTCATGCCTTTTCCAAAGGATTGAACAGCCATGGCGCCAGTGAGAGAGTGGAACCGCACAGCAGTCATGGAATTCATCCTGCTAGGGTTTGGAAACGGTCCAGGATGCCAGATGATCCCCTCTGTCTTGTTTCTGGTGATTTACACAGTAACCGTGCTGGGAAACACCATCCTGGTCCTCATCATTACAGTCAACTCTCGCCTTCACACCCCCATGTACTTCTTCCTCATGAACCTGTCACTCTTAGACCTCTGCTTCACCTCCACCATCGCCCCCAAAGCCATGGCAAGCTTCCTATCAGGGAGCAAAATCATTTCCTATAACGGATGTGCCACCCAATTCTTCCTCTTCTGTCTCTTCCTCGCCACCGAAGCGTTCCTCCTGGCAGCGATGGCATATGATCGATACACTGCCATCTGCAACCCGCTCCTGTATCCCGTCACCATGTCCAAGAGGGTTTGCATTCAGATGGTGGTAGGGTCATATATCTGTGGCTGTGTGAACGCCATGGTGCAAACAGGCTTCACCTTTACGCTGCACTATTGTGGGCGTAACGAGATCGATCATTTCTTCTGTGATGGCCCTCCCTTGTTCAGTCTCTCCTGCAGTGACACGTACATCAATAATCTTGTGATGTTTACCTTTTGTGGCCTCATCATAGCAAGCACTGCCCTGATTGTGCTCATCTCCTACATCTACATCATCTCCACCGTCCTCAGGATTCGTTCTGCTGAGAGCAGGCACAGAGCCTTCTCCACCTGCACCTCTCACATATTGGTTGTTACTTTATTTTATGGGACCACTGCTTTCATGTACGTCCAGCCCACTTGGTTATCTGCTCTGTACCCAAGGAGAGCAGTATCTGTGTTTTACACCTTTGTCATCCCCATGTTGAATCCCTTCATCTACAGCCTTAGGAACAAGGAAGTTAAAGAAGCTTTGAGAAGGACTATGGGCCACAAATCCTTGACAAAATGAACCTTGCATTTCGACACAGAGAAAGAACACAGCTATGAACCAATGAGTTTTTGAGACATGTGGGTGGACATCTAGTACAACTCATCTGTCTGTCTATGTCTTTCTCTCTGTCTGTCACTATCACCTCTCTCTCTAGTTAACACTCTAATCATGTGCATGTTGGTGGCTCAGGAGATCATTCAGACATGGAGACTAACAGAATTCTAAAATGTCTTTATCATTTATTGAGACCTTCATGCTTCAGGACATGAGCCAACCACTGACTGCCTGTGCTAGGATGAATTTTCCCTCACAGTTTAGCCTATAATTTTCCTTTCTCTGAAGCAGCTGATACTGGCTACCCCTGGAGAAGGGTGCCTGGACTAGAAGAACCACAGGGCTGATGCTGCATGGCAATTTCTCTGTCAAGTGACAATATAGCATGTCAAAAACAATAAAGTATTTCCATAGACTTCAAATCTTTGTGTACATTTTTACATTCCTATATCTGTAGAATAGGTAAGACCCATCTCCAGATCCTGGGGGAGCTGAAATTAGTGTGCACCACAAAAGGATTTAGGCATCTAACTGCTACTGTAGGTGCCTAAATCCAACATTTCAGCGCCACTGAGCTCCACAAAACTCCTGTTCCTTAACCCTGTCGGCCTTTAAAATCCCTAGATTCGTGACTTTCCAACATTCAAGTCCCCAAGGCTCTTTAGTTTCTGCCAGTCAGCATGTGCACGGCCACCTTGGTGCCTATCTGATCCCTAAGCCCCAATGGGGTCCTCAGAGCAGGCGTGGCACCACCTGCCTATCCTGTGGGGATTGATCTGGTAGGTGGTATCAGAGCACACTTATACAGACACAAAATGATGGGGGTAGGGGCAGGTGAGGCCTCCCTTATCACTTTTATCTCATGGGTTGAAATACTCATTTGGGATGTAGAAAACCTGAGTTCAGTTCCCCTCCCTGTGTGATGTGTGGTTGGTATTTGGACTTGGATTTCTAGCCTCCTAGGTGAGTGCCCTAACCCTGGGCTATGGGATATTGTAAGATGAATGTCTCTATCTCTCCCGTAGAAGCTGTTCCACTTAGTATGAAATAATTAAATATACACTGAGCAACAAAGGGAGTGGGAATGGGTCTATTGTGCAGCAGCCTGGGCATCCAACAGAGAGATGCTATTGGGCAAACCCTTCCTTTTTTCAGGCAGAAGGGGGAAACTGAACTGGATTCATCCACAGCCTGGCTTGCTACACTAACCACTGGACCGAAGGGGAGGCCTCCCAGGCCCACCCCCTTGTAGTCATAAAACCCCTGCTCAGCTGCTGAATCCTTAAGGCCCCTAAACTCATGCAGTGCCTAAATTCTCAGTGTAAATGTTCCCTAGATGTCTATGTTTCTGCCTCTGGGCATGTGCGCTGCAGCATCACTTGGGGATCTGGAGCCCTATCATCTGCTTGAGAGCCCAGCACAAATTTCCAGACTGGGAGAAGGTGGGTGTTCCTCTGTCTACCTAGCATGCAGGGCCTGATCTGGTAGGATGTGCTCAAAAATCCAAATAAAAAGCAGGAGAGGGGCTGGGCCTTCCTTATAACCTTAGCCTAGTGCTTACCTTTAGTTCTAGCCCCACATACCCTGAGGGGGAGAAGGAAGCTGAATAGGAATCTGATACCTCTCAGATGAGGGACTGAACCACTGAGCTATGAAGTCTTCAGATTTGGAGCTCCCTCAGTCTGTCCTGTTGAAGCCATTCAGCTTTGGAGGAATAGAAAGAATCATATCGCTTGGGGGGCAGGAGAGAGAGATTGCATGAGAATGACTCTGTATCATGGGGGTTAGAGGCCTTACCTCAAATGTAGAAGACTTTGGATCTGTCCCCCCATACAGTGATGCTTTAATTATTTATTTTTGAAGTGGGACTACACGAATGGGAGAGATTGAGAGGGCCCCACATGAGAACATCCCATAGACCAGTGGTTAGAGACTTACATGGGAGGTGGCAGAGCCCTGTTCAGCCCACTTCTGCCCCTCAGGCAGAATGGGGATTTGAACCCATGGTTTCCTAGGTGAGCACACGGACCACTACTGGGCTAAGAGCAATGAGGGAGGGAATTCTTCCCCACCGCTTGCAAGAAACATCTTAGGTGCCAAACTCTAGGTGAGGGCTCACAGCTGAGGTGGGTGCAGAACTCCCTGAAAGGGGTGGGGCTTAACACCCACCCACTGCTTGGCACCTCTCATTGGCTAGCTTAGGCAAGGAGCCACGCAGCATGCGGACTTTGTGAATCCCATTCTCAGCCACCTGTCTCCCTGCATTTATTGTACGGGAAGCCTGAGCACCAAACTAAGGCTTCATGAATCCCAGTGATTTTGAAGGCAACTAAAAGATGACTCTGACCATCACAACACCTAAATCCCTTGGTGAATCAAGGCCTAGGTACCTAAATACCTTGATAAATCAGGAACAAAGTGCCTAAAAGTTAGACATTGCAATACCTAAGTCCCTTCGTGGTTTGAGCCCCAAATGACTTCCATAGAGCCACCTTGTATTACACCAGCAGAGGATCTTGTTTTTGCAGTATCTCAAATGCCATGGTAACTGCTGCAAAATGGTCAACAATGTGACACCTGTATCAGGTTGTGGTCACTGCAGGCTAGATCCACAAAGGGAACTTAGTCTTAGACTGGGCCAGAGGGAGGTCTCCCTGTGCTCTGCTGTGAATCAAGAGTAACACCACTGAAGTCAATGTAGTTGTACTTTTGTAAAGCTTTTGTTAATGAAACAAGAACAAGGCACATCCTCTGCATTTGCAAGAGGCCATGAATTTAGTGACAGGAGCTTATGAAAACACATGTGTTTTTTGATCTGGCCATGAAACGAAAACATTTTGGGCCCCATTCTATACATTTCAATGAAGCAAAAATCCACTTACCTTCAATGGGGATTTTGGTGGTATATGACGGTAGCGGTGCCTTCTCCCAGCCCCTCCACATATGCAGTCAGAGAGCAACTGAAGTGCAGCACCTGTGTCCTTTTATTGTTTGTATCTGTTCCCACCACCTCTTATTTACAGATATCTTCAGAGACCAACACTCTGGGAGACTACTACTCCCATGGAAGTACTACTACTCCTAGGACCGGCAAATTGTTTTATGGAAATGAGTGTAACTAAATTAGCTGTGTATGCATAGGAAATGGAATGTTAACTTCAAAGTGGTGGGTCAGTGTGTGCTTAACAGAGAAGGATCCCCAGTCACATGCTCTGCTCAAAACACTTGGCAGCCCGTTTCAGCTATAAAGAATGAAACCTTAGGCCAGTTATAACTCTCTTCTTTTCTTTATAAATTTTAATTAGTTTCCTAAGGATTGGCTGACAGCATGATATTTGGGTAAGATCTGAAATGTTTCACACTCAACTCAACAGCATTTCTCTGTCTGTCTGTAATGCAAAAACTTTGGAATGCCACATCTGATCAATTCCAAATCTTCAGGGAATGTTTTAGGCATCAGTGGCCAGAGCCCTGTTGATTTTAGGGGAAATCAGAAAACCAAAAGGGGAAAAATGTGGGACACATAGAGCTCCAGCCATCTGATTAGCACTGCCAAAGCGACAACCACGTCTGCAATTCTCCATAGATCATACATGGTGCCATTAAAGCCTTTCATCATGACAATACTCCATCGCAAAAAATCTGCAACATTCTATTAGTGATATGCATTGTAATTGCAGGGGGAGGAGGTGGGTAGGTGGATCTTTGGATATTGGTTTTTATTTTTAGAGGACCATAAGTGAGTGAGGAGAACAGCAAACAGACATTTCCCCTGTCTGGGCCTCGTTTCCCAATTCTAAAACAGGGATAATGAAAGTGACCTCCTTTGTAAAGTGCTTTGAGATCTACATATGAAAAACACTAAAAAGAGGTAAGAATTATTAAAATTGAAAAATATTATTTGTTTCCCAAAAAAGCAATCAAAATGAAAATTCCATGCAGAATTTGAAATTTGGAAAAAAAATCATGTTTAAAATTGAAATGAAAACTTTGATTTCAATGTCAGGGAAATACAATTTCTTTGCTTATTTAATCACATTTTTTTTTCAAAAAACCAAATATTTCATTGATGTGTTTTTTTGGGACTATCTAGTGAGGATCTAGCTCTCTCCAATTTTGCATCTGAGACTCCCATGAAGAAGCACTTTCCTTGTGATCCACAATCTTCCCTACACTGAACCCCTAGGACCCATCAGGAATCTGTGGAACGTCAGAGGTGTGCCCCATCAGGGCTGCAGGAAGATGAATGGAGACAGTGGTTAGCAGAGGGCTTGTCTCAATGTGTAGACTGTTCCTCTTCACTCCCAAGGACCCCAGGACTGGCGATGACCACTGGTGGAGCTCACAAATTCTGCTGAAACAGAGTTACTCACAAACGGGCCTGAGGGGAGAGTGGAATTTAGTAAACAAAGGGAATTACCAAGCAAGTGGCTTTTTTGTTAAGATGGAGTTAATATTCATTTGATATCAGTAATGCAGTGGGATTATATCATAATCATTATCATCATTGTTCCTTCTGCAGGCACATTTTGCAAGTAATAAATGGAGAAGAATCTCACCACCCCAGTAACAGAATTTGTCCTCTTGGGTCTCACTCAGAATCCTAAGCTGCAGCGAATCCTCTTTGTGGTTTTCTTCATCATCTATGTGAACACTTGGCTGGGAAACTTCACCATCATCACCACTGTGATCACTGACCACCAGCTCCACACCTCCATGTACTTCCTGCTGGCCAACTTGGCTTTCTTGGATGTCAGTGAATCATCAGTAAATGCTCCAAAATTGCTCTCAGGTCTCCTCACCCAGAGTAAAACTATCTCATTCAATGAGTGCATCCTCCAGATGTTCTTCTTCCACTTCATTGCTGGTGCTATGGTCTTTTTACTTGTGGTGATGGCTGCCGATAGGTACGTGGCCATCTATAAACCACTGAGATACATGACTATCATGAACCGGGGTGTGTGTGTGGTGTTAGAGTTAAATGCATGGCTGGGTGGATTGGTTCACTCTGCTGTTCAGCTTGGACTCCTCCAGTTGCCGTTCTGTGGTCCAAATGTCCTGGACAATTTCTACTGTGATATCCCGCAAGTCATCAAACTGGCCTGCACCGACACTCACTTGGTTGAATGGCAGATGGTCTTCAATGCTGGAGTGCTGCTCATAATAATATTCATCATTCTGCTGATTTCCTACACTGTCATCTTAGTCAAGATCAGGACACATGTCATGGAAGGGAACCCAGATTACTGTTCTCCTCACACCTTCTATGGGCCATCTTAATTATCACTTCAAAAAGTTTTTTTTCCTCCTGCTAACGATAGCTCATCTCAATTGATTAGACTCTGCCTGTTGGTATGCATACTTCCACCTTTTCATGTTCTCTGTATGTATAAATATCTCCTGTCTGTGTGTTCCATTCTATGCATCCGAAGAAGTGAGCTTTAGCTCACGAAAGCTCATGCTAAAATAAATTTGTTAGTCTTTAAGGTGCCACAAGAACTCCTGTTTTTTTTGCAGATTACTGTGGTGTGTTTACAATTCATACCCAGCATCTTCATTTATGCTCGGCACTTCAAGCAGTTCATGCTAGACAAGGTGATATCTGTCATTTACACCGTAATCACCCCGATGCTGAACTTGATGATCTACACGTTGAGAAACGCCGAGATGAAGAAGGCCATCAGGAGACTGATGAGGAGAATGCTCTTCTCGGGGAGGGAAAGAGAGACATAATTGATCTTCCAATTTTACATTTGTGTTAAAAATCTAATTTGTGCACTGTATCAGACAGCAGATATATGTGGCATGTGAAAAGTGTGCGGAGTAAAAAGAGATCAAATACTGCACACTCAAGAGAATCTGTGCTCACAAACACATTATAGAATGAGGGCAAGGACCTCCATGTAAGTAAAAAAAGCAGTGGGTATAAATAAGACATAGCTCCATGAGGGTAAATGGGTCAGTTCCCAGCAGGAGGAAATGGGGGCATCCTTCCTAATTGGCTTCCACCAGTTGGGCTTTTGACACTGAGAATTGCTGGCTGAAATCCCTCTAAGAATGATTTCAACTAATGAGGAACTCATGAAAATCAGTTCCTTCTCCGAAAAAAGATCTGTTCAGTAAATTGTGTATCAGAACTAATGTACTGATTGTGGTGAGGAAATTACTATAAAATATTTCAGCAGGTGAATAGGCGCAATCTTTTGCTTTATGGCTTATTCCTTTCTTCCTTTTATATATATACCATTTATCCACATTTATCATGTGACTTCATATAAGAGTGCTTTAATAACACTGAGATATTATTTTAATAATTAATTGGTTTCAATTTTGTTATATAATATTTCTATTTCTGTCTATGACTTCACAGGTTAAACTAAATTCGTCTTTCGTGGCCTTTTGTGTTAATCATGATGTAAAAGTGCAGTTATAAATAGAGGAGGGAAACATTTTTTCTTGGATTTGTTATAGTGTCCTTTTCACTGGCAATCTATAAATAACATTATAAAATGTTTTCATATATTTTCTAGATTTTTATTTTCAAGGAAAAAAGCAACTTTCTTTCCTAAATATATTTAGTTTTAAATTTTTCTACATTTCCTCCTTTTTTTCTAAGAAAGAAAGAAAGAAAGAAAGAAAGAAAGAAAGAAGCAGTTATGAGATTTTTACAATATGAGGAAAACAAATAAAAATAGATGTGTTAACTTTTCAAAGAAAATTTTGCTTTTTTCCTTTCCCAAGCAGTTCTATATTTTCAAATGTGATGTACTAAAGAAAGTTCTGTAGTGAAAAATAGTTAAAAAGGGTCTCTCTTTCCTGAAAAGATGGACCCTCCATGTGTATCAGAATTGGCTTTTCAGATCCAAAATGAATTATGACTATGTATACTCCTGTAAAATCTCCTAGCCAATGTGGCTCTAAGACAATAGCTAGCAACTACCTCTGGCAGTAACGTCTTAAAAAAAAACTGTTAATGAATTTCAAATCAAGTACACCTGTATATAATGGAATGAAGACAACAGGAATGTAAAAAAAATAATAATAAAGGAATGGTTTTCAGCAGAGCTGAGTGGGGGCAGAGAATGAGGAGGACGGGGCTACAAAGGAGCACTGAGACAGGGTGTGAAGGGGACAAAAACATTTTTAAATATGTTGAAAACATTATGTATCATGAATATTTTTTTACTGGCATGAGGATTTTAAAATAAGGTGGCTTTTTACTGAAATTAGAAAATAAAGTGAAAATATTTCTAATACGTTCTTGAGAATTGAGGCATAAAAATAAAAGCATAAAATCAAAATATAATTAATTCACTCTTTGGGTTTATTATTCTTCGCCTTTTTCTCTTCCTCTCTTTCATTTCTCATTAGAAAAAGATTATAAAGTACAAAAAGATTAAAAGGAGACAGTAGTAAAAAACCAACAAAAGAAAACAAAACTGAAAAATCAAAAGCTAATCAATTTAGTCAAATATGTCACAAATATTTATTTTTAAAAGAATACGTTATTTTTGAAACCTTTGAAATGCAAATGTTGTTTAAAATTTTTGTGAAATATTTTGTCTATAACTAGGTTAAAAAGAATTAGATAAATTCATAGAGGATATTTCCATCAATGGCTATTAGCTAAGATGGTCAGGGATGCAACCTCATGCTCTTGGTGTCTCTAAGCTACGGACTGCCAGATGCTGGGAGTGGACAACAGGGAATGGATCATTTGATAATTGCCATGTCCTGTTCATTTCCTTTGGGGCATCTGGCATGTGCCACTGCTGAAGGACAGGATACTGGGCTAGATCAACCACTGGTCTGACCCACTATCGCAGTTCTTATATTTATAACTTTTAAGGAGTTAAATTGTTGTTTGATTTTGAACATTAATTAAGCAAAGGAAGGCCTCTTCTTATTCAACCGATCTGCAGTCCAGGTGTATCATTGATTTTCAGTGGGACTTTTGCTCCTAAAATCTTAGAATCATAGAATCATAGAATATCAGGGGTGGAAGGGACCTCAGGAGGTCATCAAGTCCAACCCCCTGCTCAAAGCCGGACCAATCCCCAACTAAATCATCCCAGCCAGGGCTTTGTCAAGCCTGACCTTAAAAACCTCCGAGGAAGGAGATTCCACCACCTCCCTAGGTAACCCATTCCAGTGCTTCACCACCCTCCTAATGAAAAAGTTTTTTCCTAATATCCAACCTAACCCTCCCCCACTGCAACTTGAGTCCATCACTCCTTGTTCTGTCATCTGCTAGCACAGAGAACAGGTAGTTGAAAGCAGCTATCAAATCCTCCCTCAATCTTCTCTTCTGCAGACCAAATAATCCCATTTCCCTCAGCCTCTCCTCATAAGTCATGTGCTCCAGCCCCCTAATCATTTTTTGTTGTCCTCCGCTGGACTTTCTCCAATTTTTCCACATCCTTCTTGTAGTGTGAGGCCCAAAACTGGACACAGTACTCCAGATGAGGCATCACCAATGTTGAATAGAGGAGAATGATCACATTCCTCCATCTGCTGGTAATGTCCCTACTTATACAGCCCAAAATGCCATTTGCCTTCTTGGCAAACAAGGGCACACTGTTGACTCATATCCAGCTTCTCATCCACTGTAACCCCTAGGTCCTTTTCTGCAGAACTCCTGCCGAGCCATTCAGTCCCTAGTCTGTAGCAGTGCTTGGGATTCTTCCATCCTAAATGAAGGACTCTGCACTTTTCCTTGTTGAACCTCATCAGATTTCTTTTGGCCCAATCCTCCAATTTGTCTAGGTCCCTCTGTATGCTATCCCTACCCTCCAGCATATCTACCACTCCTCCCAGTTTAGTGTTATCTGCAAACATTGCTGAGGGTGCAGTCCACGCCATTCTCCAGATTTTTAATGAAGATATTGAACAAAACCGGCCCTTGGACTGACCTTTGGGGCACTCCACTTGATACCAATCTGCCAACTAGGACATGGAGCCACTGTATCACTACTTGTTTAGCCCGACGATCTAGACAGTTTCTGTCCACCTTATAGTCCATTCATCCAGCCCATACTACTTTAACTTGCTGGCAAGAATACTGTGGGACACTGTATCAAAAGCTTTGCTAAAGTCAAAGAATAACACATCCACTGCTTTCCCCTCATCCACAGAGCCAGTTTATCTCATCACAGAAGGCAAATTAGGTTAGTGAGGCATGACTTGCCCTTGGTGAATCCATGCTGACTGTTCCTGATCACTTTTCTCTCCTCTAAGTGCTTCAGGATTGATTCCTTGAGGACTGCTCCCTCCATGATTTTTCCAGGGGACTGAGGTGAGGCTGACTGGCCTGTAGCCATTGATCAATACCCATTGAGCCTGTTAAGTGCTTTTGAAATTCCATGTTTATCTGCTGTAGTGATGGAGACCATATAGTTAGCACCTACATAGATAAATACATAGAGAACCTTGGAGAAAACAGTATAGCTGGTGTAAAGCCCAAGACATCAACCAATTTAGATTCTGTTGCAAAACAATTCTAAAGTGAAGGGACCTTTCCTGGAATTGGCCTGCCCACAACCTTCCAGGTTAGAAATCTTTTCTATTCTATAAAAGCAGCAAAGAATCCTGTGGCACCTTATAGACGTTTTTCAGCATGAGCTTTCGTGGGTGAATACCCACTTCTTCGGATGCAAGTAGTGGAAATTTCCAGGGGCAGGTTTATATATGCGAGCAAGATGCAAGCTACAGATAACGAGGTTAGTTCAATCAGGGAGGATGAGGCCCTGTTCCAGCAGTTGAGTGAAAGCCAAGGGAGGAGAAACTAGTTCTATAGTTGGCAAGCCATTTCACAGTCTTTGTTTTATCCTGAGCTGATGGTGTCAAATTTGCAGATGAACTGGAGCTCAGCAGTTTCTCTTTGAAGTCTGGTCCTGAAGTTTTTTTGCTGCAGGATGGCCACCTTAAGATCCTGCTATTGTGTGGCCAGGGAGGTTGAAATGTTCTCCTACAGGTTTTCGTATATTGCCATTCCTAATATCTGATTTGTGTCCATTTATCCTTTTCCTTAGAGACTGTCCAGTTTGGCCGATGTACATAGCAGAGGGGCATTGCTGGCATACGATGGCATATATTACATTGGTGGACGTACAGGTGAATGAACTGGTGATGGTGTGTCTGATCTGGTTAGGTCCTGTGATGGTGTCGCTGGTGTAGATATGTGGGCAGAGTTGGCATCGAGGTTTGTTGCATGGATTGGTTTCCCTGAGCTAGATTTACTGAAAAAAAAATGGTGGGGGGCGGTTTGTGCAGTTACTGGTGAGAAATATGCTTCAGGTTTGGCAGGTTGTCAGTGGGCGAGGAACTGGGTTTGCCACACCCAAGGCCTGTGAACAGTGTGGGATCATTGTCCAGGATGAGGTTGTAGATTCCCTGATGATGCGCTGGAGGGGTTTTAGCCTGGGGACTGTATGTGATGGCCAGTGGAGTCCCTGTTGGTTTCTTTTCTTGTTTGTCTTGCAGTAGAGAGGCTTTCTCTGGGTACACGTCCTGGCTCTGTTGATCTATCTCCTTATTTCCCTCGTGCGGGTACTGTAGATTTTGAGAAATGCTTGGAGGAGATTCTTTGTAGGTGTTTGGTCTCTGTACCTGTTTGGTTAGAGCAGATGCGGTTGTACCTCAGTGCTTGGCTGTAGAGAATGGCTTTTCTTCATGTGGTGTGGCCCCCCGGGGATTGGTAAGCCCCCCCTGGAGGCATGAAGGTAGGCATAGCGGCTCCGGTAGGTTTTCGGTATAGGGTGGTGTTAATGATGACCATCAATTATTTGCAACCGTAGTGTCCCTAGGAAGTTGGACCTCACCGTGTTAGAATTGGTCCAGGCTGAGGTTGATGGAGGGGTGGAAGCTGTTGAAATCTCATGCTGCAAAACGTCCGTATAGTCTATAAAGGTAGCCACAGGATTCTTTGCTGCTTTTTACAGATCCAGAACCACTAAACACGACTACCCCGTCTGATACTTTCTATTCTAATCTTATTCTATTCTAAACTAGTACATTTATGTCTATTCTGTTCTATTATAAACTAGTAGAGGTGGGTCTATTCTATTATATTCAAAGCACAAATAAGGGATATTATCAGAGTTTGATACTGAATCTAATTCAGTAAAATTAAGGAAATAGAATATTCCAACTGAGATGTTATTAATATCAGGTTCCACACAATAAATTACCATGTTCCTTTTTATTCAGCTGGAATGTTGAAATTTGGGAACCCTGAGTTGGCTGCTGAAGTCCAAAATGAGACCAAATTTGAATTTGACCATTCAGTCAGAGATCATCTGAAAAGTCATCAGTATTTTCATCTCCCCATCAACTCAACTTTCTGGAAACTGGCCCTAAACCCAAGAAATCCAGACTAATTTTCCCTACAGTATCTAACCCTTTGATCAGATTTAATTATCTTCACAGTGTCAAGGAAGAGGAACCCAGGAGTCCATGAGATTTATACTACTGTTAGGGTATAAAAAGGTAGGTGGGCAGTTTTTTCTAATTATTGGCTTGGGTTCTTAGAAGAGTCTAAGTGAGTTAGGAGGAGAACACAAAGCCCATAGAGCATTTACTTCTAAAACTATCCAAAGATATTTTGTAAGACTAGCCCTGTCTGACAAGGCTTTTCCTTAGACCAGCAGCGCTATGCTGCTCTGATTCTGTAAAGATGTTAACTCTAGAGCAGACTGGAGCCAAGGAAATTGAAAACTGGAAAAAGACCAGGGAAATGACCCTATTCTGTAGATGAAACCTGAGTGAGAATTCTCTGCACCTAATTCCAACCCTCACCTTGCCTTATTCTACTCTGAAAATCTCCAAGGACCGTATGTGAGTTAGTGGAGGGTCCCAAGAAGTTGTCCATCAGCGAGGTAGAAATTGAACCCCAAATACCCAGAGAGCTAAAGCCAGTGATTTACCCGCAAAGTCATCCTCCCATCTCTCCCCATAGTAACAGAGCACTGTCCTTTAAGGATTGAGATTTTTCGTGCTGGTTAACATTGCCTTTGCAGGAAAAACAAAATATCCTGCCGAAATTGAGTTCTTTCTTCAAAACGCCAAATGCTGGGGAGGAACAATCTCTTATTCCATTTTTTATACCAGAAACTTTGAACTGGACGATTTCATTTTCTTACTTTTTGAAGTGAAAGAAAAGTAAGCAAAAGTGTTTCCCAACTCCCAGCCACATTATAAAAAAACCACTTTCTCAGACATTTTTATTTTCCTTTCATTTTTAACTTTGGAGAAAAAGAGGTAAAAGAAAAAAAGAGGGAGACAACTGGGTCATGGTGAGATTAGAAAGTGGCATAGCCAAGTAGAGAGTGCACTGGGGGTGGAACTCAGAAAAGTTGTCTTTTTTTTCCTAGTCCTGGCTCTGCTAGATGTCTGCCAGTTAATTGGACAACTCGCCTTTCTCCTCTTTCTCCTTCAGTTTTCTCGCATCTGTAAAAACTGGGATATGGAAAATGAAAGTGTCCATCTGCTGTAAGGTGCTTTGAGATGGAGGAAAAGCTCTAAAAAGAGGTAAGTATTAATAAAATAAAAAAAGAGTTTCATAGTTGCTGATCCCAGAAAAAGGAAACAAAGTGAAAATTGCAATTAGAACTTTGATATTCTGAAAAATAAGTGGTTTAAAATTGAAATGACAAATTGGATTTGAATAGCAGTGAAATCCAAAGTTTTTATTTTTCCTTATGCTTTAG
Organism: Mauremys mutica; assembly: GCF_020497125.1. Lineage (NCBI taxonomy): Eukaryota > Metazoa > Chordata > Testudines > Geoemydidae > Mauremys > Mauremys mutica. The sequence continues at coordinate 46,751,272 of NC_059083.1, forward strand.
AAAATAAACCATTTTTTAAAACAAAAACAAAACAAATATTTTATTGGTGTGTTTTGTTTTAAAAAATGACTCTTTTCCATCAGCTCTAGATGATTTTCAAAAAAGCTAATTGGGAGTTCACGCATCCATAAAAAAAAAAAAAAAAAAATTTTCAAAGGCAGCTTTTGCATATTTCACTTCAGATGCATGTCTGGAAACCTTTATGGGTGGATTTTCCAATGCGAATGTTTAAAGTTCAGCACCAGAATCCATTGGAACCGAAATACTGCAACTTAATTTTTCAGAGATATTGAGCACATGCTATTCCTGCTGAAGTCAATCAGACTAAATTCCTTCTCTTTCTGTAGCCCCGAGAAAATGCCAAAGGGGTCAAAGGCCATCACTGTGTTAAAGCGGGTTACAGGTGCTCAGTACCTCTGATAATCAAGCCATGAATTGGGCATCTGAAGCCTCAAAATTGGTGGTTCTTAAATTTTCCATTCCATCTCCCCTCCAATCTAGTGGGAATCTAGGTGGGATCTCCCTTCCATTTAGCATCTTTGACCTCTACGTTGAGAAGCCTTGGGCTCTGAGAATCTCCACTAAGCATGCTCTCTCCACATCCACATTCTTCCCAACCCTGAACTTCTAGGTCCCCATCAGGAATCTGTGGACCATGGGAGGTCTTCACCATCAGGGCTGCAGGACAGTTAATGGTGACAATGGTTGGCTGAGGGCTTGTTTGGGTGAGTAGTCCACTCCCAAGGACCCCAGAACTGGAAACAATCACTGGTGGAGCTCATAAGTTTCACTGAAGAAGAGTTATGCACAATTGGGGCTGAGGACACTGTTTGGAATTTAGCAAATAAAGGTAATTCCCAAACATATATTTTTAAAGGTGGAGTTTAATATTAATTTAATATCAGTAATGCACCAGGATTACATCACAATTATTATCATCACTCTTCCCTCTGCAGGCACATTTTGAAGCTAATAAATGGAGAAGAACCTCACCATCCCAGTGACAGAATATGTTCTCTGGGGCCTCACCCAAAATCCTGAGCTGCAGTGATTACTTTATGTTTTTTTTCATAGTCTATGTGAGCGCTTGGTGGGAAATTTCATCATCATCACAATCGTGATCATTGACCACCAGCTCCACACTGTGATACATCCACACTGTACTTCCTGAACAGATCTTCACTCCCTGTGTATCAGAATTCAGTTTTCAGATCCAAAAGTGAATGATAACTATCTATAGTCCTGTAAGCGTGCTTAATTTGTGCCAGGGCTTGCCAGGGCTGAGCCCCAGCACTCTATGCTTGTCAATTCATAGCCCCGGCACCTCTGGGATTGCTGTATCAGTTATGAATGTAAAAAAATTGCTTGAGTCCCGGCACCTCTTTCATTACAAATTAAGCACTGCCTATTGAAGATCTCCTGAACCAACACTGCTCTGAGAAAATAGTGACAAGCTAGTTCTGACAGTAATATCTTTAAAAAAATCATGAATTTCAGATCAGTTACACCTAGATATAATGGATGAAGTCTATGGGAATATAAAAAAATATAAAGACTGGTATTTAGGGTGACCAGATAGCGAATGTGAAAAATCGGGACTGGGGTGGGGAGGTAATAAGAGCCTATACAAGAAAAAGACCCCAAAATCGGGACCATCCCTATAAAATCAGGACATCTGGTCTCCCTAATGGTATTCAACAGAGGTGAGTAGGGACAGAGAGTGATGAGGGTGGGGCTGCCCTGGCATCCTTGAGAGCAGCATGTGATGGGTACAGGGTTGCACAGGGTCACTGAAAGCAGCATCTGAAAAGGAGTGGTTGTACAGGGCTCACGGAAGGGAGAGGTTGAAGGATAAGAGGATGCCCAGTGTTAAAGTTGGGCAGAGTGCTATAAGGACACCTCACTCTTTTTCCCTTCCCAGTGACTATCCACTGTCATCATGAATGACTGTGAATTGCCAATATGAATGGCAATATCTAGTCTTCGCCTGGGTGATAGTGAGTATTGCTCTACCGCTTGGTTGGTGATGTGGTCACCTGAGATGGGGGACACAAGGTCATGTTCCTGCTCTATTAGAAGTTTAATTATTTATAAAAAAATATTGAACAGCTTCAATAGGCGAGACAGAGAAGTACTCAGCCCAGACTATCCCATAGCCCAGTGTCAGGGTGTTTTCCTATAATGGGGGAGACCCTCATTCAATTCCTTTATTCTCATTAGATGGGCATTGAGGGGGAATGAATCCAGGTGTCTTACATTTTTTATGATTGCCATGCTGCCACTGGGTAAGGCTTATGAGGGAGCACCCTACCACTACCACCATGCTGTTTGCCTTCTGTGGTTTTGGAAATATTTTCATTTGCTTTTGGCAAAATGCCTGAAAGTCTAAACAAAATTTCTCAGGTTGATACAGAATGAAACACTTTGCTTTGACATTACCAATGTGTCAGTTTGTTTCGAGGTCAAAACTTCTTGGACTTTTCAATCACCAAAATGTTTTTTTTAAATGTTATTTTCTGTTTGACCTGAAACTGAACATTAATTTCAAATTTGTAAACAGCCAGTGAACCAAAAAAGTGCATTATTCACCAACTCTACATGTAATGACTTGGCATGGTCAGAATCC